>NC_054474.1:75903019-76250519 GCF_017639515.1 Carcharodon carcharias | reverse complement strand
GGTGTGTGTGTGTGGCGGGGGGGTGTGTGTGTGTGGCGGGGGGGTGTGTGTGTGTGGCGGGGGGGTGTGTGTGTGTGGCGGGGGGGTGTGTGTGTGTGGCGGGGGGGTGTGTGTGTGTGGCGGGGGGGTGTGTGTGTGTGGCGGGGGGGTGTGTGTGTGTGGCGGGGGGGTGTGTGTGTGTGGCGGGGGGGTGTGTGTGTGTGGCGGGGGGGTGTGTGTGTGTGTGTGTGGCGGGGGTGTGTGGCGGGGGGGTGTGTGTGTGTGTGTGTGTGTGTGTGTGTGTGTGTGGCGGGGGTGTGTGTGTGTGTGGCGGGGGTGTGTGTGTGTGGCGGGGGTGTGTGTGTGTGGCGGGGGTGTGTGTGTGTGGCAGGGGTGTGTGTGTGTGTGTGTGGCGGGGGTGTGTGTGTGTGTGTGTGGCGGGTGTGTGTGTGTGTGTGTGTGGCGGGGGTGTGTGTGTGTGTGTGTGGCGGGGGTGTGTGTGTGTGTGTGTGGCGGGGGTGTGTGTGTGTGTGTGTGGCGGGGGGGTGTGTGTGTGTGTGTGGCGGGGGGGGTGTGTGTGTGTGGCGGGGGTGTGTGTGTGTGTGGCGGGGGTGTGTGTGTGTGTGTGGCGGGGGTGTGTGTGTGTGTGTGGCGGGGGTGTGTGTGTGTGTGTGGCGGGGGTGTGTGTGTGTGTGTGGCGGGGGTGTGTGTGTGTGTGTGGCGGGGGTGTGTGTGTGTGTGTGTGTGGCGGGGGTGTGTGTGTGTGTGTGGCGGGGGTGTGTGTGTGTGTGGCGGGGGTGTGTGTGTGTGTGTGTGGCGGGGGTGTGTGTGTGTGTGTGTGGCGGGGGGGAGGTGTGTGTGTGTGGCGGGGGTGTGTGTGTGTGTGTGTGGCGGGGGGGTGCGTGTGTGTGTGTGGCGGGGGGGTGCGTGTGCGTGCGGCGGGGGGGTGCGTGTGCGTGCGGCGGGGGTGTGCGTGTGCGTGCGGCGGGGGTGTGCGTGTGCGTGCGGCGGGGGTGTGCGTGTGCGTGCGGCGGGGGTGTGCGTGTGCGTGCGGCGGGGGGGTGCGTGTGCGTGCGGCGGGGGGTGCGTGTGCGTGCGGCGGGGGGCTGCGTGTGCGTTTAGCCGATGGGGTGGGGGGTACGGCTATGGGTAATGGCAATATTGGTTAAAGATGGCATTGCGGTACTGGAGATGGGGGATGTTCAAGAGGGGCCAAGGACAGAAAATCCTCTAGCTAGAGATAAGGAATGGGAAAGGTGCAATAACATTGATTGGTGTAGCATATAGACCACCAACAAGTGGAAAGGATGTGAAGAAACAAATTTGCAAATAAATTAGAGAGGTGCAAGAGCTATAGGGTAACCATAATGGGGGACCTCAATTATCCAAGTATAGACTGGGATAGGAATGGAACAAAAGGACAAGGCGGGTGAGAATTCCTGGAATGTGTTCAAGATAATTTTCCACAGCAGTTTATTTCCAGTCCCATAAAAGGAAATGCACTTTTGGATCTGGTTCTGGGGAATGAGTTGGCCCAAGTGGATCAGCTATCAGTGGGAGAGCCTATAAAGGACAGTGACCATTGTATCATAAGGTTTAGGTTAATCATGGAAAAGGACAGAGAAAATCCAGAGCAGAGATAATTAATTGGGGGAAAACCAACTTCAGTGGGATGACAATGCATCTGAGTCGAGTGAGTTGGAACCAAATATCAGAAAAGACAGTGGCTGAACAATGGGTCACCTTCAAGGAAAAAGTATTGCAAGCAATGTTAAGGTAGGGGAAAGTTAAGACAAATAAATCCAGAATGCCCTGGATGGTGAGAGAGATAGAGGTGAAGATGAAAAGGAGTGCACGTACGACAGATGTCAGAAAGAAAATGCAATGGAGAATCAGGTTGAACATAGAAAGACCAGAGGGGAAGTAAAGAAACTAATAAGAAAAGCAAGGAGAGAGCATGAAAAAAGGCTGCCAGCGAGTATAAAAAAGAATCCCAATTCTATAAGTATGTAAATAATAAAAGGATGGTAAAAGAAAGAGTAGGGCCGACTGGGGACAAAAAAGGGGACTTGCTTATGGAGGCTGGAGAAATAGCGGAGGTGTTGAGTCACTGTGCATCTGTATTTACAAAGAAATAACTTGCTACCCAGGCCGAGGTTAGAGAGGAGATAACTGGAAGAACTTCCAATCGAGAGGAAGGAGATGTTTGAAGGGCTATCCTCACTTAAAATAGATAAGGTACCAGGACTGGATGAGTTGCATCCAAGGGTACTGAGGAAAGTCAGAATGGAAATTGTAGAGGCACTAGTGACTAATCTTCTAGTCTTCCTTAGACACAGGAGAGGTGCCAGAGGACTGAAAAACTGCAAATGTTACACCCTTGTTCAAAAATGGATGCAAGGATAAAGCTGGCAGCTACAGGCCAGTCAGTTTGACCTCAGTGGTAGGGAAACTTCTGGAAACTATAGTATGGGATAAAATCAATAATCACTTAAAGTGCAGGATAGTTAAGGAAAGTCAGCATGGATTCATCAAGGGAGAATCATGTTTAACTAACTTGCTGGAGTTTATTGAGGTAACAAAGAAGGTTGATAAAGGAAATGCTGTTGATATGGTGTATTTGGATTTTCAAAAGGCGTTTGATACACTGCCATACAACAGACTTATGAGCAAAATTCTAGGTCATGGAATGAAAGGGAAAGTAGGCATTTAGATAAGAAATAAATGGTTGTTTTTCAGATTGGAGGAAGGTTTGTAGTGGAGTTCCTCAGGTCAGTGTTGGGACTCTTATTCTTCCTGATATATTAGACTGGTGTGTGCAGGGCATGATATCAAAATTTGCAGGTGTTATGAAGATTGGAAATGTTGTCACCTGTGATGGGGTTAGTTTTGAACTTCAAAAGGACATAGGCATGTTGGTGGATTGGGCAGTCAAGTGGCAGATGAAGTTCAATGCATAGAAGTGTGAGGTGATTCATTTTGGCAGGAAAGATATGGTGAGACGGTATAAAATAAAGTGACAGCCTCTAACGGAGGTGCAGGAACAGAGGGGCCTTGATGTATGTGTACATAGGCCATTAAAGATGGCAGAGCATGCATATTGAGAGAGCAGTTAATAAACCATTTAGTATCTTAGGCTTTATTTATAGGGGCATTGAGCACAAGAGTAAGGAGATCATGTTGAACTTGTATAAGACACCAGTTAGGCCTCACGTGGAGTACTGCATCCAGTTCTGGGTGCCATACTTGAGGAAGGATGTGAAGGCATTGGAGAGAGTACAGAGGAGATTCACAAGAATGATTCCTGGGATGAAGAACTGTAGCTATGAGGATAGATCGGGGAGGTTGGGACTGTTCTCCTTGGAGAAAAGCAGTCTGAGAAGAGACATACATAATAGACATATTCAAGATCCTGAGGGTTCGGACAGGGTGAATAGTGAGAAACTGTTCCCACCCAAGAGAACATCAAGAACTAGAGGGCACAGATTCAAAATAATTGGCAAAGGGAGTAAATGTGATGAGGAAAAATATTTCACCCTGAGGTGGTTGGAATCTAGAACAAACTTCCTGAAGGGTGGTGGAAGCAGGTTCGATCAAGATATCCAAAAGGAAATTGGATTGCTACCTGAAAAGAGAGAATGTGCAAGGTTATGGGGACAAGGCAAGGGAGTGGGACTAGTGGAATGCTATTTCAGAGAGCCAATGCAGACTCGATGGGCCGAATGGCATCCTGCACTGTAAAGATACTGAGTGGTGCTACTTTTTTGCTAAGAAAACTTGACATGAATGTAACTAGCAGTAGTTTTGAGTTAAACCAAATGCTATAAAGTGCTGTTGAGCAATTTTAGCTGTTGGAATATCTTGCTGCATTGCAGTGACCAGTTCTGATCAAAATTAGAGAATTTTCAAATCTTATTAAGTTTGCATTGAGACTAATTTGAAGTTCATGGCAATGATTGGAGCATATTCCATGAAGTTTTTCTGCAGCTGTTTCTCGCCTTTGCAGTGCGGAGCGAATCTTTAAAATTAGTGCCCAGTTGACCTAGGATCAAAGAGAAAGTTACTAACTTCAATTTAAGGATCTGTAAATCTTCATATTGTGTGTAAGATTGTAACCACAATAAGATTAAATTGATTGGGTTTGAAGAGAAAACTGGTACTTCAACAGTAGAAATTCTGTCTGATATTTGAATGTCTGACAACATTTTACTTGCTAGTTTATAACAACTTGTCACATACCACCTTGAACATAGGAAATAGGAGCAGGAGTAGACCACAGGCCCATTGAACCTATTCTGCCATTAATGTATGGCTGATATTGGACTTCTACTCCGTTTTCCTGCCTGCTCCCCATATCGCTTAATACTTTGAGAGACTAGAAATATCTATCCAAGCCCTAAATGTATTCAACGATGGAGCATTCACAACCCTCAAGTGGAGAATTTCAACGGTTCACAACCCTTTGAGTGAAGTAATTTCTCCACATCCCAATCCTAAATAATTGGCCCCTTATCCCGAGACTCTGCCCCCGTGTTTTCTCGACCAACAGAAACAATCTCTCAGCTTTCACCCTAACAAGCCCCCTCAGGATTTTGTAGGTTTCAATGAGATCACCTCTCATTCTGTTAATCGCCAGAGAATATAAACCCAATTTACTCAGCCTCTATCATAGGACAACCCCCTCATCCCTGGGACCAATTTAATGAACCTTCATTGCACCACCTCTAATGCAAGTATATCCTTTTAAATGTGGAGATCAAAGCTGCACACAGTACCTGAGATGCAGTCTCGCCAAAACCCTAGTGTAGCAAGTCTCCTTTATTCTTGTACTCCAGCCCCCTAATAAAGACCAACGTAGCATTTGCCTTCCTTGCTGAACCAAGCTAACTTTCTGCCTTCCTTGTACAAGCACACCCAAGTCTCTTTGAACATCAGCACTTAAGTTTGTCAGCTTTTAAAAAATATTCTGCCTTTTTTATTCTTAAAACTAAACTTCACACTTCCCTATTTTATACTCCATCTGCCATCTGGTTGCCCACTCACCTAACCTGTCTAAATCTCTTTGCAGCCTCTGTGTCCTCTCTACACCTTACCTTTCCACCTAGTTGGAATCATCAATAGCTGAGGCCCCATCACTGATCCTTGGGGCATTCCACCATTCACTGCCAGCCAGCTTGAAAATGTTCTGTTTATGCCCACTGCTTCCTGTCTGTCAACCAACCTTCCACCCGTGCTAATATATTACCCCCAACTCCATGAATCCTTATCTTGCCTATTCACTTTTTGTGCAACACCTTATCGACTGCCTTTTCGAAATCCAGGTAAAATCCATCTGCTGATCCCTCTTTATCTACCCTACAAGTTACATCCTCCTAAAACAAAAAATAAATTTGTCAAACGGGATTTCCCTTTAGTAAAACCATGTCGACTTGTTCTAATCATACTATGCTTTTTAAGTGCATTGTTAAGAACATAAGAAGTAGGAGCAGGAGTATTATTAAGACTAACTTAATAATAGATTCCAGCATTTTCCCAACAACTGATGTTAGTCTAACTGGCCTGTAGTTCACTGTTTTCTCTCCCTCCTTTCTTGAAAGGCAGTGTAACATTTGCCAACTTCCAAACTAGTGGGGCCATTCCTGAATCTCAAGAATTTTGGAAAATCAAAGCTTACACATCCACTATCTCTGCAGCTATCTCTTTTAGAAGCCTAGAGTGTAGGCCATCAGGTCCCAAGGATTTGTCTAATTCTAGTCCCTTAAGTTTCTCCAATACCCTTACTCTGCTGATATTAATTTCCCTAATTTCCCCTGTCTTTTTAGCCCCTAGATTATTGCCTGTTTCTGGTCTGGAACTTGTCTTCTATTGTGAAGACAAACACAGTGTTTGTTAAACGCCTCTGCCATTTCCTCATTCGTCATGATAATTTCTCCTGCCTCTGTTTCTAAGGGACCAGTGTTTACTTTAGCTACTGTCTTCCTTTTCATATACTTATAAAAGCTCTTACAATCTGTTTTTGTATTCCTGGCTAGTTGACTCTCATTCTATTTTTTCCCCCTTTTTAATCAACTTTTTGATGACCCTTTGCTGGTTTCTAAAACTCTCCAATCCTCAGGCTTGCTACTATTTTTATTTTTGCAATATTGTTAGCTTCTTCTTTTAAAAGAACATTATCCTTAACTGAGTGAACCACATAAGTCCTTCTTGCTGAGTTTTATTTCTTCAATGGAATGTATTTTTGTTGAACGTTTTAAATTGTTTCTTTAAATGTTTCCCACTGTTTATTTACCTCCATATCTTTTAGTCTATTTATCCAATTAATCTTAGTCAGATCTCCCCTCATACCTATGTAATTGTCTTAAAGTTTAAAATTTTTGTTTGCGATTGGAATACTTCATCTTCAAACTTAACATGGAATTGAATAGTATTATGGCCACTATTTCCCAGTGGATCTTTTACTGTGACATTACTAATTATCCCTGCTTCATTTCACAATATTAGATCTAAAATAGCTTTATCCCCATCCAGTTCTACTACGTACTGCTCCAAGAAATTGTCACAAAAACATTCCATGAACTCATCGTCTAGACCATTCTTGCATACTTGGTTGTCCCAGTCCATACGAAGATTAAAGTCCCTTACAAGTATTAAATTTTCTTTGCTACAGGCTCCAATAATTCATTTAATGCTTTGCCCAATGGTATAACTACTGTTAGGGGCCCTATAAACTACTCCCACCAATGTTTTCTGACTCTTATTATTTCTAATTTTCACCCATACTGATGCCACTTCATGATCTTCAGAGGCCAGATCCTTTCTTATTACTGTCCTTACGTTATCCCTTGCTGTAAGGGCTACCCCAGCTTCTTTGACATTCTGTCTTTCTGACAGTTGTGTACTCTGGAATATTTATTTCTCAACCTTGATCACCTTGTAAGAATGTTTCTGTAATGGGGATTAGATCTAGATCATTTACCTCCTTATGCCACTAATTCGTCTATCTTATTGCAGACGCTTCGTGCATTCAGATAAAGAATCTTTAATGTCTTTTACTTCTATTCCCTGCAGTGACCTTATTTGCTTTTTTGTTAAACTCACTGTCCCTTCCTGCCCCAGTCTGCTTGTCTTTACCCACATCACTATACTGTTCTGATACCTCAACCTTTCTCTTTGGATTTCTAAGTTTCCCTTCACCAAAGCCTCCTCATCCCCCTGTCTCGTGTTAGTTTAAAGCCCTGCCCACAGCCCAAGTTATAGAATTGGCCAGGGCACCAGTCCCAGCCCAGTTCAAATTGAGCTCATCCTACCAGAATGGCTCAGTCTTCCCTGATTGCTGATGCCAGTGCCTCATGAATCAAACCCCTTCTTCTCACACTACTCTTTGAGCCATGTGCTTAATTCGCTAATCTGTTTAACCCTATGGCAAGTGGTTTGTGCTCAGGTAACAATCCAGAGATAATTGTGTTTGATGTTCTGCATTTCAATTTGGACCCTAACTCCTCAAGTTCTTTTAGCAGAATATCATTCCTGGTTCTGCCTATGTCATTGATCCCCACATAGACTGCAACAACTGGAGCTTCCTCCTCCCAGTCCAAGTTCTGACGGACATATCTGACCATGACAGAATTGGTAAGAGTGGCCACCGCATAGTCATTGTGGAGACCAAGTCCCACCTTCACATTGAGGATACCCTTCGTCGTGTTGTGCAGCATTACCACTGTGCTAAATGAGAGAGATTTCGAACAGATCTATCAACTCAAGACTGGGCATCCATGACGCGCTATGGGCCAATAGCAGCAGCAGCAGAGTTGTGCTTGGATACAATCTGTAACCTCATGGCCCAGTATATCTCCTACTCTAACATTACCATGAAGGCAGGGAATCAAGCCTGGCTCAATGATGGGTGCAGGAGGGCATGCCAGGAGCAGCACCAGGCATACCTAAAAAATGAGCTGTCAACCTGGTGAAGCTACAACACAGGACTACTTGCATGCGAAACAGCATAAGCAGTAAGTGATTGTCAGAGCTAAGTGAATCCACAACCAACAGACCAAATCTAAGCTTTGCAGTCCTGCCTGGTGGACAATTAAACAGCTCACTGGAGGAGGCTCTACAAAAATCCCCATCCTCAATGATGGAGCACATCAGTGCTGAAGCATTCGCAAGAATTGCAGAGTGGATGATCCATCTCGGCCTCCTCTGTAGGCCCCCAGCATCACAGAAGCCAGTCTTCAGCCAATTGGAGTCAATGGGAATCAGGATGAAAATTCTCCAATGTTTGGAGTCATACCTAGTACTAAGGAAGATAGTTGTGGTTGTTGGAGGTCAATCATTTCAGTGCCTGGACATGACTGCAGGAGTTCCACAGGGTAGTGCCCTAGGCCCAACCATCTTCAGCTGCTTCATCAGTGACCCAGAAGTGGGGATGTTCGCTGATGATTGCACAATGTTCAGCACCATTTGCGACTCCTCAGATACTGAAGCAGCCCATGTCCAAATACAGCAAGGCCGGGACAACATCCAGGCTTGGGCTGACAAATGGCAAGTAACAGTCGTGCCACACAAGTGTCAGGCAATGATCATTTCCAACAAGAGAGAATCTAAGCATCACCCGTTGACATTCAATGGCATTACCATCGTTGAATCCCCCCACTATCAACATCCTGGGGGTTACCATTGACCAGAAACAACTGAACTAGCCATATAAATACTGTGGCTACAAGCACAGGTCAAGTCTGTCCACCATCTACAAGCAGAAGTCAGGAGTGTGATGGAATATTCTCCATTTGCCTGGATGAGTGCAGCTTCAACAACGATCAAGAAGCTCAACACCACCCTGGACAAAGCAGCCTGCTTGACTGCACCCTATCCACAAACATTCACTCCCTCCACCACCGATGTACTGTGACAGCAGTGTGTACCATTTACTAGGTGCACTGCAGGAACTCACCAAGCCTCCTTAGACAGCACCTTCCAAACCCATGAACACTACCATCTAGAAGGATAAGGGTAACACTTGGGAACAACACCCCCAAGCCACTTACAATCCTGACTTGGAATACATTGCTATTCCTTCATTGTCGCTGGGTCAAAAGTGTGGAATTCCCTACTTAAGAACACTGAGTGTACCTACATCATATAGCTGTAGCAGTTCAAGAAGGTAGCTCACCACCACCTTCTTGAAAGCGATTAGGCTTGGGAAATAAATGCCAGCCTAGCCAGCAATGCCCACATCCCATGAATGAATAAAATAAATCCTTTAGAACAGTTAGGAAACCTTAATAGTACCAAAAAAAACTTACAATTATCAATAAATTACACATTCTTAAACGATAAAGAAGCAACTCACCAACCAATCATTGTTTACACTGTGACCTTGCGCTTTGATGGCTCTCTGAATGTGGTTGGCCACAGACTGAGCCCCCATGCTGGCTAGCTCTAACAGACTTTTGCCTCTCCACGCTCTTTAATGGGCTCGTTACTGTGTGCTTGTGCCTCCCTCAGCGCGTTTTGTGGGCGCTCGTCCCCCGCACCAATGGGTGCTTGCCCCTCCTTGTTGCGCTGGTTGACTAGTGTTGCTCCCATCACTGACATGCGCTTGCCCCCTGCACCCCCCCCCCCAAAAAAAACCCTCACTGACAGGAGCTCTCCCTCTCCCCACCCCCGCCTCATTGGCAGGCATTCACCCTTCAATGACAGGAGATTGAGAAAAGTGTTTTTCCTCACCAAGATCTCATTCAGTCTGATTTTTAAAATGCTGTTTTGCATGTGAGTTTGGGTTCAACCAAGTATTTTAGTTATTTGTCCTTGGAATGGGAGCTTCAATGAGAAGGCCAGCATTTATTGCCCATCCCTAATTGCTCTTGAGAAGCTGATGGTCAACTGCCTTCTACAACCACTCCACTAATGTGTAAGTACACCCGCAGTGCTGTGAGGGAGGGACCCAGTGAAGGAAGTTACAAAACAGGATGATGTGTGACTTGAGGAACTTGCATGCAGGTGGTGGTGTTCCCTGTGTTTGTTACCCTTGTCCTTATAGGTGGTAGGGGTTAAGCTGGTAAGGAGCCTTGGCAAGTCACTAGAGAGAATCTTCTAGATGGTACACCCTACTGCCACTGTGTGTTGGTGGTGGAGTGAGTGAATGTTTAAGAAGGTGGATAGAGTCCCTTGGAGTTGCATTCATCCAGACAAGTGGAAAGTATTCCATTAAGCTCCTGACTTGTGCCTTGTAAATTACAGCTCCCCACACGGTTGGTCCTTCAGACAAAAGTTGTAGGTCCGTGAATCAGATTGACCATTCCTGACCCCCTCCTTGACTGCAGTGCAGGACCCTTCAATCTTGGCTTTTTATGATGATCCTTATCGAAAATATTAAAAAAACATTCGCTGAAGGCGTTCTGCTCAATAATGAACATATTTCCTGATGTCATCCTGCCGGATGGTCAGTGCTTAGCACCATTTAATCTCTTTAGCCTGTTACATTCTTTGGCCCAGGTGGACCCACTCGTCGCTGATGGATGTTTCCACAACCGAAACAATGGACCCCATTCAGGTGAAGTATCTCTGGCTGCCAGACTGATATGCATGTAACAAGTTCCTCCTTTAACCATTGTGGTGTTATTATAGTTGTTGTCTGGGGCCATTTGTTAGAATGGCCTTCCCAGCTTCTTAATTGAGTTAACTAATGGCAGCTATCTGTGTCGCTGTTGTGACAATGTCCCAATGGTCTTTCATAGTATTGGTTTTGCTTCGATATTGGAATGTTTTGAAAATTAGCCCCTGACAGTACAGCTTGCCTCTGTGTGTTTTTCATGTTGAGGTTTGTCCTGTTTATTTGCAGTACTTGTGTCTGTGGGTTTTTGAGTTTTTTATATTTCATAAAATCTGGTTGGAGGGGATTCCGATCTTACAGTTATGACTTAAACAGTGGAATGATTTTTTTTTCCCCCTGATTCCCATTGGCTTCAATTTTTCTAAGGCTCTTTGTTGCTAAACTCAATCAAATGCTGCTCTGATGCAAGGGCAGTCACACTCAACTCACCTGGAATTTAACCCTTTTGTCCATATTTGGACCAAGGCTGCAATGAGGAAGGAACTGAGTGGGTGGTGGAGTCCAGAATGAGGATTGGCGAGCAGATTATTGCTATGATAGTGCTGTTTGACAACACACAGCAACATCTTCCATCACTTGACTGCTGAATGAGCGTGGACTATTGGGTAGTAATTGGCTGGATTGACCTGTCACGCTGCTTGAGGGCATGACATAGATGGGCAGTTGTCCACATTGTCTGGTAGGTGCCAGTGTTGCTGTGCTGGAACAGCTTGGTTAACGCTGAAGTTCATTCTGGAGCACCAGTCTTCAACATTTCAGCTAGGATATTGTCAGGGCCCACAGTCTTGGCTGTATCCAATGCCTTCACACCTTCCTTGTTATCATGTGGACTGAACTGACTTGTCTGAAGACTTGTATCGATGACAGTGGGGACCTCAGGAGGAGACGGCGATGAATCATCCATTGGAAGATGGTTGCAAATGCTTTAGCCTTGTCTTTTGAACTGATGTGCTGGGCTCCACCGTAATTGAGGATGGAGATGTTTGTCGAGTCTCCTCCTCCTCCTGTTGGTTGTTTAATAGTCCATGACCATTCATTATTGGACATGGCAGGACTTCAGAGTTTTGATCTGATACATTGGTTTTGGGATCACTTAGCTTTATCTATAGCATGCAGCTTCTGCTGTTTAGCCCACTTGTGGTCCTGTGTTATAGCTTCACCAGACTGGTACCTGATTTTTAGGTAGGCTGTCCCTGACGTACTCTTCTACAATCCTCATTGAACTAGGGTTTATCGCCAGGATTGTTGACAATAATGGAGTAGAGGATATGCTGGGCCAATGTTAGCAATTGTGGTTGAATAGTGCCTGATGGATGCCCAGTTTGAAACTGCTAGAGTGGTTCTTAATCTATCCCATTTTGCACGGTGGCATGCTCCACAACAAGATAGATGGTGTCCTCATGTGAAGGTATGACTTTATCTCGCAAGGACTTTGCTGTGATCACTCCTACCAATACAGCCATGAACAGGTGCATATGCAACAGGTGGATTGGTGAGAATGAGGTCAAGTCGATTTTTCCCTCTTGTTGGTTCCATCACCACTGCTGTAGGCCCAGTCTAGCAATTATGTCCTTCAAGACTGGGCCAGCTCGGTCAGTTGTGGTGGAACCGAGTCATTTTTGGTGTTGGATATTTAAGTCCCCCAGCCAAAGTACATTATGCTCTTGCTGCCCCCAGTGCTTTTTCCAAGTGGTTTCAACATGGAGGAGTTACTGATTCATCACTTGAGGGAAGGTGATAGATGTTAATTAGCAGGAGGTTTCCTTGCCCATACTTCACCTGATGTCATGAGACTTAGAGCCCATAGTTGAGGACCCCCAAGGCCACTTTCTCCTGACTGTATACTAATGTGCTTCCTGTGGGACATGACATAGCCAGAGATGGTGATGGAGGTGACTGGAGCATTGGCTGTAAGGTGCAAGTCATTGAGATTGACTTTCATGCTTTTGCTTGACTAGCCAATGGGTCAACTCTCCCAATTTTGGCACAAGCCCCAAATGGTTATGAGCACTGTTGTACTACTTCTAACTGAATTTTGCAAGTTTGTAAATGGTGGGTGTTGATGGAATGTTTAAACTTGCAGGGCAAGCCCTACAGGTGAACGCGATTTCTGCAGTCTTTTATGTTGGGCTGTAGAGATATATAGAAGGAAATAAATGGAGAGTAGTAACTTGTTAGGTGATATGGAAGCATGGACAGCTTCTTGTTCAGACCAATTTATTAAACATACCGAATCTGACAATGTTTTCACCTTTCTGTTTTCTTTACCAAAGAATCTTGGCTTTATGGAAAATTTTTTTTTAAGCAGGTTTTAGCATAAACTCTTGAATTTATAAAATGATTGTATATTTTCCATGAAAGAAGATTACTGTATATTAAGAAAATAATTTTGATGTTTTAAATCAGTTGCAGGGAGCAAAACCCCTTTTAAAATAGCAAAACAGGAATTATGTTGCTATGCAACAGTTATGAAATTAATAATCTTGAAAAGTACTAATAGGGATGGCAAATGAATTTAATCTCAAACCTTCATTTCATAATGATGTAAAATGTGAAGCTGAAGAAACTCTTTTAGTTTTACCAAAGGTGGCCAACATTCTTCTTCTTTATTCACTATGGCAATATTTGGCAGATTTATAGGAAGTAATCTGTGGATTATTTGATAAATATTTTTTTTTGACTTATTCCTGCATTGCTGCTGTAAATAATTAAAGAATTCTTCATATGGACCAGCCTTCTCTTCTATTTGTATGAACTGCAGACTGTTCTGTGACTGCTGGAATTTCATAGAATTGTAGAATGTTTACAGCACAGAAGGAAGTCATTCAGTATCCATGCCAGCTCAATGCAAGAGCAGCTCAACTAGTCTCTCACCCACTGTCATTTCCCTGTAGCCCTGCAAATTTTTTCTCTTCAGGTGCTATTCAATTCCTTTTTGAAAGCCATGATTGAAACTGCCTCCTCCACCTCCTCAGTCAGTGAATTCCAGACCCCAACCACTTGCTGCATGAAAAAACGTTTTCTTCATGTCGTCGTTGCTTTGTTAGCCAATCAATATAAATCTGTGTCCTCAGATTCTCAATCCTTCCATCAATGGGAGTGGTTTCTCTCTATTTATTCTCTCGTTTTCCTCTTAGGCTGGCTGAGGAAGCTAGAGCAGGCCTCTTAAACAGAGGCTGATGTAAGGGCTCTTGGGCCTGCTATTCCATGTAGACAAGAGGATAGTGGGCAGAGAGAGTGGCACCATTTGAGCTGCATTTTATTGATGAGCAATTTTTTATTTTGTGACTTCTGAGATGGCTTTGTTCTTTTCCATGAGAAATTAAAATTGGCACTAATTTGATTGGCACTAATTTAGCTGTTGACTAGCTTCTTTCACAGATTTGTAAAATACCTCTAAATTCACATGTATATAAAACAATTAGCTGATAATTTAAATTTATGGAACCTGGATATGTTCTCGTAAAGACAGATTAAAAATATAAGCTATCTTTTTTAGGTGTAATCGTGTCCTATACACAAGGTATTGCTTTGATAGCGATATCTGTTTCATACTGGTCACCCCAGGTCTTGTTGCTAGCTTTGTTTGCTGACACAAATGCCAGAATTTTTAATTAGCATAAAGTCAGCTGCCTTATTGATATTTCAAATGTTAAAAATATCCAGTAACTGCTTTTAAACTTAAGGTGATGGCTTCATAAAAATGCAGTTATACTGGTGGTTTGCAAGTCAGGCACTTATCCTGAAGTGGCATCTTAGAATTATCAATATTTTGAATTGACTTCTGATTTCAGGCCACTGTTGTGCTGAATTTAATATCTACAGCAGTTTTTCAAATCCTGCTGATGTACAGCACATGAAATAACTGGCCATTAAAGTCCTATTTTGAATATATATGAGTATTTGTAACAGAGTTCCTGGTGGATGTAAGCTCACAGTGAGAAACTATCGTAAGTCAGATTTTTGGCAGCTTGACAGCTAAATTTTGTCCTGTTGAGAAACACGTTGGTTATGTTCCCTGGATTAAGTTATTCAACACATGACTCGGTACTTGCAAAGCCACCAGTCATTTATACTAATAGTCAACAATATTTCTTGAGCAAAGTTCCATAGAAAAATCCACATGAATTATTTGCAGGCAATCTCCAGTTAAACATAATGTATTCATGTAGAATTATACTTACAATTATTCTTTGGTCAAGAATGTATTTCTACTTGCCCCTCCCTTCCTTAAAAGTGTGTTTCGTACTATTTTTGATGTAAAAAAGGCAGTGAGCTGATGTGCTCAAATACTACTGCCACTAGGAGGAGCACAAGAATGGCCCAGAAAACTGCACAAGATTTTCCTCCTTGCTTGTGGACAGAAATAATTTCTCAACAGCACGCTTCAATTTGGAAATTGTTGGCAAGAGTTACAACTCACTTTTCCATGCCACAAATAAAGCTGCTGCTCACTATAACTTTTACGTTTGTTAAATTTTTGATTTATGTGTAATGTTTATTTTCCTAAAGTAAAATTGTGTGCAGCACTACTTTCACATCTCATAAACTTTTAAAATTATTTTTTAAACATACTCCTGAGAAGAGGATATATAGGAAATTGAATGTTCCCTTTCATTTCAGTGGAATACAATGCAACTCTTGACAAAGTTCTCTGGGTATGAAATAAATAAATTTGAAAATATTATTCATGATTTTCACTCAATGGTTTTAATTTAAAAATGTTCCAATCCTCTCACTTTATAGTGTTTTATCCCATTCATTGTTATTTATTTTGGGCTGCTAATGAATAAATAAAACGCCCAAGATTAAGAATGTGAATGTGGTGTATATGTGCATAAGTACAATTCCCAAGTCTACAGCAATGATGTATAAGGATGGTACACCAGTAGAGGCAGCATGAGCGCATGGAGTTGTGTTGCTGTTTAAAATAGCAGAATGCCACTTAATATCATTTTATTATATATTTTGACATCTCTAAATCCTCAGTATCAGATTTGGATATTACAATTTTTGCTTTGTGTTTATCAAAAAGGATTCATTATTTTGAAAAAAAATTAGCACTTTAATTCGGCATGGGTATTATACAGACATAATAATTATCACCCTTTAAAATGATGTGTAATTACATTTTCAAATAAATGTTTGATTTGGAATATATCTTATGCTGGAAGATTTTTTTTAATATAGGGCATATCATTTTTGAGTTGGCTGGACAGTACTTTGCTGACAGCTATAAATGTGCCACAGCAGTTTAAAGGATGTTATTCAGTGGTTTTCTCTCTGCACTTGTAATTTGGCTTTGCAGCTTGCTATGCTGATTTAAATTGTCATGCAACGCTCAGGAGAATGAGGTTTTGAAAACTATATTTCATGGAATTTTCAAGTTTTGAAGCTGATTACATTTTCATGTTTGGGTAATTAACACCAATACAATATACTTTATGGAATGCAATAATATGAAATGAGTAATCTAGCTGTTCAGTGGTGTAATTCATTCACAGAACAGAGCATACAAAATTGGCTATCTTTTCAAAGAAACTGTGGGGTTATTCTTCACCTTCACTGCAAGAACATAAATCGAGCAGGTTCTACAACAGGGAGATTATTCTCTCCACCAGAATATTCATGGTGGAGGTGAACATTACCCACAAAGTATTCACTCAAAATATGCATATTTGAGACTTTTGGGTAAACAAGAAGTTTAACTTAATAAAAGTTTTCTGAAAAAAATCATGTTACCTTGCACTTCATAGGTGCAAAGTAAGAGCAAGAAATAGAGGGGAGAAAATCTATGCTTGGAATGTACTGCATTAGATGAATGATAGCTGAAACTTATTCTGCATTTCTATTAATTGAATTGTTCGGATATTTTCAGTTATTGAAACTTGAAATAACAAAAGGTACGAAGTGCGGTGGTTCAAATTGGAGGCTTTCCCTGAAGTGTATGTCTTAAGAAAAAGACGCACTTTCCAGATTTTAAGAACTAATGTACAACTTCAAATTGTAAGGCTATCTTGAATATGCACTCATCACTAATGGGTATTAATGTCATATGAAACTAGTTCTACTTCATGAGTTTTTAAATAAATATTTTGGAAATTCAGAGGCACTGAACTGTTCCAGTTAACTATCACCTCATTTCATTTCCATAGTTGCACATGCAAGCGCGCCCCCTCACTTGCGCACACACTTTTTTAATGTGGTATCACAATATGTGCTATATTAAACTTTTTTTTTTCAGGCTGGTCGAAAAGAACGGGGTGACGCATTGAATGCTGCGATTGACAAAATGACCAAAAAGACGCGGGACTTGCGCAGACAGGTATGGCAAATTATGGAAGCAATTGTTAAAAAGAAGCATTTGTTTAAATGACGTCAATATATAGACATTTTTTAAATTTATAACATTCAAGACAGTGGTGAGTTCATAATTATGTGGAAAACTGGTTGAAGTTACATTAAATTACCATAACATAACTGAATCATCTTAATTAAATATCTAGGGATTTGGCAATTTATATCTTGTGTGGAATTTGTAAATATATTGATATGAACTTAAAACTCCATGAGGGCAATTTTCATCAACTCTGGCTGGCAGGAACTATTTTAGAATTAATCTTCAGATGGGCAGTTGAGGCAACTGCTGAAACCACACCCCTCATTAGCCCATGCAAATTGGGGGTTCCATGATGCTTGTAAGGTCCTGATGCAGTTTGTATTGGTGCTTGGAATAGAAGCATATTAAAATAAATTTATCAAAATCTGAGCCTGTATTTGCGCAGATATAAAATAAAACTAATGAAAACTTCTACCTTAGCATCTGTGTCAAATGTTGCCTCAGTTAAAAGTAAATTACATAAAAATAGACTAACTACTGATGGTTATTTAAAACTACCCTGATTTCTGGGTTTAAATGGGTATTTTTTTTGTCTGTAATTTATAGAATATCCAGCATTGAAAATGGCCTGGTGCAGCACAGATGTCCTGTCTATTGACTTTTGTTCTAAAATTGCTGCTTACACCAAATGTTAAACTAAAGCAAGTGAATGTGGTAGTAATTATTTTTGATGTCCGCTAACAGTGAAACACCAACAACATGTAATATAATGTGGCAGTAGTACCACCGAAATATGCTTTCAGAAAACAGGTTGAACTTAGAGAATGGTCAGTTATTAAAATTGATAATTAACTCAAAAATACATTGTCTAGAGTTGGAACACTTTTAATTTAAACAGACTTTAGAAAATGTGTATTTCAGTACATAGTTCAGACTGCTGTTACTGTCATGGTTTTTCAAAATCTGTACGGATATTTTACGAACAACATGCAAAATAAGAGCAGAAGTAAGCCATTCTGCCCCTCGAGCCTGCTCCGCCATTCATTAAGATCATGGCTGATCGCTTCGTATTTTGAATTCCGCATTCCCATCTACCCGTAATAACCTTTGATTCCCTTGCCTAATAAGAATCTATCTACCTCTGTCTTAAAAATATTCAATGACCCCGCCTTCTGAGGCAGTGTGTTCCAAAGTCGCACAATATTGAGTGAGAAAAAAAATTCTCCTGACCTCCACCCTAAAAGGGCAACCCTTAATTTTAAGACAGTGCCCTTCCCTAGTTCTGGACTCACCCACAAGAGGAAACATCCTTTCCACATCCACCTTGTCAATACTTTTCAGGATCTTCTGTACTTCAATCTAGTCACCCCTCACTCATCTAAACCCCAGTGGAAACAAGCCCTGTCTGTCAAACCTTTCCTCATTAAGCTATCTTAATCTAGTAAACCTCCTCTGAATTGCCTCCAACACATTTACATCCTTGCTTAAATAAGGAGACTAAAACTGCACACACTGGGCTGAATTGGGCGGCCGTGTGCGGGCACGCTTCCAATCAGCACCCCCCGATCAGAGGTGCGGTGCCATTTTACGTGGGCGGGCCAGTTAAGGCCCGCTCAGCGTGACATCCGCAGGGAAGTGCTATGCGCTTCCCTGTGCTTGGAGGAGGGGGTGGGAGTTCCCTAAAATCGAGGGTGCGCCCTTTTGCGCATGAAAGCCTCGGAGATGAGTGTACTCTAAGTGCGGCCTCAGGGAGATCAGCTCTACATGCAAAAATATTAAAAATAGAAAAAAAAATTCCCTTAAGTGTCCCCTCGTGACAATGTCACATGAGTTGGCGCACGTTCATAATTTCCAACAAAACTTTATTAAAATTTTTAAAACCCTGTATGAATCTCATCCCGCCTGTGGATAAGGTTTCATGTTTTTTCTACTTCCCGCCGGGGCTCCTGGCCTGCCTGCCAACCTTAAGGTTGGACAGGCAGGTTCACTAATTACTTTAATTGATCTGTCAATGGCCTCAATTGGCCTTTGACAGGTCGGCGAGCACGCAGCTGATTTTGCTGCGCTCCCGCCTTCCTGAAAATTTGAATGGGGCGGGGTGATGTTGGGAGTTCCGCCCGACGTCATCCTGCGTCATTTACGCGTTGGTGAGCAGGCCCCGCCCCCGCTCACCGATGTTAAAATCCTGCCCACTGTTTGAGATGTGGTCTCACCAATGCCCTGTATAACTGAAGCCTTACTTTTATGTTCAACTCCTCTTGTAATAAAGGATAGCATTCCATTAACCTTCTTAATTATTGCTGGAAAAAAGACATGTCTAAGCAACATGTCTACAACAAAGACCAAATTCATTTCAAGAACATAGTTCGACTTACAGGTAGGTTAAGAACAGGTAAGCCGTTGAGAACAGATAAGCTACCTATTGAATTTCTCCAAGTGTGTATTAAACCCAAGGTTGTGCCAGTTTTAATTTCCAATAGTTTGGATAATGTTAAAATGAGAGAGAGTCTCACAATCAAGTGAGCATTTATGCAAGATGAGATTGAACAGATTGATAATAGGGTTACTAATTTATGCCAAGCCCTACACTGCGCTTGGTCTAAGGTGCATCAATTACTTTAATTTTTCGATTTGTCCGTTTATGCTACTATATTGCTTCAATAGATGACCGCACCATAAACAGTGCCCGTTTGAAACATGTCTGCATCATAGACTCACTTAAGCAGAAGCAGTTTGGCAACGCAATTAACGATGCCACTAAAAATGTAACAAATCTCTCTGACTATATACTCTCAGAAAGCGAGGAGTTTGTTCTTGCACATGGTTTCAACTTTGATGTGCCTTCATCTCAAATCAAATGAGAAGAGGTATTAGCTGAGTTCGAACTCCTCTACTCCCAACTATCACGCCACAAACCAGCGTCTGCTGAAGATACTGAACCCTCAAAAGCGCACCTAGCTGATCTAGTGCACGCATATTGCGGAATTCTGTATGAGCTGTTGCACTTTCACGTGCAGCATAAATGTCTTACAGCGTTGCAAGGCTTGGAGACCTACCCAGACATACACATCAGTAAACCTGACAAAGAGGTGGGAATAGTCATCCTTAACAAGCATGACTATATTAACAAAATGCATGCTGTTCTTAATGACAGGTCCAAATTTGTATCCATTGGATCTGCCACTCAACATAACCAGTCAACTTTACTCGAAAGTAAGCTTTAAAAAAAAGCTTGCTGGACTTGTGTAAGAGTGATGAGCTGCTGCTTAATATATATGACTGGGCTCATCCTCGTGGTTTGCTATGTCCTTACATGCATGGGTTGCCCAAGACACACAAAAGCGATGTTCCTCTGTGGCCCTATTTTATCTATGACCGGTTTTGTACAACATTAATTGGCCAAATGGTTGAGTGAATTGTTAATACCAGTTTTGACCAAGCTTTCTGCATACACAGTGAAGGACTTCGCATTTGCGAAGGCCATACATGACTTGCATATTGATAGCAATGCTGTGTCCATGTGCTTATTTGACATTGCTAGCCTATTCACCAATGTTCCACTTAAGGAAGCCATAGACGTTTGCATTGCAGCATCACCATCTGGTGATCTGGGCCCACCACCATTGCGTGAATTGGTATGCATTGGACTTATAAACTCGGCAACTTGCACAGTTGAGTTCAGTTTTAATGACACCATGTATGCCCAAATAGATGGTGTTGCCATGAGACTCCCTCCATGCCCAGCTCCCGCAAGCATCTTTGTTTGGTTCCATGAGAAATGTGTCTTCGATGGAATGACACCAAACCACCTACCCCTTGCATATTTCCGACATATCGATGATACGCTTGCTATATTTAAATCTGCAGCTGCATGTAACAATTTCCTTGCATGCCTTAATGGGCTCCACCCTGCACTCACATTCACCCATGAAATGTGTTGTGATATGGCAGGTGCTATTTGCCAGGCTGACCAAATCTACAACGGAAACTTAGCCATGCTATCGCAACAGTTTTGCAATTTATATTTATTACAAGAAGGCTAGTGCACTGAAGTCAGAAGTAATGAATCCACTACCGCCTTTAGGGATTTTAAAGATTAAATTAAAACATTTATTAACAAAAGAAGAACAAACTTAAACACAAACAAGATTACAGTTACACAGTTATAATAGTTCCCAAAATTTCAACTTAACCAGATTCCCAACTCTTACCCCCCGCAACCCAACCCTTTAAGGCAACAGCCCAAATAGATTCCAAATTTATAAAGTCATCCAGCAATTTTACTACAAGCACCCACTGGACAATGGATATCCAAAGTCTTTTAACACAACTTTGATTACTGGAACTGCAAACTTCTGCAGGGTGGCTAGAGGCTTTTTCCCCCAAGTTTGTTCCACACAGCTACCTTTCGCGCTCTCATGCCACATTCACACAGCCTTCCATCCTTTTTTAAATATATTTTTTCCTTTTTGACCTGTAAATTCCATTGTTTCCACTTGTCTTTAGGAGTTACTTTTCCCAGAATATAAAAGTCTTTCATGTTATCAATACGGCCAGTACTTTTGGAAAAATCAATATAATAACCTTGCCTTATTTATCATGCCAGTTGTAAAAATCTTATCATGAACTTTTTGGAAATCAAACACCTTGCCCACTTATCTAAAAATGCAAATTTTATTCACACCATATCTGTTGACTTCATCTTAGCTTCACTCATCTCCATTTCAAACGCCTGTTTAACACCTCACTTTTTTGATAATTTTAAACATTGCAGTCTGTCTAGTTTAATTAACACACACACAACCATACATGTATACACACAAACTTGCATTAAAATATCCCACAATAATATTTGGAAAAATATAATTTCCTGACAGATGGAGCTGTCAAATTAACTCCCATTCCTTGACTAACTAGTTGAGAAATCTGCCAGGGGATTCTCTACCACGGTCTACCATAAACCTACCTTCGCTAGTCAGTATATACATTGGGATTCTTACAGTTCCACATGCTCTAAGGTTGGTCTTATCGGCAGCCTTGTAAATAGGACCTGAGCCATTTGCTCACCATGCAAGCTTGATGCTGAAATAGGGCACATCAAAGGCATCCTGCAGAATAATGGCTACTCTGATCAGATCATTTTGCGTTGTATATCAGGCAAACTCATGAATGGGCCTAAGGCCGTCACATTTGGTCCTGAAAAGTGTCTATCCTACCCCAGGTTACCCTGGAAGGACAAGGTAACTTAAAAATTTGAGCAACAGGTGAAGGTAGCTGTTTCACTCTGCTACTATGCAGTAGCAACACGGGTGGCATTTGCCACTAACAGGATGCTGCTGTCAAGCCAAAACAACATTCTGCCCATCACAAATGAGTAATGTGATATATGAATTTCAGTGCCAGTGTGATGCTAGGTATGTTGTCCATACATCTCAAAGACTGGTGGATCATATCCCAGCCTCTGTTCGCAACAGACAGGGTACAGACCGTATACAACCAGCCTGTGCTTGCAAAACCCAAAACACGGTGTCCAACATTAGATGTGATTCTGTGATTGAGCAACATTTGCTAAATAATCTTCTGTGCCAAGAATTACGCTTACGACCAATTTAAGATGGTCAGGCTCGCAATGTGACACACTTGCATGTACTGGAAGCTACATATATTAATACACACAGCCCTATTCTTTGTAGACAGAAAGAACATGTACATACATTGCGCCTATTTCAGCTAAACAAAATACATGACAGCCATTCACTGACTCATTCCTCGGGGCAATGCCTTGACTGATCAGACTTGAGCTGCCTGTTTTAAATTTTAAACAATGCTGGGCAGTTAACAGTCATCCACAAGCAGTGGTGCATTCTCCATGGTAGCACTTCTTGACAACCTATCAGTGATCTCTTCATACAGTATATGTTCTTTTCCCCCTTATGTTGGTATTCTTGCGAGTGTCCTGATGAGTATAGGATGAAAAACTTAGATATATATCTCTACAGCAGTACTCAAGTTCTGCACTACCTTCTTTAATTACTTGTACTACCTTCTTAATTACTTGCTGTACCTGCATACTAACTTCTTGTGACTAATGCACTAGAACACCTAAATCCCCCTGCAGCTTGGAATTTTGCAGCCGTTCTCCATTTAAGTAATACTTTACTTTTTTTATTCTTCCTGCCAAAGTGAACAACTTCACATTTTCCCACATTACACTGCACCTGACGTATTTTTGCCCACTCACTCAACGTACCATATCCGTCTGCAATCTCCTTATGTCCTCTTTACAGCATACTTTCCGATTTATCTTTGTGTCATTTGCAAATTTAGCTACCATGTCTTCACTCCACTCATCCAAGTCATTGATATAAATTATAAAAAGTTGAGGCCCCAGTGCACAACCCTGTGGGACTCCACTTGTCACATCCTGCCAATCAGAAAAAGACCCATTTATGCATACTCTCTGTTTTCTGCCAACCAGCCAATCTTCTATCCATGCTAATACTTTACTCTCTACACCATGAGCTTTTATTTTCTGCAATAACCTTTTGATATAGAGAAACTTATTATACTTAAAACTGATTTGAAGCAGCAATTATCTGAAATCATATGATTTAAACAATGATTTATGTTGGCTTGTTTCGGTTCAAAACAAATTGACTACTGCAACTGGAGTCTGCTATTGTCTTCTTTTTCAGCCATAGATTATATGGTAACGCTTTCAGCTCTGATTCATATCATTCTCTACATTACAGCAGTGACTATGTTTCAAACATATTTCATTACCTATAAAGCACTTAGAGGTGTCCTGAAGTCATGAAATGTGCTATATAAATGCAAGTCTTGTCTTCCTCCCATTTTCTGCTTTGCAGTGCTGAAGAGTTATTAAATGATAGAATAATATGCTTTAATTATTTGATTATACTTCAATTTGAATATAGAATTGAGAGCATAGCTCCACTATATTTAGAATGGCAATGGAACTAGTGATTAATTACTTGCAGCACTATCTATTTTAAAGTAGAGGGAGGTTTTATTTTAGAAATAAAACTAACCGCTATCTAGATTGGAAAGAGAATGTTCAAAATAGTACTGTGGCCCAGACTGAAGAGGTTACTATCTTCTGTCTACTTATTATAAGAGTCCTATGATAATTTAATTTGGGTAGTTTCAAACCAGTTCTTAGTGGGCACGAGTTCTTAACACAGAATTCCCCAGGTGGGGGTGTTAGACACAGCTGTTGGTAAAGGCCAAGTTGTTTGAATCCCAGAGGATTTGAATCCCAATCTTGAACAACTGTCATAACCTATATTTTTAATTGGTATCTTTGAGATACAATTCAGATATAAGACCATTGCCTCAAGAGGTTTTTTATATAAAACTAAATTAAACATTTATTAATTTAACAACGAATTTAAACACAGACATATGTCTACAAATTATTTCCATACTAACTTTTACCTAATCTCCAAATTAATCACTCCCAGGTAAATCTTCACCAAGGCAACAATAAGCCATAGACTTTAAACAGACACTAGGCAAAGCACATTTGACCTTACAAATTCAAAATGAGGCCCCTTGCAATTTGGTTCCTTTGCACACTTTTTGATTTACAGGCTGGTAAGATCTTACATGCCTCTGACTCTCACACCACACACACACACGTTCGTCTCGGCTTATGCCTAGCTTTCCCTTTGAATGTAAATTTTCCATTCTATTACTAGGTTTTTAAAAAATTTTACCTCTCCTAACAATAATCCTTTCATTTCACCAATTTTATTAGTAATATAAACACAGCTTGGTGTCTCCCAGCAAGGTGCAAGATTTTACCCGTTCTTTTGAATGGTTTGTTCAACAAATGCAAATTGCACGTTACCTTTTAATTTACGTTTATCTAATTAACATCTCAAATTACTATACATCGAAGCACCCAGACTAGCTGGCTTTAATCCAATTAAGCCACAAACAGACAGACACACCCCACTCCAATTTAAAAATAATTTCCAATAACACCATACACATTATCTCTTCATGGCAGGTGTAAAAGATTCTATGGCACTATTTCAAAGAAGAGCAGGAGAGTTACCCCAGTGCCGTCGTGAAAATCTATACCACAATCAATGTCACAAACAGCTTATTATCATGTTGCTGTTTTTAGGAGCTTGCGCACACAAATTGGCTGCTTCGTTTCCTACATTACAACAGTAACTACATTACAGAAGTACTTCATTGGCTGTAAAGTGCTTTGAGAAGTCCAGGGTCAGGAAAAGTGCTTGAAGAAGGCACTCCGTCCAATCCAGCAACTACCACTTGGCCAGTTGAAGAGAAGTTACAATCTCCGATCACATAGCGACCATAGAGACTCAGGCTTCCTTTAACCGGTTTTATTCAAGCATATGCAAAGGAGCCGCAATCATCCCTAAGAATGAAGACCCAGCTCCCAGATTGATTACATTTCATTACTTTTGTACTTTTTCTTATCACAATACATTTCAGTACATTTGAATACATCCAATCAGTAACCGACACATCGGTCTCATGCTAACTCCATCCTATTGAGTACATAAACATGTGATTTTGCTAACCAATTACTGTAAAGGAGGTATACATAATTATATCCAATCAAAATTAAAACATGTACGCAAAGACCTTGGTTCTCACAGCTCAAGACTGTGTTTCATCAAAGCCCCCTCTTTGTCTATTGTATGTCCTCTCATATCTAAGCTAAAACCATCTGCCCCTTCCCTATGTGAGAGGGGAGTACACTTACTTTGATTTATATCCTGCTTGTGACCCCAGTCAGGCACTCAAGGCTATGCAATGTTCATCTGGTAATCTTCAACTCTTAATATGTTTAGTAGCTATGTCTGCCTGGAGATTTTAAGGGTTTTTCAGTAAATTCTTACTGTATTCTCTTTTAGCATTTTTAATTTCCCCCTAACAGTGCTATACAAATACAATTTTTTTTGTAAACTAAATTTAGTAGCCATTATTTCCCAAGTGTTCTAGCATCACATTCCTTAATTATTCTGTTAAAAAAGCCAAATCTAGCACTGCAACCTACCTTGATAGATATGCAACACATTGAATAAGAAAACAGTAAGCATGTTTTTTAAATCTTCCTCCCAACTAATTATTTTATTGTTTCCTAGTTAACCGCATAGTGGTAATGTATTATTATATCTCCCTGTAAATATCTCCCCAAATCTTGCCTGCAATTTATTTTACACTATTTAGTAAGGTCCTCCCAATATGGTAACTAGTCTCTTAAGGTTTCTTAATTCAGTTTGGATAGACTCTTAATGCCGCCACCCATTAAAATTTTCCTTGCTTTGACTGTAATTCTGCCCTTTAACAATACTATCTCCTGTCCATATTTTCACCTATGTCACCCCTACTGCGACTTCTGTGTGATAAAAAGCTTAGAATGGAATGTCTAGTTTGACTATCTGTTTGATGATCACCTGGGATTCGAAGTGAGATGCCTCCCACATAGATAATAGTGAACAAGTTGATACAAAGTGTTCTGTAGTCTGATAACTTGTGGCCGCAATAGCACTCCAGGCCACCCCCCATCGTCCACTTACAGCACAGGTGCTCTCGTCGTCTATGCCCTTTGTGAATTCCATTCAAAGGAGATAGTAGTGAGGGACCTCTGCTTTTGGGTCAACAATAAGGTGTTGGTCCTTTATGCTGCAAGCATCAAACGATTTTGTACGTTTGGATAGTGGGTTGATCACCACATGAATGTAAGCTGTTGTTCCCCAAAATTACCTGCGTGATTTTAAACACTTGATACTTTTTTCAAGTGTAGGTGGAAGAAAAGGTTACTGCGAGTCATGATCTCGCAAAGAGTGATGGTGTAGTGGTGAATGGCAGGCAGGACAATGTGAGACAGCGTTAGGGGTCACTTGGTTGGAGTGGATTTAAGCATCCAGACACAATCTCCATGGCATTTAGCTGCAAATCTTTCTGTGGTGGCTCCAGGACCAAGAGACAGAGCAGTATTCTGCTAAAGTAGAATAACACCACAGTTGCAGTGCAGTGTGTTCTGGCTGTGCTCCCTCGTGATGTTGCAGTGAGTTTACAGGCCAGGTTCACCAGTTTTTTACTTTTTGCCTGGTGTTGATGAGATGACAGGGGAGAGTCCTGTCTAGGTATTTTGGGTGCAGTCATGGGTACACCACCATCCACAGAAGAAACATTGTGTTCTTTCCCAGCAGCATTATTGTTCAGATAGAACACCGGCACATCTGCCTTCTCTGGATTGGAACATAGGCACCAGGTCCAAGAGGCCCAGGTCACTTGCATCAGCTATGCTATGTCATTAGCATAAGTGAGCCTCCAATATTTGGTGCACGGCCAGGTGTCTGCCATATAGATGTTGAAAAAGGCCAATCTGAGCACTAATCCCTGTGGCAGATCATTGTTGAACGTCCTTGCTTGGCTTGTCTTGTCGCCAAGATAAATGCAAGTTGATCATTAGGATATTGATAAGCCAGAGTTTTGCAGCATTGAATGGCTCTTGAAAGTTTCATTAGCAGTTCTTTGTGCCAGATGGCGTTATTTGCCAATGACAAGTCTCTGAAGAAGAGTCATATGGACTCGAAACGTTAACTCTGTTTTTCTCTCCACAGATGCTGTTAGACCTGCTGAGTTTTTCCAGCTTTTTCTGTTTTTGTGACAAGCCTTTGAAGGCAGTTTCAATCTTAGTTGCTTCGGCCTTAGTTTTGGTAGTAAATGCAAGGATCTGGTCAGAACATCTTGTTCCTCCTCTGCTTGTTTGGGATACTGGCTTCTAAAACCAGTTTTCTTTGGTTAAGGTTGAACCATTCAACACCTTGTTAAGGTCTCCCAATGTTTACTAGTTTGAGCTTTCCAGGTAATCTCAGCAAGATGGTGGAATGCCCAAAAATCCCTCCTGATTTGAAAAGCATGAAAGCATCAGGTGTCAGCCATAGGTATATTTCCGAACCAACCAAACAAGAAAATAATTGAAGATCTGTTTAGATCAAAGTGCAAGATCTTGTCAAGGGAACTTAAAGAATGCATTTGATTTGCATTCTTGCCCTCCAAGAAACCCACATGACTGAACCCAGCCCATACCAGCTGCTCATCGTGCATTCCACATGATAGTGTGCTTATGCCACGTGAAATATTGTAGGGTCTCATATGTCTGGGCTGACCTGATTTACTGAAGCTGAAGAGATCTTGCTGGCAGGGAGCTTACTGTTCCCTATTACAGTCAGTGAGCAAGCTGCCTAGTGTGCATTTTTACAAGTTACCAATGGAGACCTGGCTAACTATCTCCGTACCAAATGATACCCACCTAGTCATCTGCATCTGCGATTTCAGCCAACACTGCACGTAGGATTACCAAAAAGTAGACCAAGTTAACAACTAGAAGACTGGGTGCTGACCTCTGATGTCCATCTCATCTACAATGCTAAAAAGCCAAGTACTTTTTTTCTGCTAGTTGGAGGAAGGAATACTCACTGGGCCTCCATTTCACACCCAGTAACAACAAAGGACAGCTGCTCATCACCCCTTGTAAGATCGTTAAGAAATTCCACACCTGCAAGACCGATCGAGCATTGTGTTTGTACTTGTAGTGTTATGATCTCAGTTGATGCTACAAGTCAGACCCAGCTTGGCCTAAATAGCCAAGTGGTTATGGTACTGGGTTTGTAACCCCAAGATCAAGAGTTCAAATCTCACACTGGTAAACTATGAAACAATGTAACTTCATCTGAAACAGATGGAAATGGGTTTGTAGGGAGGCTTGGCCTAAATAGCCAAGTGGTTATGGTACTGGGTTTGTAACCCTGAGATCAAGAGTTCAAATCTCACAATGGCAAACTATGAAACAATATAACTTCATCTGAAACAGATGGAAATGGGTTTGTACTTGAAAGAGTTACAGATGCTGCCAGACCTGCAGGAGTTAGGAGGCAGGTAAAAAGACCTGAGTGCCTGGGAGACTCTGTGACTTTGTTGTCTTGGAAGTAAATCAGTTTGAGCTTGGCCTAAATAGCCAAGTGGTTATGGTACTGGGTTTGTAACCCCAAGATCAAGAGTTCAAATCTCCCAATAGCAAAACTATGAAATGGAAGAGACATTGAACAAATATTTAGGCTTGGCCTAAATAGCCAAGTGGTTATGATACTGGGTTTATAACCCCAAGATCAAGAGTTCAAATCTCATAATAGCAAACTATGAAACAATGTAACTTCATCTGAAACAGATGGAAACAGGTTTGTACTCAAAAGAGTTACATCTGCCTACGGCCATACTGGTCTGAAAACGCCCGATCTGGTCTGATCTCGGATGCTAAGCAGACTCAGGCCTGGTTAGTACTTGGATGGGAGACTGCCTGGGAATACCAGGCGCAGTAGGCTAAGCTTGGCCTAATAGCCAAGTGGTTATGGTACTGGGTTTGTAACCCTAAGATCAAGAGTTCAAATCTCACAATGGCAAACTATGAAACAATGTAACTTCATCTGAAACAGATGGAAACAGGTTTACTCAAAAGAGTATCAAGAGTTCAAATCTCACAATGGCAAACTATGAAACAATGTAACTTCATCTGAAACAGATGGAAACAGGTTTACTCAAAAAGAGTATCAAGAGTTCAAATCTCACAATGGCAAACTATGAAACAATGTAACTTCATCTGAAACAGGTGGAAATGTGTTCGTACTCAAAAGAGTTACAAAATGTACAGACTTTACTCAAAAGAGTTAAAAAGCTTGGCCTAAATAGCCAAGTGGTTATGGTACTGGGCTTATAACCCCAAGATCAAGAGTTCAAATCTCACAATGGCAAACTATAAAACAATTTTGCTTGGCCTAAATAGCCAAGTGGTTATGGTACTGGGTTTATAACCCCAAGACCAAGAGTTCAAATCTCACAATGGCAAACTATGAAACAGTGTTACCGTTTCAATTACTTGAGCTGAAATTGGTGGAAGATCAAGAGTTCAAATCTCACAATGGCAAATTATGAAACAATGTAACTTCCTCGGAAACAGGTTTGTACTCAAAAGAGTTACAGTTGAGGCCTATATATATAAAAAAATCAAGAGTTCAAATCTCACAATGGCAAACTATGAAACAATGTAACTTCATCTGAAACAGATGGAAACAGGTTTGTACTCGAAAGAGTTACAAGTCAGACCCAGCTTGGCCTAAATAGCCAAGTGGTTATGGTACTAGGTTTGTAACCCCAAGATCAAGAGTTCAATTCTCACAATGGCAAACTATGAAACAATGTAACTTCATCTGAAACAGATGGAAATGGGTTTGTACTCGAAGCTTGGCCTAAATAGCCAAGTGGTTATGGTACTGGGTTTGTAACCCCAAGATCAAAAGTTCAAATCTCACAATGGGAAACAATGTAACTTCATGCTTGGCCTAAATAGCCAAGTGGTTATGGTACTGGGTTTGTAACCCCAAGATCAAGAGTTCAAATCTCACAATGGCAAACTATGAAACAATGTAACTTCATCTGAAACAGATGGAAACGGGTTTGTACTCGAAGCTTGGCCTAAATAGCCAAGTGGTTATGGTACTGGGTTTGTAACCCCAAGATCAAAAGTTCAAATCTCACAATGGGAAGCAATGTAACTTCATGCTTGGCCTAAATAGCCAAGTGGTTATGGTACTGGGTTTGTGACCCTAAGATTAAGAGTTCAAATCTCACAATGGCAAACTATGAAACAATGTAACTTCATCTGAAACAGATGGAAACGGGTTTGTACTCTAAAGAGTTACAAGTCAGACCCCAGGGTGGAACCTGGCTTGATAGATCCTCACTTTTATTTTTTGTTTAGAAATGTGGAGGTTGGCTACTGAACAGAGTCACAGGTTCAGCTGATGAACTTTAATGAAAGAATAAAACTAGATCAAACTATTAAACTAGAAAAGATGAACTATATTACAATACTTCATCACAACAATACCTTTACAGATATATACAGATTTGTAAAGATAACGCAAGTTACAAAAGCTATCTTATACTCTAATGTTTGCAGTAAGTAAATAGTCCTTGTAAACCAATAGGTGACCTGTGGTCAGACACAGTACACTCTGAAATCAAGTGATAGACGCCACCCTGAACAGATGCTATGGATCTCTCATGAACTCCCCCAGACAAGTTCATACTGTGAGCTAACACTGTATCTTTCACGCAAGGGTTTCCAATCTCAAAACTCGCTTTGGAATCTTCATCCAAACAACACTTTCTCCATGATGCCTTCCACAGTGGTCCAATGGTTTCGATCTGTCCCTCCGATGTTCCGCTTCCTGGATCGCCACATGCATTCAAGCTTCGCCCCTCTCTCCCTCCATCCCTTCCCTCTCTCTCTCTCTCTCTCTCTCTCCCTCCCTCTCCCTTCCCCCCACTCTCCCTTCCCCCCGCTCCCTCTCTCCCCCCCCCCACCATGCGAGCGCTCGGTCTCGCTCTCTCCCTCTTCTCTCTGGTATTCAGCCATGCCTTTAGAGCACCACTATTTCACATGCCCATAGAAAGGGGTCGCCAACCTTTGGCTGTGTTCTTGAATCTTCTGGCTTCTCACAAGCCACTTTGCCTTGAGTCTGCTTCCTGCAGCTTTCTCTTTAATTTGGAGCCTTCTGTTCATTGCTTTCACTTCCACTGAACAGCATCTATTACAGATTCCCTGTTTCTTGACTTAGCTGTCGTCTTGGGACCTTTTTCTGGCTCCACTCGCTGGTTTTGGGACTTATCTTCTGTTCTTTTGGGAAATCTGCTCATCTGAACTGAAACTGCTTTTCTGTTTCTCTCTGTAGCTCTCCTGTTGCTAGGCAATAGCACAGTTTTTCTAATTTGTTTTAACTTCCCTAAACTACTTCAAGGATCATAAAACCTCAATAAAATACAGGTTTACAAAGAAATCCACAGACTTGCAGGCAACATTCTCCCAGAGAAAAACTCTAAATCAAATTCAACCCAGGTTTCACCCTTTTAACCCACAGATAAAACATATAAATTAAACTTAAGCTATAGCTTATTCCTAACACCCACCAATCCAAACGTAACTTACTTAAAATTAACTCTAGTTCCTAACAGTAGGGATTGAGGTGCTGATAATCACCTCAGCCCTGAACCAAGATGGAAATTTCATCAGGCTTTATGACCTAACTTTGTGTGAACGGTAGAGAATATAATCCAGAGAAACCACCGTCCTCAAATCACCATGACCGTTTGCTAGACTCCTGAAAATGGGAGCCACCAGAAGTACCCACGATGGCTACAATAAAGAATACGTCCCAAGCTGGTCCGAGAAGAGTGAGATTTTCAGAGTTTAATGCCACTCAAGACCCAGACGTAGCAACATAAATGGATTCTCTAGACAAAGGCAAATTAGCAAGATGATGAGAAATCACTGAAAGCTTTGATTCCAAATTTTCCAATAGGAAAATCTGGAACTAGCTTCGTCAGCTTGGTGCTTCCTGACTGTCCCAACAGGAGATGTCAAAGAGCATTGCAAATGCCATTATAACCTACCTCTTAATCACCTCAAAGGTAGCAACTACCACCAGGGGGAAAAAAGCAAAAAGGTTATTTAAACATTCTTTTCAAAATGCCACACCACACACCATCTTTTTAGCTGCCTTCACCATCAATGAGGTAGATACCTGATAACCACCAAGCCTGGGAATGCTGTCAGGATTGATGACAGCGACCCAGATTTCTTCAAGAACCAGGGCTTAAATGGATGTGGCTTGCCAAACTCCCCTCCTGCACCCTCAACACTGGGGTAATCTTGGAAGTCTAGCATCATTCCCTAGTCACTACCACCCTAAAACCGAGAAAACCAGCCCAGGATCCCAAAAGCTACAGACCCGTTGCCCTTCTGTCTACAGTCTATCTCTTCGGAAAATATTATAATCGGGACTACTTGGATCTCTGCTAAGGTTTCTTTCAAGATTAACTAATGTATACTTCCTAGTTCCCTGGCTTTATTTCTAATGGCTTACATATTCGCGTTATATTGTAGTTTTGAATGCATTTAACTTGCAATTGGGGGTGGACCATGCATTGTGTAGTTGTCACATATCTGATAAATGGAAATAATGTGGAACATGCCAGTCTTTTGAAGGTACATAGCCTATCTCCCTAAATCTTCTGTATAAGTACAATTTGTGTGCTACAGTATCTATTTCACATGACTGTTGCTAGTGTGCACTGTGGAAGGTCCATCTGTACAGTGATTTTGCTTTTTGTTTTTCACTGAAATGTAGCAGGAAGTCATTGAATTCTCAGTCACTTAAGATGCATAATAGAAGTACTGTGGCTAGAATAAAGGCCAGCCTCAGTGGATGAAATTCTAGCCAAAACTAATGAGGAAATTTTGTCGGCTGCCTATGATCATAGTGAACATCTTTCTAAAACTAGTCAAAATACCTCTTGAACAATAAAATATTGGTAACTCTGGAAGCTGATACTGGATAGTTATTTTGGCACACGATACATTTACTAAGAGCTTTGCTGTAATACCCTGCTAAGGGAAAGGAAATGTCGCAAGTAACTTTTTCTCAGCTGGTCATGGCAAGGGTGAAAAATATAAAATGTAATACTCAACATCTTATGAATACATGGATTTTCAGTACAAAGCTAACATCAGTTCAACTTAATTTTAGTCAAATGTAATGCATGGTTACTGAAAGTGAGTACTGCAATGTTTACATTGTTCAGCTTAAACACTGATTTCCATTACTTTTAACAGCTGAGGAAAGCTGTCATGGATCATGTATCAGACTCTTTCTTGGAGACCAATGTTCCCCTTCTGGTTTTGATTGAGGCAGCCAAGAATGGTAATGAAAAGGAAGTGAAAGAATATGCCCAAGTATTTCGTGACCATGCCAGCAAATTGGTTGAGGTAAGTGCAGATTTTCATAATTGTTGAATCAAGCAATTCAATCTCTGTTAGCAGCAATGATCTTTTCTGTAAAATTATCTTCTATATTCATGAATATGTAGGCTAGAGATATCCTGTGAATGAAAGATTCTGAATTTCATTACTAGCATCTTTTAGCAGCTTGAATGCATGGAACGAATGAAAGAGATTGGTAGTTGCCCCTAATATTTCATGATTAGCTCTAGAAAAGTCATTGGAGAGCCACAACTGAGTTACTCTTACTCTTAACTGGGGAGTTATGATTTTTTCTTTTGGATGAGTTTTCAGGACACAGTTGTTGGATTCTAAACATCCATGCTTAACTCAACCTAGTTTGTTGTATAAGAGTTCTAACTATAACTAGCGACACTATATGCCAGTTAGCCTAACATTTGTCATTGGAAAAATTGAATCCATCATTATTAGGAAAGTAGCAGCAGGAAGTTTAGAAAGTCATAGCAGAATCAGGCAGAGTCAGCACGGTTTTGTGAAAGGCAAGTCATGTTTGGCAAATTTATTAGAGTTCTTCGAGGATGCAACAAACAGGGTGAATAACGAACCAGTAGACGTAGTGTATTTGGATTTTCAAAAGACATTCAATAATGTGCCACATAAAAGGTTACTACGCAAGGCAAGAGTTCACTGTGTTGGGGGTGATATATTAGCATATAATAGGGGATTGGCTAACTAGTAAGAAACAGTTGAGATAAATGGGTTATTTTCAACTTGGCAAACTAACTAGTGGAGTGCACGGGTGCGCTGGTGGGGCCTCAACCATGTACTATCTGTATTAATGACTTGGATGAAGGGACTGACTTGTGTATTGTCGCCAGATTTGCTGGCGATATAAAGATAGGTAGGAAAGCAAGTTGTGAGGAGGATACAAAGTCAACAAAGGAAATTGGGCAAAAAAATCTGTCCATTTTGGCAGGAAGAATAGAAAAATTGAATACTATTTAACTGGAGAGAAATGGCAGAATGCTGCAGTACCAAGGAACCTGGGTGTCATTGCACATAATTAAAAAGACTGCAGGTACAGTAAGCAATTGTGAAGGCAAATGCAATGTTGGCCCTTATTGCAAGGGGCATGGAGTATAAAGATAGGGAAGCATTTCTTCTGCTCTGCAGGATGCTGGTGAGACCACACCTAGAATATTGTGTAGAATTTTGGCCTCCCTATTTGAGAGATATACTTGCATTGAGGTGGTCTTATGGCGTAGTGGATAGCATTCCTGCCTCTTGAGTCAGAAGTCCAGATTCAAGCCTCCCCCTAGGACTTGATGGTGCATTCATAACACAGCCAAACAGGTTGATTATCAACCTGCAAATTCTTATAACATGCATCAATGGAAGGCAGGAACAGCAGCAGAGATTCCTGGTCAGCCATGTGATGGAAAAAAAATTGGAGCATCTATCATCAATATTCATAGCTATAGACTACAACATGGATGTAAAAGTTCCACAGCAACTCTGACACCCTACATGATCTGTAACACACCACCACCACATCAGCATTGGAGGCAGCGCACAGAAAGTTCATTAGGTTGATTCCTGGGACAAAAGGGCTGTCTTATGAGGAAAAATTGAATGGATTGGGCCTATATTCATTGGAGTTTAGAAGAATGAGTGGTGATTTTATTAGAATATGTCAGATTATGATGAGGAGTTGGACGGGGTAAATGCTGGGAGGATGTTTCCTCTTATGAGGGAATCTAGAACTAGCAGGCACAGTTTAAAAATAAGAGATCTCCCCTTGAAGACTGAGATGAGGAGAAATTTCTTCTGAGGGTCCATTCATCTTTGGAATTCTCTTCCCTAGAGAGCAGTGCAGGCTGGGTTATTGAATATATTCAAGGCTGAGTTTGACAGATTTTTAATCTACAGGGGATTCCAGCGTTATGGGGGTGGGTGGGGGGCAGCAGCGATGGGTAAGCAGGAAAGTGGAGTTAAGGCCACAATCATATCAGCCATGATAATTTTGAATGACAGAGTAGGCTCGTTGGGCCAAATGGCCTATTTCCTACTCCCATTTCTTATGACCTTATTGATTTGGCAACAGAACCCATGTGGTACCTGTAGTTTATCAAAAAAATCAGATTACATGCTGAAAACTGTGGTTCACTAAATATTTTTATTCTTTTAGGTTGCCAACCTTGCTTGCTCTATTTCCAACAATGAAGAAGGTGTGAAACTGGTTCGCATGGCAGCCACCCAGCTGGAAGGCCTTTGTCCACAGGTTTGAGAAAACAATGTCCTGTTCAGTCTAAAATTTAATTAGAATTGATTTTCTTTGGTTTTAATGGGTTTTGTCTACTAAAAGAAAATGCTAAATTCTCTTCAATAAGCGCTTGTGCCACGATGAGTGGTTCCAAGTGTCTTTTGTCCTTTTTAAAACTTCAGCCATAGGCACTTCATACTAGTCTGTAACAAATTTCAACAACCGAAAGATAACATTTGCAGCAACCTTGAATATGTTTTGCTTTGTTGGTGCAGCACTAATATTTGACTTATTGGTTTAAACTAGCATGTGGCAACTTTAAAATTAAGATTTTGTGTAAATTACATGAACTTGCAAGTAACTTTGACTTCATTATGCCTAAAGTTGATTCTGTGAACTGATAACGCAAAAGCATTAGTAGCTTTAATTTATTTTCACTGTTCTTTTAGGTCATAAATGCTGCATTGGCCCTGGCTGCTAAACCTCAGAGTAAGGTGGCTCAGGACAACATGGATCTCTTCAAAGAACTATGGGAGAAACAAGTGCGTGTGCTGACAGATGCTGTGGATGACATTACTTCTATTGATGACTTCCTGTGTGTTTCAGGTATTTCTGTTATAATAAAACACCTCAATGTTGTTATGGAATATCCATGCCACTTGATTCCAGATAAAATGGGAATGAACAATTGTTCACTGTCTAGAGTAAGTGTATTTGGGTTATAATTCAGTTAATGTGGATAAACAAAGTATACCTTGAAAGCAAGTATTAGTGCTTATTGGTGCTTAAAGTTTTACTCATAGAGTAATAGGTATTTGTCACTATTCTGGTTGCTCCACATTAATTTCAAAGATGCTGAAATCATTATTTCTAACTCCCTGGTGATATTGATTTTGATATATTTCTTAATGTGACCTACCAAATAATAAATTTAGAACCCTTTGTAAATGTAAATGTTATCATTACCCGATTGAACACCATTGTTGGCCATCTTCATACCATATGCATGTAACATTAATTTGTGCCACCTCACATGTATTTTGTTATCTCGCATATTTTGTTAAAATAGCCATTATGCTTGGAGGGAATAACACAACCATCATTTTGTCATCTTAGAATATTCTAAATGCTGAAAGTTTAGATACCTTACAGCAGTACCCTGTTTATGTACTTTGGAACCAAAGTCCTTCCATATTTCGCTAACATACACCTAAATGAATTTCAGGACAAATTTTAAAAAAGATACTTTCCTGTGTCCTCCAATCCAGTAACTAAAACTGAGTTACAAAAAATCTTGACGCTGATTTTTTTTTTTAGTTCATCCAAAGGACTAGACCTTAATCTTTCCGCCTTCTCCCAATATTGGAAACTGTTTTGAATTAAGCATTCAATAATGACCTTATTATGCAAATCTTGAGAATGAATCTTGGCTCTGGTTTTGAGGTTCCTGAGCTAAGAGAATTAAGTTGAAGTTCGTGACAGAGCAGTGTTCTGCTCTGCCATTTGTTAAAATCAAGGCTGATCTGTTTGTGTTTCGAATTCCACATTCTCATCTACCCCCAATAAGCTTTTGACTCCCTTGCCTAGCAAGAACCTATCTAACTCTGCCTTAAAAATATTTATTCTGAGGCAGAGTGTTCCAAAGACACAAAACTCTCTTGAGAGAAAAAATCTCTCCTCATCTCTGTCCTAAAAAGGCAACGCCTAATTTTACATTGGGGCTCCCTAGTTCAGGACTCACCCACAAGAGGAAATGTCTTTTCCACATCCATCTTGTCAATACTGTTTAGGATCTTATATACTTCAATAAAGCCAACCCACACTCATCTAAACTCCAGTGGAAACAAACCCAGTCTGTCTCAATTTTACCTCATAAGACAACCTGCTCACTCCAGGTATCAATCAAGTAAGGCTCCTGTCAGCTGCCTCCAACGCATTTACATCGTTCCCTAAATAAGGAGACCAAAATTGCGCGCACTGTTTGAGATATAGTCTCACCAACGCCCTGTACAACTGAAGTATACCACCTTTACTTTTATGTTTAACTCCTCTCATAATAAAGGATAGCATTCCATTAGCCTTCTTAATTACTTGCTGTACCTGCATACTAACTTTTTGTGACTTATGCACTAGAACATCTAGATCCTTCTGCAGCCGTTCACCGTTTAAGTAATACTCAGCTTTTTTTTATTCTTCCTGCCAAAGTTAACAACTTTACATTTTCTCACGTATTACTCCATCTGCCATATTTTTGCCTACTCGGCCTACGTCTGCAACCTCCCTTCACAACATACAATCATCAGTGAACATCCCCACTTCTGACCTTATGATAAAGGAAAGGTTATTAATGAAGCAGCTGAAGATGGTTGAGCCTAGGGCACTACCCTGAGGAACTCCTGTTGTGATGTCCTGGCACTAAGATGATTGACCTCCAAGAGCCACAGCTCTCATTCTTTGTGCTAGGTATGACTCCAACCAGTGAATAGTTTTCCCCTTGTTTCCCATTGACTTCAGTTTTGCTAGGACTCTTTGATGCCACACTCAGTCAAATGCAGCCCCTCTCACCTGACCTCTGAAATTCAGCTCTCTTGTCCATACTTCAGACAAGGCCCCAATGAAGTCAGAAGCTGAGTGACCCCGGCAGAACCACACACTGTCAGTGAGTAGGTTATTGCTGTGTAAGTGGCGCTTGATAGCACTGTCAATGATGCTTTTCATCACTTTGCTGATGATCGAGGGTAGGCAGATGAGCTGGCAGTTGGCAAGGTTGGATTTGTCCTGTTCTTTTGGACAGCACATACCTGGGCAATTTTCTAAATTGTCCACTCGATGCCAGAACTGTAGCTGTTCTACAAACATACGGATTAGGAGCAAGAGTAGACCATTTGGCCCCTAGAGCATTCTCTGTCATTCAAGAAGATCATGGCAGACGTGATTATAACCTCAACTCCACATTCCCACCTAACCCCAATAACCTTTCATTCCCCTGCTAGAACAGCTTGGCTAGGAACATGGCTAATTCTGGTGCATAAGTCTTCTGTACAACTGCTGGAATGTTGTCAGGGCCTATAACCTTTGCAGTATTCAGTGCCTTTAGCAGTTCCTTGATATCATGGAGTGAATTGAATTGGCTGAAGACTGGCATCTGTTACACTGGGGACCTCAGGAGGAGCATGAGATGGATCATCCACTCGGCACCCTGAGGATGGTTGCAAATACTTCAGCATTATCTTTTGCACTGATGTGCTAGGCTCCCCCATCATTGAGGGTGGGGATATTTGTGGCGCCACCATCTCCGTTAGCTATTTAATTGTCCACCACTGTTCAGGACTGGATGGGCCAGGGGTGCAGAGCTTTGATCTGACCTGTTGGTTATGGGATCATTTAGCTCTGTTGCATACTGCTTCCACTGTTTGGCATGCAAGTCATCCTGTGTTGTTGCTAGACCAGGTTGACACCTTTTTGTTTAAGGTATCCCTGGTGTTGCTTCTGGCATGCCCGGCTGCCCTCTTCATTTCAAATAGTGAAAACTTAGATATAATAGTCCCAGAAACTCTGTTCATGGGGCACCGTGGCTTTAATATTGTACTCCAATGTAGTTTCAGAGATGCACATACAGTTAGCACTTTTTTTTTTAAAGAGTACTTAGGAATATAATAGTTTTCTTTGCACTTAAATGTCCCTGAAGTTCACTATATTAGTTATTTATGTGAAATGTGTGTTTCACTCAAGTAACTTGGAGGCATCTCAAAACACAGTTTTTCATATGCGGGCAAGTGTAACAGCCAATTTGTACACAACAATGTTCTACAAAAAAAAAACCCATAAAATAAATAATCAGTCTGTTTGGGCGGGGTTGGTTGAGGGGCAAATGGCACAAGTTTCCCTCTCCCTTTGGAGACCAATTGGATCTTTAACACCCAACTGAAGCATTGGAATAGGCAGGCATTTGGTCCAAAAGAAAGCACAAAGCTGCAGTAGTATTAACCTAAATTTTGTATTCCAAGTCCTGGAGGCGGATTTGAGAAACTGCTTTCTGACAAGAAGAGCGAAATGAACCAAGCTGACAAACTTCATTAATAATTAGGTTTATTTGCAGGGACCTGAATTTATTATAAACCAATTTTATATTAACCAAGATCTGTTTTTCTTTTAACAGAAAATCACATCCTCGAGGATGTAAATAAATGTGTTATCGCACTCCAGGAAAAAGATGTAGATGGACTAGACCGTACAGCTGGTGCAATCCGAGGACGTGCTGCAAGAGTTGTTCATGTTGTCACTTCGGAGATGGACAATTATGAACCTGGAGTGTACACTGAAAAAGTTCTGGAAGCAACCAAATTGTTGTCTGATACAGGTAATGACTTCATTTTTTGCTGCAAATGTTTCATTCTAAACACTACAAGTATAGCCTAGGTTGATGGGATATGCACAAACTCAAGTGTTGAATATATATGAACTGGCATGCATGTGCTTTCCTACTCCCATGTCATTTAAAGCAACAGTAGGCACCATACTGCATCCATTGTCTTCTCTCTAATTAAAAGGCTTATTACCTATGTTCGTACCAAATTTGGGACAAGTCTGCAGTCTCTTGACAGAACTGTTGGATGGATGGAAGGATGATGTGGAAGATAGAGGATGAGTTGCTGAACTGTACAATTCCAAAGACACAGTGGTCTTATGCAAAGCCCCAGTGTAACAGCTTCAAGGGTTCTGCATAAAGTACTCCATTCGGACCTTCTATAGATCACAGCAAGCACCTTTCATGGGTTTTTTTTATGGACATTGTCACTGAAATCATATGTAAATTACCTATAATCTAATTCAATAGTTTCTGCACATTCATGGTCTCTGAGACTTGGCGCAACTCTTGTGTGGCATGGTCATCAGAAATGAGCTATGCGCATCTATCGTACAAGATTTGAGCTCTTAACCTTGTGACCAAGTCCAAATAAATGACCACATTAGCCAATGTATTTACAAGAATCTAAAGAATACCATGCCCATTAGGTAGGTTTTGTTGAGCAAATGATCACATTGCATCAGGTGGTTGCTAAAGCTGATTGGGCATTTTGTTCCTGTTGCTGTTCCTGCTTGAAGACTAAATAGTCATTCCCTCAGCCCATGGTGTGCACGTGATAGCAGGGACTAGCTCTCATTGTACTGCTCTGCAGACTGGCCAGTCTGCTTTTTAGCAGTTCTAACCTGGAAGCCATGGCAACTAATTTTTTAGTTGAGATACTTAGTAAGTATAAATAAAGAAGCTAGAATTTTTGTTAGTTTGGTGTTTTTTCTTCAATGCTGTATATACGGGGTTTTATATGAGAGTAAAGAACCATGTGAAAAGTTGTCTCTTGACAGTATTTCTACATTTTTCTGGGAAGCATAAAGAAGGTTCTACTCAGTAAATATCATTGTAATCTTGTGCTTTAATTCAAATGATTCATTGGCCTAGATAGTAACACTTTTCCTCTTTGTGCCTACTGTTAAGACTTGGAGTTGCAGCTGTTTCAAGTATCTTGTATGGTGAAAATCTTTCTAAGTGTAATTAATGAATTAGTAAAGCTAATTTACTCGAGCAATGGCACTGTTGACGAGCAATTCTTCTGAACAAAGAATGTTGCTCTGCTTGGTGGAAGTAAATAGTGGTGAGCAATATTTTTCAAAGGCAGTTCAGTAACTTTGTACAGCACATGTGAAAAATGTACAAACCATTAGTGCGCATATGAATAACCTGTATTAATGCAATTCATCCATTTCCCTATCTAGTTATGCCAAGATTTACTGAACAAGTGGAAGCTGCTGTGGAAGCGCTGAGCACCAATCCTGCTCAACAGCTGGATGAAAATGAATTCATTGATGCTTCACGTCTGGTGTATGATGGCATTCGGGACATTAGGAAAGCTGTATTGATGATTAGAGTGAGTATATTTGTGTTCATGGGCAGTTTTGCTGAAAATATGTTGTTTTGAGAGGTTTATTTGTGACTAGCTTACTTGAAAACTCGAGGTCAAAAAGTTAAGTACTCGAAATAGAGCTAGTTGTTGCACTCAGCTACTGTACTACAGCAGCTGAGATCAACTAACTGATTGCAGAGCAGAGTGCACCTAGTCCATTCCTGGTCCTATAAGCCTTAGTTAATCATTGGTAAACCCACTGAGGTTTTGGAGGGGTTGTACACTACTGTTTCATTGTCAGCAATTCTGTGCATTTTTCAGGTCAAAAACTGGCATGTTGAGCCAAATGGCTTCCTTCTATGCTGTCATTCTGATTCTATAGTATGCAAAAGGCATGCTCTTTATCATCTTTCTCCATGTGGTTGTTTACTAAAAATTAAGGAAATTGACCATAATTATCTTTTCAATCTTTTTATTTTGGGTATCAACTTTCAGCTGTCATTTTGGGGGGAAAAAAACATTTTTGCATTGCTGTGTGCTTTTGTATATGCACTCACCTATTTGTGTGTTAACTGTTGTTTCAAATCAGTAAAAGCTGTTTCCCCTGGATTACTGATTGAGATTTTTATACTCACCGGCAGTGTGGTCAGTCAAGACTTTTGAGTTTTTTTGAGGTAAACTTGATAGTATTTTACTGCAGCAAATAGAAACGTTGGGCATGTGTTCCTCTGGGTGATTATCCCCACAGAGGTGAAGTGGTTGGCTGAAATTCAAATTAAAGTAGCTGAAGTGCATAACTGTGTTCAATGCAGCAATTAATTTATCTGTGAAACTAATACATTTTCTGTTCTTTGCTGCAAAATTACCCCTTCCCCAGGGAAACAATAGAACATCACAATTAGCCAAGCATTCATTACACCTTTGAAATTTCACAGATGTAACTATATGCACGAGTTGGTGTTTAAAATGCAAAACGGTACTATTAATTACAAGTTAAGAGAGGCATTTTGCAATGTAAAAATGAAATTACTATTCACTTTGGGCACAGTCGATGATTCCAGCACACACACCACCTGTTTTGAAGTTTTTTTTTCCTCAAGTTTCTGCTTAAATTTGCATGCATGTCACCAAATGCAAAACATGAAGTTTCAAGATATAACTTTTAAAAAGTTTCTTTAAATATATTTTTGATAGATTTAAAAGTGATAACTAGGTAAAGTTGGTTTATACATCTGATAAATTGGGTTTATCTCAAAAAAACCATGCATTCTTCAATGTTATTCACTTATGATTAGACTGATTTTAAATTAGTGAAAGTGACTTTAAAAGAATTTGCAAAACTGTTGTCTAGTTAGATTGGGGGTGATGGGGAGTTCCTTCAGTAATTTTTAAAAAAATTATTCAAGCCTTTCAAAATGTACCAGAAGCTCCAGTTTAATTTTTTGAGCTTCCTCAAAGGCCTGTATACGAGTGCAAATGAAACTTCCAATAGTGATTAATTCATGCTGGGGGCACAGTCAGTTTTATGGGTAGGGCTTGTCTTTAGCAGTGTTATTAGGCATGCAGAAGATAGCGGAAACTTGAGTTGCACTGAACACAATTTGAGCTTAAAATTCTGCAGTCTTTTGTGCTGATTGCACTGATATCAGAGGGCTTGCACCCAAAAAGACAGCACATTGAGCACAAAGTCCAGGCCAGGATTTTGATATTGAGGGAAGTTACCTTTTAAGATTTATAAACTTGATGGGCATACCTTACATTGGGTTAAAGTGCACAGGCAAAACCACACTATTGGTACTTATAATGACAAAGACAAGGAGTGGTTTGTGTTCTTGGTGACTTCATCTTTAATCATTCTCCACTTCAAAAAGTATGACTTCGGCCAGATTATAGAGTAATGTGCCTCAATGACATACTGCAATATCAGTAATCGGGCAGCTGTGAATTTTTTTCCCTGGGCAATCGGATGCTGTTTTGGTAGTCTTGAAATGCACCTTAATTTTTAAATATTCAGCTTATTTTTATGGCTCATGTTCTTTTTATATGCATTGTATGGATTGTTGTGATGAAATGTCTTGATGTTACAACCCTGTAATTACCTTCCATGTACAAATGAAAAACATATTGCCCAAAATAGGGTAATTTGTTTCTAACAACTGAGACGTTGTATCAAGCATAAGGTAACCTAATGTGCTTCCTCATTTATTTACCTGTTGCGTATGAATTGTAAGAAATTAGTGGATTCCTACAAATTGCACAGTTGTAGTGGTGTTGTGCCATTACTATGAATAGCAGCTATCCTGTGTGACGATTCTTAAGTGGTGCCAGCAGAAACTAAGGTTATTGCAGGTACTTTTAAATTACTTGGAGTTTGCAATAAAATGTGCCCCTATGTACTAAATTTAATGTAAATTAGACTTTTAGCATTCAGTAGAGGCCAGCATGAATTCCTATGCTCTCCCAGTGTCTATTATTAATACTGTCATCTTTTTCCTCCACTAGACTCCCGAAGAACTGGATGATTCTGACTTTGAAACTGAAGACTTTGATGTGCAAAGTAGAACTAGTGTCCAGACACAGGAAGATCAACTTATTAATGGACAGAGTGCAAGGGTAAGACATTGCCTATGTTACAATAAATTTACTTTTTTGTCTGTGGTTGATACAAAGCTCATTAACATAAGATATGCCAAAATATTGCCTGATGAAAGTGTTGCATTGTATACTTCTTGGAGAGTAACTGGCAGCTGGAAAAAAGTTACTAATCAGGCTAAAATTTTCCAACTATAAAATTTGGTGGGATGATTGTTAAACTGCTTTATAGCTAATTGAAGCAAAAATATACCACCCAGAGCATGATGTTAGTAGATTACTTGTAACTTGTTGACATTATTCAAAAAAGGACTGCAGGAAATAAGGTGTAGGATACTGTACTACTTTATCTACTGGGAATTTGACTTCAGTGCAGCCACAGCAGATGGAATGTCAGTGACAGCTGTTAGGATCCGAAGAATGAGTTTGGGCAGTTTTAGTACAGTTCCCAATGGACAAGTCCACAGTGCTCAGCTGCTCTGATTTTTGGCACTAACTACCACTATTGGAAAGTGTATGGGAAATGAAAATGTCATAAGCGTCTTATTTCTGAAGATGGGATTGAGGAATTTTATCCAAATAAGGGGAGTACGGTGAAGCATCAGCAGTACATTGGCTTAAATGGTTTGAGACTAATTTGTTGTAGGGAAGGGCTGCTTTGAAAAGTGGATTTGTTCCTGCTAAAACTGTGCTGACTTCTACTGGCCTAAATAATAAAACCTTCACAGCAGTTAGTAATATGGTATTTACCCATTGCTGGAAATCATAAAAGCCAGCAAAAAAGCTGCATGCGCAGGAATGCTATATGTGTATGCAATGATGTATACATGCACATACATACAATCTAACTGCATCTACAGTTTTTAAATCTTAAAAATATGGTTTAATTTTAGTTTGTAGCAGTAAAGCTTTGTGGACAGTGTGAATGAATGCAGGGAGCATTATCATGTCTGGCAGTAGCTGGCATTGGAAACTTTTGGAAACCATTGGGTTGTGCAAAATTGAACTATTTACACTGTTAAATGGGAGTCAAAATGTATTTATTCAATTTTTATTTGCTGTAAAATGAGGTATGAGCGGAATATGAAGAAGCAGTCAGCCTTAGCAGCTGAATAGTTTACGCAAATGAAAACATTGAATAGACTTGCATTGCCCTGTTTTAACAGAAGTATTAAATCAGGATATACATTTAATAGCAGTTTATCATTATCATTTTCTTAATTCAAGAACAATTTCTTTAAGGAATTCCTTTGAAATTGATTGAGGATGAAGCTACAGAGGTGGTGTAGCAATTGCACGCTGGATGTTAAATTAGTATATAGAAAACTCAATATCAATGCTTGAAAAAAAAAACTTGCTGGAAAATGCCTTATAAGTTGCCCTTTGCTAATGAGACCTGAGGAAGGGACATTATTCGATGAAATAAAGTAAGCTAAAGATACAGTTCCAAGGTGAAACTGATTCTTATTTTTAGAAAAACACTAGATAGCTGATGAATAGGTTGTAGACATGAACATAAATTAGCTAGTGTTATCCAGTGGCAATTTAAATTTTTATTGAATTGTCAGCTCAAAAGCAGGGATCACTGCTGGAGAAATGAATATTTTCTCTCAATACCTCTAATGGACGGTTTAAGTGATCTTGGATGAGGTATGAAATGTGTTATTTGAAAGATGATGCTGAATCTACACTGCCTTAAAACTACCTAGATTCCAATCTCAGAAAAGCAATTCCTGTTATGTGATGTAAAATCTCTCTTACAATCAAACTTCATCCAAACAGTCTCCTAAAGTGAGTTTACCAATTCATTTGAAACGTTGATGCTATGTTCTCTTCCATAGGAGTTATACTAAATGTATTCTATGTAACCCTTGCCAGCCTTCAATAAGAAGGTTGCTTTTATTGTCCAGAGGTTTAAAATACTTGTACTAATGCAATTCATAGTGGCAATTGGAATGAATAAAAGAAGAATAAAACAAATTATGTCATTAAATTATTTTTAAAACTTAATTTTTTTCTTCAAAAAGCAGACTGGCAGTTTACATACAACCTTGTTTCATGTGTGCCCTACATTTCTTGTAACATTTGGGCAGCCTTTACCTTTTTAACTATAGATCTTTTCTAGCAGATTGTCCTTGTTTTTCAGGCTATTATGGCTCAGCTTCCACAGGAACAAAAAGCAAAGATTGCTGAGCAAGTAGCCAGCTTTGAGGAGGAGAAGATCAAACTGGATGCTGAAGTTTCTAAATGGGATGACAGTGGAAATGATATCATTGTCCTAGCCAAGCAGATGTGCATGATTATGATGGAGATGACAGACTTCACCAGGTGTGCCATTAAGTGCTTATTCATAACTCTGAGCTCAGTGATTTGGCTAATGTTGCGGTTCAACATCAGAGCACTAACACAAACATTATTATGTAAAAATAGCATTACATTCCAAAATATGGTACCCTCTAAATGGCTGTATTGATTTTTATATTCCCTAAGTAATTTGCAACAAACTGTAAACGTTTTTGCCCCTTTCAAAACCATATACAAAATGATCAATGACATTCCAGTTTTTGAGAGAATCTGAAAACATTGAGACAATTGAAATCGTTCTTTACTCCTTTGACACAAAACTCATTTTGATTAAATTGGGCACCTCCTAATGCCAGAAGGAGTTCAAATCCTCATCAAATTTTGTACTTGACTTGAAAAAAATGACAACTATAGTTTACTTCATTTGAAACTATGGGTGGAATTTTCCAAGCCCGCGTTTCCAGCTATTGGTCAGCAGGGAGCTAATTGTAAAACATCATAAAATTAAAAAGCCATCCTGCCAGGCTCTTGGAATGCTGCTGTATCGTCTGTCCACGCCGATGTGTTTCACGTCAGCACGCAGACAACATGCACTTGGCTGCCTTCACTTTGAGGAACTGAGGTGAGTGTGCAGCAGCGGTCCCCACGGCTCGACTGTTGTTTACAGGCCTTGGGGAGCGGGGGCAACTGATGCCTGGCCCCGGAGGCGACTGCTGAAGGGGAGGGCTGTCTGGGCCAAGTGTTGGCCAGCTTCGGAGGCAATTGCTAAGGGGGTGGGGGTGGCGGTGGTCGTCAGGTGTTTCCCCGGCTCTGCACCCCACGCACAGGCAAATCGAGGTGGGGATCAGGGTAAGCGAAGGGAATGGCCATGCAGTAGGGACATATGTATAAACTGACCATGCCTCTGCAACTGAGACAGATCAGGCGCAGCCACAGTGATGTGATTGGGGTCGGCTCCTAGCCTGCCTACCCATGCAAGCAATGCGGTGGCACCAAAGGACCACCAAGCACTCCATACCTTACCCTCCCCCAGCCACCGCACTTAATTGGATTGTGGAGCAGTTGGTCTGCACACGTTGTACAATTTCCTCGCCAACGCTGGCCATGCAGCAGCCACTGCTGGAGGCGCTCACAGCCCCTAGCAATCTCAGCATCCCAGTTTAGACCTGTGTCCCCCATGTCGCAGATTGACAGGGCAGCCATGCAGCGCACTCATCCCTGGCCGTCTGTGGGGTGACCAGCACTCTCTGGGAGATGCTAAGGGGTGGTCACACAGGGCCAGGAAAGGTGCTACGTACAGCCATGATAACCATGACTTTCTCTCTTTCATGCTACAGGAGGACCACATCAAGATCATGGATCCTGGTGGCCTAGCTGTATGCCTAATGGCCCACAGAGACCATAGAAGACTGAGAGAGCGACTGAGGCTTCTGGCGGAAAAAATGCAGGAGCAGCAACCTCATGAAGGGGCAGCAGGGGCTCCCACACACGCCGCTCAGGAGCGACAGCGAGCCACGGCTGGTCGGCGCCTAGTGACACCCAGGGTCCAAAGACGCTGCCTGCCATTCCTGAAGGTGACTGAGACCCAGTGTCGCCGACAAATGCACATGTTTATGGACCTGGTGGCTCACATCTGCCACTTATTGCAGGACTTGGCGCCAAGGGAACATGGAGGGCATCCACTGTGGCTTTGAAAGCGACCGTGGCGCTCAATTTCTATGCCAATGGCTCCTTTCAGGGCTCCACAGCTGACCTCTGTGGGATTTCACAATCCGTCACCCACAAAGGCATCCATGAGGTCACAGATGCCGCCTTCTCCATGACACACAACTTTGTGAATTTTGCCTGGGACCGACAGCCAGGACGCAAGGGCGTTTAGATTCATTCTGATCTCGGGAGTCCCAGAGGTGCAATTGACAGTACTTATGTGGCGCTCAGGTCTCCGTCGCTACACTAGGTGGACTTCAGCCGCAAGGGCTTCTACTCACTGAATGCGCAGCTGGTATGTGACCACCAGAAACGTGCAGGTATGCACACAGTTTCCAGGAAGTGTGCTCGACTCTATATCCTGAGTCGCTTGTAGATCCCTTCAGTCTTCCAGGGTCCACGGAGGCTGCAGGGTTGGCTCCCTGGGGTCAAGGGCTACCTGCAGAGGCCGTGGCTGATGACACCCGTGTGGCAGCCTCAGACTGCATGAGAGCGACGCTACAATGAGGCTTATGCAGCAGCTTACAACTAGGTGGAGCAGACCATCGGGCTGCTGAAGATGCAGTTCTGGTGCCTGGACCGGTCTGGTGGGGCCCTGCAATACAGTCCACAGAGGGATTCAAACATCATCTTTGTCTACTGCACTCTTTACAACCTGGCATTCCAACAGGGAAATGAGCTGGCTGAGGAGGAACTGGGGGTCACCAAGGATGAGGAGGACACTGACAGGGGTGAGGGTGAGGGGGTCCTCTGTGGTGACGATGTCGGGGATGAGGCTCTCGCATTGGCTAGACAAGGCAGGCGTGCTCAGGAGGCCCTCATAGCTACCAGATTTGTGGAGGATGATGACAAAATGCAGTGAGGAACCCTCATAGACCCTCATGTTACAGTTGTGAACATTTGACCCTAGTCTGGCTTATGGCAGTGCAATACCCTCTGAGAATGCTTCTGTCATGGAAATGCAGTAGAGGCCCTAAAAGTTGCTTGATTGCAGGAGGATGATGCCAACATGCAGTGAGGACACTCCACAGGTCTTCACATAGCCTCTGAGAATGCCTGACTCCTGTCTGGCTGAGGGCAGCTCGCTTGCGCTCCATGATCAGGGCCATCTCATAGAGACACAGCCATGAAACTTTAGACGCATCTGATGCTATGTCCGCCTTCAGCACCTCAGCCCTTCAGGAGCTGGTGCACAGCATCACTGGTCGTAGATGTTGGTGTGATGAGGGCCAGCTGCACCTTAAAAGGCGCTGAGAGCACACAGAGTATGAGAGAACTCTGTGGTACCTGCCCACTACATTCTGGCAGTATTGACCAGCACGGCCGAAGTGCAGGCATCAGTAATGTTTCCAGGGAGTGAGAGGCTGGACCATCACTATGGTCAGAAGGCTGCACAGGGAAGAGGCCCTGGACTGAGACACCTGCCTTCTATGTTGTGCAGAAAGGTTTCGCATCTAAGTGACAAGAACACTGCTCATCAGTACAAGGAGCCACAGGCAGGGAAACATTCTTAGGCGTTCATTGACAAAAGTGAGCAGTATGTACATGTGATCAGGCCATGCAACTACTTTTATTTAACTTTCCTAACCCTGCCGCTATGTTTTGGTGCTCCCTGGACATCCACAGCAGAGGTGGAGGCAGCCTGCTGACTATGATGCCCTGTCTGTGACACCTTTGGCGGGCGTCCTCTGGAGGGCCGAGACTTTGTCGGTCCCAGCCTGCTTTCGGGGTCTTGCTGTGTGGCAGTGGCACCCTCCTTGGCCTGTGAAGCTGGAGCTGCGGAGATCACAGGAAGAGGAGATTCAGATGGGCTGGTCACTCCCAGAGTCACCTGGGTAAATGGCCGCAGAGTGTTGATCCTTCACCCTATGGGTGCCTGAAGGCCCCTGGCTGACTCAGTGAGCGGAAGGGGTAGCTGGAGTGAGATTGAGCCCCCCAGCACCCTTACACACTGTTGGAGACGAGCTATGGCGTCAGTGCTGGAGTTCAGCCCGCACAGCGGTGCAGGAGTGACGTCCTGGACCAAGGTCTCCACGGTGGCTGCCATCCTGCCAATGTTAACTTTGATGCGTTGCAATGCCAGCGCTATCACCGAGCATGAAGATGGACGGACTCTTCCATCGTGCCTTGCAATCTGAGGAGTGCTGCGGACATCCCTTCCTGATGTTCCCTGGCTTGCCTTTGCAACTCCAGTAACTGTGACATGACCGAGTCCAGAGGCTCGTCATCTGACTCGGACTCAGCAACTTTCTGGCCTCCAGCAGTCCTCTCAAATGCCGGGGACCTGGGAAGTCCCTGCCTTTGCCTGCTGTGGATCAGAAAGTGAGATGTTCACCAGATTGTAATCCGAAGGCTACTTTAAAGCTAGGTCCCAATGAGGTGTGTGTCTCTGCGTTGGTGGAAGGTGTGGGTTAGCGCTGTGACGGGACTTCAGGGAGGATGCCTCCAGATTTCTCTTCAAAGGTTTCTTCGGGGCTTGATTGGAAGCCCTGCGTCATGGACTCTGTGGATGTTTGGCAGATGTGCCTGTGAAACCAAGGAGAAATAATTAGCACATGGCAGTGACCTGTGAAAGAGAACCCATCACTCGCAGCATGGTTGTCTGATGGATGTGGCACTGCTGGATCATCACTTGGTAGAGCAGCACCGACCTAACCATCGGCACGGGACCGGTCCCTGTCATCACCAGCCAGGTCGATGGCTCTGTTTTCGAATTCTGTCAGAGTTTTGACCTCTGGCATCCCTCCACCTGTCTGCTTTCCCTCCTGTTGTGTGCCAGTTTGTCCTGCATGGATAGAGATGGGGAGAGTGTATCAGGATGCCTGCTGGGCCAGATGATAAGTATGCCTGGCCTGTGTGGGTGATGAGTGGTCCCATGGACAGGCTGAGGACAATGCAGGTATGTGTGAAAGAGTGAATGGTGATGTCTCTTGCACTGGCAGTGAGTGAGGGCCCTGTGGATGTGTGATGGGGTTGTTTGTGTGTGAGTTTGAAGTGATGAAAAGAGTGACTTACCATCCTGAAACGGAGGAGATCATTCGTCATTTTGCGGCGCTGTTGGCTGTCCTCTGCAGGGCGTATACACTGGCCACCGCCTCCTAAGCTGGGTTGGTGACATTGTAACCCATCCTGCAGCCTGAGTGGGGGTAGAGCACATCCTGGCAGGCCCCCCGACATCTAGCAGTCACTTGAGGGATCCGTCGTTGATGCGGGCGGCTGCAGTCTTTTTTCCTTTGCTGGCCATGTCTCCCGGGCAACGGTGGTGAGCTGGTGGCGATGAGCGCTTTGCTGGCGGCTGTCTTTTAAAGATGGCGTGATGCAACAGCAGGCGGGCGAACGAGAGGCCACCTGCCATGGCAACGACATGTTTCACGGGAGTGAATAAATAATGAGGTGGACTCAGGACAATAAGGCGTGAAAACCTGCCATTTTCATCAGTGGATAGGACTCCATTTTACCCATCTGCTAACACAATTTGTGCAATTCTGGGAAAATTCCGCCTTATGTAAGAAGTTACCATGATGATTCCTTGAAATTTCAAATATACTTGAATGTATATTTATGTTCTTTTGTTGATTGCCTCTGACTTTAATAAATGCAAATTGGTAAAAATATGATTTGGGAAAATTAATATCCCCATGAATAGCTGTGTATTTAAACCCTCTATTACTGATGTAAAATGCTCATCAGTACAATGGCAGAAATTGGTTGCATTTGGTTGCTCACTAGGGGTCTGAGGAATGATAAATTCTTCAAAAAGAAAATTTCAATCAGATCATGGCTCCATTGATAATTTAATGAATATCTAGCGATGGTTTCATTTAGGGGATGGAGGAGCAGAGGGACCCGAGAGCATATGTGCACAAATTATTAAGGTGGTAGGGCAGGTTGAGAAAGTGGTTATTAAGGTACATGGGATCCTGGGATTTATAAATAGAAGTACGGAGTGCAAAAGCAAGGAAATTATGGTGAACCTTTAAAAGCACTGCTTTGACCGGAATATTGTGTCTGTTGTAGGCACCGCACTTTATGAATGATTTGAAGGCATTGGAGAGGATGCAGAAAACATTTATGAGAATGCTTCCAGAGATGAGGGAGTTACAATTATATATTGGGCTCTTCTCCTTAGAGAAGCGAAAGTTAAGAGATTTGATAAAGGTGCTCAAAATCATGAGGGCTCTGGGCAGAGCAGATTAGGAGAAACTGTTCCCATTGTCGGAAGGGTTGAGAATCAGAGGACACAAATTTAAAGTGATTGGCAAAAGAACCAGTATCAACATGAGGAAAAACATTATGCAGCAAGTGGTTAAAATCTGGGATTCACTGCCAAAGAATGTGGTGGAAGCTGATTCAGTCGTGGCTTTCAAATTGGATAATTATCTGATGCCTATAAAAGTAAAAACATAAATGCAAAAAAAAGGACCAAACACTTAGTCTTTTACATTTACTGACCACACAGGTTCTCATATGTCTCAATCCTGCATTCTATACCAGCTACAAATCCTCATCCCAAAAGGGTAGTTACCTGAAGAGAAAGCATTTGCAGAGCAACAGGAGAAACACAGGGGAATGGGGCTAACTGAGTTACTCTCGCAGAGTGCCTGCACAGCATGATAGGCCAAATGGCTGCCTCTTGTGGTGCAATCATTTTATGATTCTATGATTCTTTGCAGAGGAAAAGGCCCTCTAAAGAATACATCTGATGTAATCAGTGCAGCTAAAAAAATTGCTGAAGCTGGATCCAGGATGGATAAACTTGGACGGACTATTGCTGATCACGTGAGTCTTTGCAACAGAGGCAGTGCAAAATGCTAGTGTGTTGAATAGTATTGGCGGTAGGAATGTGCAGTGTAAAGGTGAGTGGCTTCTCTTTTGTTTTCACCCTCCTGCGCAGGTGCTAGCCCCCTAAATGAGCACAGGGGGCAAGATGGCAGAGCAGGTCAGGGAGGCCACGAAGAACAGCAGTCATAGCAAGTGTGCCTACCTGGCCCCACCGCCTAGGAGAGTGGGAGTCTCACACAGGGCAGAGCGAGTAAGTGCATCTTGTCACCTTCACAGCCATCCTGAATTCCTCCTCAGAGATAAAATGCCCAAACCTCCCAGACTTGGGCAGCGAGTGAGTGAGCAAGAGTTTGTGAGAGGTCAAGAACGAGAGGGCACAGATTTAAAATAATTGGCAAAGGCAGTGTGAGAGAGAACTTTCTCGTGCAGCAGTGGTTAGGGTTTGGAATACACTGCCTGAGAGTGGGGGAGGAAGGCTCAATCAAGGCATTCTCAAAGAAATTGGACTGTTATTTGAAAAGGAACAGTGTGCAGGGTTACGGAGCTGAGGCAGGAGAATGGCACTGGGTGAATTGTTTGTTAGGGAGCCGGTGTGGCCAAAATGGGCTGAATGGCCTTCTGTGCTGTAACAATTCTGTGATCCTGTGCACTTTTGTTCACGATTATATGCTTTTTCTGCAATTTTGTATGCGTAGCTGCTTGTGTGGAAATATTTTTATTTATCAATTAGATTTCTTGAGAAGTAGCTTGTGAAATATTGACTGTGGTGGTATTGGCCTTTCTTTCTGTCATATGCTTAGGTTCGCACACACACAAGCATCCAACTTGATTCGTTACTGTAGCTAGGAATATAGATGTTAAGTTTAAATTCATCCGTTTGTAGATTTTGTTTGAATTTGTATAACACACCTAAATTTCAGTTGTCCTGATGGTTAACTATTTACCTCTCTTTAACTCTGATCAGTTTAGATGCACAACTCAAGGGGCTCTAAATGCTAAGCCACAAACTGCCATGTAATATTCAGGGACTTGGTCTAGTCCAGTCTACATTGTAATTTAGCACAATAAATGGATTTTGTGGTTCTGTTCATTTGTCTGTTTACTGGTTAATCTATTTAGCAGTTAACAGCCTGAAGTGTTGATGCTAATCTTCTGAAGCCAAGCATGGTCATGAGATGTAACCAATAGCCAAAATATAGTCATAATTTCTTTGTTCGATTCTTGGACTTACTACTTAATTTTTGGACATTGGGGTCATGGGGAGTGAGCAGTTGCCTATAGGTACATTCCGAAGCACTGAGCTCAAGAAGGTGAACTGGTCAATGCAAAAATCTTAGATTCCGAAATGTTGATTGTGTCAAGCTCATCTGGTTTATTATTCTGTATTAAACATGGTAAGTAGAAATAGAATAGCATGTTAACTATGATCAGCAGAGAGGGAGGAATACAGAAGAAAATGTATTCTGGCTTATTTGTGATTACAGGTTCTGTTAAAAATGATTTTGCTTGCCAACTACATAAATTGATTGGGAACAAATTAGAGCGATGGAAAATTTATAATCTATTGAAATTCTTCATGCAATATTTGTTCCATGAAGGATGAGACAGTTATGAACTGATGGGCTGCAATATGAACAGTGTATTTCCTTCTAAACCTTTCTCCCTTGTATGTTTATCCAGCTTCCCCTTAAATGCATCTATACATTTGCTTCAAGTACTCATTGTGGTAATGCATTCCATATTCTTTGAGTAAAGAAATATCTCCAAATTTAGCTATTACACTTGGTGGTTATTTTGTATTTATGACCTCTTGTTCTGGTCTACCAGCAAGCATTTTTTCTACGTCTACAGTATGAACATCTTTCATAATCTTCTGTGAGGCCACTCTCTTTTCTAGAGAAAAGTTACCCAGCATATCCAGCCTTTTCTGATAAGTATATCTCCTCAGCTCTGATATCATCCTTGTGAATTTTTTTTGTTGTACCTTCTCCAATGCCCCTATATTTTTATGATAACTGCATAGGATTCTAAGTTTGTTCTAACCTTCAATACAAGTTTGGCATTTCTCTACTTTTCAATTCTGCCCCTCTAAAAATGAAACCTATCAATCTTTTACTAGCTTTATTAACCTGTGTTATTGTTGTTCTCTTACAAAATGCACGACCTCTTTATTTTAAAAATACTTTTTTTAAAAGCATACTTTTTTTAAGAAAAGAATCATTTTTGGATAGAGCAACATGCTTTATTTGCATGCAAACCAGGATACTGCAGCTGTAACCCTGAGGACTGCAAGTGAGCAGAAAGAGGCAAATGTGTTCTGATTGATATTGAAACATTTTTGCAGCACTTTACAATGTTGCTGTAGAATTTGATATCAAATGTGATTTAATACTGGCTGCACATAACTTGTTAAAATAGTTTAACCTGACGGCAGCATAGACCCACAAAATGTAATTCTGCCATCAGAATTAAGCTTTAACACTCTTTAATGCAGGCAGCTAACACTGGCATACTCGTGCAGAGGCATCTAATGCCAAAACCCACACTTTTTGATATTTATTCAAATTAATAAAAATAGCTTGCTAAAGCTATTTCAGTTTACAGAATAGCAATAAAGTAGAATGGGGATCAACAGTTCATTGTCTTTACAGACTCCAGACTTTGTATATTCCTGTTTAAGTGTCCAAAATTTTAAGCTTCATTATACAAAATCACAATTACTCTTATCAAAAATTAGATTAAAAAACTTAAAGTATTATGACATAGCTGGTTTAAGGAATCATTGTAAGTATGCATACTGTTTCTTCAAGTAAACAGTTTAAATAGTTTCAATAAGGTTGATATCTTTAACAAGCTGACGCACAAAAACTTAAAGCCTATTTTAAGTATTTATACATTAAGATAGCACAGATATAGAAAGTGAAAATGATTTTCAATTTATACAGCTTGAATCATGCACAGTAAAATAGGGTTTCTCAGTGCTGGCAGAAAAATGACCATATTTTATTGATTCTTACTTCACCAACACTTGACAATCTATCAATTCCATCTGACTTCTAAACAATCAGTCGACCTGTACAAACTGTCTTTTTTAATAGAATCCATATTATTTTGAAGTTGCTTAGATTGCAAATTATTTGCTCTATCTCCATTATTTTTAGATCAAATGTCAACACTTGCCTGAACTCTGTTCAACATTGATTTCCATTGAACTTGGTTTTAGCAACACAACCTATTAATATTATTGGACAAAATTGACTTTTAATCAGTTCTAGCTATGAAACTGAATACATTGGACAGTTTGTCTCTTTAGTTTTTGAAGCTGGCGTTGAAAGTTTTCTTTATTATTTCACAGAATGTGGCCATCAGTGGCTAGGACAGAATTGTTGCCCATCCCTCCTTGTCTTTGAGAGGGTGGTGATGAGCTGCCACTTTAAGTGCTGCAGTTGGGTTGGAGAGGCAGTGGCATAGTCACTGAGCTAGCATTCCAGCGAGCCAGGTTAATGTTGTGGGGACCCGGGTTCAAATCCCACATGGCAGATGGTGAGATTTGAATTCAGTAAATTAAAAGTCTGATGATGACTGCGAAACCAATTGCTGATTGTCATTTAAATAAAAACATCAGGTTCACTAATGCCCTTTAGGAAAGGAAATCTGCTGTCCTTACCTGGTCTGGCCTACATCTGACTCCAGACCTTCAGCAATGTGGTTGACTCTTAAATGCACTCTGAACAAGGGCAGTTAGGGTTGGCCCGCATCCCATGAACGAATAAAAAAAAAGTCCATGTGGTGTAGGTACACCCGTAGTGCTGTTAGGAAGGAAGTTCCAGGAATTTGGTCCAGCAACAATGAATGGCAATATAGTTCAAAGTCAGGATAGTGTGGCTTGGAGAGAACTTGCAAGATGGTGGTGTTCCCATGCATCTGTTGCCCTTATCCTTCTAGGTGGTAGGAATTGTAGGTTTGGAAGGTGCTGTCGAAGGAGGCTTGATGAGTTTTTAGTGTACACAGCTGCCGCTGCGGGTTGGTGGAGGGTGAATGTTTAAGGTGGTAGATGGGTGTCAACTCACTGAGAATTCAGTGGCAAGTAACTCATCTCTTGACATCCCAAAGCCTGCCAATAAGTTAGGAGTGTGATGGAATATCCATTTGCCTGGATTAGTGCAGTCCTACAACACTCAAGAAGCTCAACACCATCCACAACAACGCATTCGGCTCCAGAGGTCCCCAGTATCACAGATGCCAGTCTTCAGCCAATTCGATTCACTCCACGTGCTGTCAAGAAATTGCTGAAGGCACTGGATAGCGCAAAGACTATGGGCTCTGACAATATTTCGGCAATAGTACTGAAGACCTGTGCTCCAGAACTGGCCGTGCCCCTAGCCAAGTTGTTGCAGTACAACTATAACATTGGCATCCATCCAGCAATGTGGAAAATTGCCCAGGTATGTCTTGTCCACAAAAAGCAGGACAAATCCAACCCGGCCAATTACCGCCTCATTAGTCTACTCTTGATCATCAGTAAAGTGATGGGAGGGGTTATCAATAGTGCTATCAAGCGGCACTTGCTTAGAAATAACCTTCTGACTGTTGCTCAGTTTGGGTTCTGCAGGGATCACTCTGCTCCTGATCTCATTAGAGCCTTCGTTCAAACATGGACAAAAGACCTAAACTCCAGGGGTGAGGTGAGAGTGACTGCTCTTGACATCAAGGCAGCCTTTGATGTGAGTGTGGCATCAAGGAGCCCTAGCAAAACTGGACTCTATGGAAATCGGGGAAAACGCTCCGCTGTTTGGAATCATACCTAGCACAAAGGAAGATGGTTGAGGTTGTTGGAGGTTAATCATCTCCATTCCAGGACATCGTTGCATGAGTCCCTCAGGGTCGTGTCCTCAGCCCAACCATCTTAAGCTGCTTCATCAATGACCTTCCTTCCATCATAAGGTCAGAAGTGGGGATGTTCACTGATGATTGTACAATGTTCAGTACCATTCGCGATGACTCATACTGAAGCAGTCCATGTCCAAGTGCAGCAAGACCTGGAAAATATCCAAGCTTCAGTTGACAAGTGGCAAATAACATTCATGCCAGACAATGACCATCTCCAACGAGAGAATCTAACTATCGCCTGTTGACATTCAATGGCATTACCATCACTGAATCTCCCACTGTCAACATCCCGGGGGTTACCAGTGACCAGAAACTGAACTGGACTAGCCATGTAAATACTGTGGCTACAAGACCAGATCAGAGGCTACAAATGCTGTGGCGAGTAACTCACCACCTGACACCTCAAAGCTTGTCCACTATCTACAAGGTACAAGTCTTGAGTGTGATGGAATACACCGCACTTGCCTGGATGAGTGCAGCTCCAACAACGCTCAAGAAGCTCAACACCATCCAGGATAAAGCAGCCCGCTTGATTGGCACCCCATCCACAAAGATTCACTCCTTCCACCACTGCCGCACAGTGGCAACAGTGTGTACCGTCTACAAGATACACTGCAGGAACTCACCAAGACTCCTTAGACAGCACCTTCCAAACCCGCGACCGCTACCGTATAGAAAGACGAGCAGCGGATGCATGGAACATCACCACCTGTAAGTTCTCCTCCAAGTTGCACACCATTCTGACTTGGAAATATATCACTCTTTCCTTTGCTGCCGCTGGATCAAAATCCTGGAACACTCTCCCTAACAACAGCACTTTGGGTGTATCTACACCATATGGACTGTAGCAGTTTAAGAAGGCAGCTCACCACCACCTTCTCAAGGGCAACTAGGGATGGGCAATAAATGCTGGCCTAGCCAGCAACACCCACATCCCATAGATGATTTTTTAAAAAAATCAACCCGACTGCTTTATCCTGGATGGTGTCAAGCTTCTTGAGTGTTGTAGGACTGTGCTTATTCTAGGTAAATGGAGAGTATTCCATCACACTCCTAACTTATTGGCAGATTCTGGGGAGTCAAGAGGTGTTACTTGCTGCAGAATTCTCAGCCTCTGACCTGCTCTTGTAACCACAGTATTTAGATGGCTGGTCCAGTTCACTTTCTGGCAATGATAATCTCCAAGATATCAATAGTTCAAGCCAAATGGTAGAACACCGAAGTATGACCATCTTGAAATCCCAGTTGATCATTTTAGGGTCATATTTGCTTAATACTACCCTTAACTGATAAGTCTCATTAGGTATGCTTCCATCTGCGTTATACTGAATCAATTCAAAATAAACAAGTGCCCTGGAAGCTTACTTGGCCTTGTATAATGAATGAATCCTATCCTACTTATTGAAAATCTGCAACAGTCACACCTAATAATCTCTGTGCCACTTGGCTAGGAGAGTCATTGATCCGTGCTGACAGCCAAGGCAGTGCTTGATATTTTCACTGACGTTGAACAACAACTCTTTACTTTCTGTCGATAGTTATATAGGTGAGGGGCAGGCTCTTGCTTTATGCTTGTGTTCCGCCAAGGACTATTTGCGATTCAAGATCTTGTCAACTGATTAGTGGCTTTGCCAAGTCATTTTAAGTGGCCAAAGCAATATCATTCTGCCTTCAGGGTTCCAAAACAGGGAGGTGAGCCAAGCAGGATTACGTGCCTAGTCTTTCAAAGGAAGGAATTCTAATTAAAGGGACCACAGCATGCCTTACAATGGCTCACCCAGCACTTGAATTTTTAAGGCTGTAACAACCACACAAGTGAAGTGACGTAGGAAGGCTGTTCCCAGGTCCCACTCTTGCCTGGAAGTCCTGCTGCAGGTTCTACGGGGCTGCAATGAGCTGAGCTCTTTCTAGGATGGGAGGAGGAGAATACTTGCTCTAACCAATCAAAAGACTCTTCAGTGACGGGCACTTCATCTGCCTCTGGCATTACATGTCCCCCACCTCCACTGGGGAGAAGGTTTTGCTCCTTTGGGCTGTAGGTGTCAGCAGCAACCTGCTATGGGAGCCTGACCCTGCTGAGTCACAGAGATAAAAACAGAGATTAAAAACTGTGTTTAGAGAGTTGATCCACATTAAGAGGAAGTTTTATCTTCTTCCAGCTGGATCTTGGTGCCTATCCCCTCTGGGCCATATACCTGAGGTGAAGGCAGATGGTGCTCCTGCTGGGGTTGCTCCTGGTGATAGTGCTGTCTCTCCCCTTGTTCCTCATCAGAGGTGAAAGGTACAGCTGTACACACTGCCTCCATGCTGTGTGAAGGCTAGCAGTGGAGAAGTATAGCTGAAGATGAGTGAAGTGCCTTCCAGGAAGTTGGAAATTACCTGTCAGGCAGTGATGGCATTTTCCCAGAGAAGAAGTGCTTTGAGCAGCAAGCTTTCACCTAGCCATGACTGGAGTTCTTTAGTTTCGCTGATCAAAGCTTTCCCACCTTGTCAGTTTCAACATCGGAAACAGTGTCCTGGTTGAAAAATCCAGAACTGAGGGTTGAAATAGTACTTAATTGGCTTTCTTAAGATCTTAATTTGCTTCCCAGCAGATCCAAGGGAGTTCCCCACTTGCCTTTTGACCTGCTTGGTAAAATCCAGAAGAGGGTAGAATGATATCAGGATCCTGATCCAACGTGACACTTTTTTAAGGGGATTTAACGCTGTGCAACTGCAAACCCATCATCCCTTTGTCTAGGAAAATGTCTTCCTTCCCCCCCACCCCCAATCCAAATTTATTTCTGTAGTTTAGGTTACAGATAGGGTAACACTGCAAAGACAACTGGAAGGAGTTTGAAATTCCCATTCACCAGAAGTTTATTATTCCTTTTCCTTTACCCGTGTGAATGGAAGCTATGGCAGTAATTTGCTGCTTGCCATTTTTTTTCCACCTGAATAGCTTTCTTCAAAGCTACTTGGCTGAAGCTGGTAAAAGTGGGCCAGTTTCATCAGCATTAGAATGTCATTGACCATGTCACAAGATAGGTCACTTTTTTAACCCTACTCACTCAGTGAGTATGGTGTTGGCAGAAGTTGCTGTGCTCCCACCTCCCTCCCACCCTCTCAACAATTTGAACACCTAGGTTTGTGGGGGCATGTAAACTGCTGCCCTCATAAATATTGAGATGCATAATTGTTTGATTAATTAGTTTGTATATGTCAGTGCAGCAAGATGCATAATGGGATCTTAAATATATCTGACAATTGTAATGACAGCTGATGTACCTTATACATCCAGAGCTAGTTAATAGGAAACTTTTTGTCCCTTGGGTTCCAGAAAGGCCTATTATGGCCTATTATAAAATTTAATGTTGATCTTACACCAAATGATTATCACATCATTTAAACCATCATATCACTGATGCCATAGATGCTTTATTTATATTTGTAGGCATGGACTTAAGGTTTGGTGTCAACTTTTCTACATGACTGTTTTGAAGGCAAAAAGGTACTTTGAGAATAGGACAAATTGTTAGGAAATACTTGAGGGAATTCTATATTTTTTAAATGGAAATATTTAATGGTGATGTATACCCAAAATAGAAATCATTTCCATTCCCCAACACACACACAATTTAAGTATATATTTTGGGAGAGAAAGAGCTTTAATGCAGATTCCTGTTTGTTTTCCAGTTGATCCAGCAGACATCAATTAAATTGCAGCACCAGATTGCTAAAGCATAGTGTCCATTATTGATGAGTGGGGTGGGGGCAGCAACAGTGGATGTAGAAATGTAGAGCAACATTAGAATGAGGCATGCTTTGGGCTACTATCTAAAATTTTATAGAATGTTCTTGTCTACTTAGAGTCTCAGAGTAGGAAATTCAAAGTCTCAATCAAAGTCCCAGGGTCCCTGTGAACGCCCCCAATAGCGAGTTTTGCACATGCACAAGCGCACGCACACATACACCCACACAGGTTTTTTGGCAAACCTGTAAACATGGCCAAGCAGAAAATATTCATTTTTATGTAGCTACTACATGAAACTGAGTTTTAGTATTAAAACTTAAAATCGAGCTGTCTGAGAAATAACCTTTTTAGTAAGGTGTATTTATAGGATTTCTGCCAACAGCTTAGTACAGGAAACAAAAATGTAACTCGTGATTTGAATGGAATTTTGTCAACTAGATGTCAGTTTTGAAAGCAGTAGACTAAGTACAATTCTGAATCTCTTAGCAAATAGAAAGCAACATACAACTGCAGTAAATTATAAATTCTGGTGCATAATTGCTGTAATTTGTACTATTCAAAATTAAAAACAGAACTGTAATTTAGTAAATCACACGAGAGCAAACAGGTGCAGACCTCCTGAACTTGCTCGATGCTTGTTTCACTCAGCATTGTGGGAACACTGTAATCCATGTGGTACAAGGTTACTGAAGCCCACTGCATGTCTCCCGTGTAATGTCTGCAGATGCTTCAGTTGCAAATTTCTTCAGACCTTAACTCAGAATAAACACTGTTGTATAGTAAGAATTTGGACCATTAAATATTAATGACACAAACCGTTAGTATAATTTAAGTTAATTGAGATGCTAAAATTAACTTGATTACACTGCCCTTTTTCAGTGCTTTTAATTTGAAACTTCAAATTAACTTGCAAAGCTGACCAGGACTATCAAATTATCTGCTAAATGAAATTGGAAACATATTCTATTCAATAGCACTTATAGAATTAGGCCAATGATTGATAGGATATTTGCAAAATTTTTGTGTACCTTTTTCTTCACGGGCTTAATCTTAAAAGTAAAATTTATACTATGTTCTTTTTGGAAAATCTGCCATTTCTTTTGACAAGCCAATCTTTTGAAGTAATTCTACCCCTGACAGTTTCTTTAGTCAACCTCACTTCATAGAGAATTATTTGGTACAATGTGAAATTACTATGTCAAGGAAAATGGATAACCACAGGTTTTCCTATGCATTAGCTGCTTGATATTCATGCCCATCTAGCCAGTCTTGGTTTATCATATGCATTACCAGGAATATATCAATCTGCATCATTTGTAAAATTTTCAGTTCTCCAGTCATTTTGAACAGGAATCTGTGTTTAATTACCCAACTAGACCATGGGGAGAACTTTCTCCCCTTCAGGCGAGCTGGGCGGGAGCAGGCACGGGCGGCCGTGCAGCCAATTGCTGTCATTTTGTGGGTGGGCCAATTAAGGCCTGCCCAACGGCACCACGCATCACTTTACGCATCGGCGAGCAAAGCCCACCCCTGCACGGCGACCAGAAAATTCAGGCCCATATATTCACCCATTAAAGGTGAAACATAGATCCTGACTAAGTGTTTGAAACACAAAACTGTTTCCATTTACTAGTAATAAATGCAAATAGACAATAAAAATTGAGAAGATAGATAAATAGATTAGAACAAGCATTACCATTATAGGCTTTGGTTAAAAAAAAAGAGATGCAGAAGTTAATCTAGCCATGAGGCTTTTTTTATTGAGCAGAGGGAGAAAAAGAAAGGAATAATAAGGAATGCTTCACTTTTAAAGTGTCTTATTCCAAAGAAGGATTTAAATTTCTGATGTAAGACAAATTTCATTTGCAATTAAAAATGTAAGGATTGCAAAAAGCTGTACTTTTTTAATGTTTTTGATCTATTCATCACAAGGACTTTCTTCTTGCATTACATACCTTGTGTTCATGTTTGTTTCAGTTCTTTTCTTCTCTTAAAGCTCGGAAGCGTCAGTCCATTTTCATTGGTAAATAACACTGCATGTTTAACCTACTAACTCAGGCAAAAGATTAATTTGGTTTTGTAGGTCTAAAACACTGATTAATGCAGCTTTGTTGTCATCCATCCAAAAGCGCTTTTTGTCAATGAGCTTAACCATCAGATATGAAGACAAAATTCCAGACAACATCAGTCGATGCTTCAGCATAGTTTGTTTTGGTTTTCCTCCATTATTAATGTAGAGACTTCCTTCTTTAGAGATGAACCAAGCAGAGGGCTTAAGTATTTCTGATCAATGTGAGAAATATGATTGGCTCTTCCTTTGCCCATAGACCACCAAGCTAAGTATCATCTGGCAATCATTTGTGTAATTGTGAAATCTTCAGTGAGGGACCAATTTTTAAATTGGTCCTAAGATTTGCAACATGAACATTTCAAAACCTTTTTCACTTGGGCAACATTGTTCGGCACCCAACACTGTAGATTCATTGTACACAATCCCATTGATAAATATATCTTTAGCTTCAATCGAAGTTTGACCAACAAGCTGCAGTGTGGTTTTGTTAGAACACCTCTGTAAAATATCCTTATTTCATTTGGCGGATTTATTTTGTCAGTGTTTTTGGTTGGATAATGCAAATATACAATTGTTATCCAATCACAAGTGGGAGTCTGGGCCACACTTGGGTCTATTCTCATTTAAAGGCTGCCCCGCTAGAAGGTTTCTGGATGTCCCAATTGCAGTTATTATAACAGCTCTATTACTTTTGTCTGTGCATGTAAGAAAGCAAGTAGTGTCTTCGTCAGTTTAGTTTTACAGAAGTAATCACAGTGACAAAGGTTAAAGTTACTGCATTTAAGTGTAGAATAAAATATTTCTTGAAGTGACTTATAGAACTAGTATTTGTTTTAGAGATTCTGATTTCACTGAAGTTCATAGTTTAGACACCTTCTGAATCACAAGTTTGAATTACAGACTGTACAACCGTTATTTTCATTTCAAAATGTTTTCTTGCTGTTGTGTGGCAGCTAGGTTCAAAACATGGTGAGTATGTGATGGTTCACTGTCTAAACAGTTACGGCGTATACAAATATCTCTTATCCATTCCTTGTACAAATTCCACCTCCTTTGATTCTTGCACACCACCCCAAAAGCACAATAGGAATAATTTTTTTAAATCACCGTAAGGTCCCAATATTAGCATGCTTCGGCAATGGCATGCATTACCCTGGCATACAATGCTTCATCGGCAGTGATTTACAGATGTATGAAAATTGTACAATAGATTTTATGTAACTAAACTCTCAATAGCATTTATTTGCGAGGATGCATTGAGTCTGACTCTTCTACCTTCTACTTGGAGCAAAAGGTGAGGAGACCAATTCAGAACTGTTCACCACATAAATCTCAATTTACTCAATCTTAGAAAATTCCCGGTGTATTCTATCACCCCATAGCAGGGAAATCAGCACACTCTTGAAGCTTGCATATCTTTTTATTTTATATATGAGGAACAGTTAAGTAAATTGATCCTGTTCTCACTGGAAAAGAGAAGATGAAAGAGTGATTTGGCTGTTTTAGAATTCTAAAGGGACTAGCTAATGTAGACCATAAAATACCATTTCACCTTGTCAGGAGAGTAGAACTGCAGGACATTGCTTGCATTTGGAGGGTAAATTAAAAAATAATCTGTGGAAATAATACTGCAATAGTGTTGAATCTATAGAGCAGGCTTCCTAGGGAGAACGATGAAAGCAGTCATTCAGATGCAAATTAGTAAGATTTCTTTTAGAAAATAATACTTTGGAATAAGATGAGAGTAATTGAGACATGACATGGCGTAACATGTTTGGGAGGAATCTGACGGCTTTGGACCTGTGGCTCCTGAATTTCTCAACCATTGAGATTTTCCTCATGCCATGTCTGGGTCTGTATTAGTGATTGAGCAACAGTTGTTGCATTGTGTGATTACCAGGATGGTGGTAGACAAATTAGATGGATAGTGGTCTTTTCTCACCAGCAATTTTTATGCTCTCATGTCACAGCCTTCTGTTAGCTCAACCAACTGACTTTTTCATATGTGAGCTGGGATGATTTATAAAAGGCGTTGGGGGAGGGGCATCTGTGGGCGCCGCACAATCAAGTTTAATTGCATTATCATCCATCTTCCACTCGTGACTACTTTCTAGGAGATATTGCAAGTAATTTTAAGTTTCCACTGACCTGTTCAAAGCCTTAAGGAAAACTGTAGCACCACACCGCTTCCTGAAATCAGTTTCAGTTATTTCAATTTGAGCTATGAGTTTGATAGTACTATAATGTTTTACTCTTGAAACAGCTGAAAATGCTTGTAGGAATTGTGGGATTTTTAACTGTATTTTTTTTTTTACAGTGTCCAGACTCTAGCTGTAAGCAAGATTTATTGGCCTATCTGCAGCGCATTGCCTTGTACTGCCATCAACTAAATATCTGCAGCAAAGTTAAAGCAGAAGTCCAAAACCTGGGTGGGGAGCTCATTGTATCTGGAGTAAGTATTACGCATTTAATAAATGTGTGTTCATGCCAATTTCTAGCCAATCCTGAATTAGCAAAAAATGTTGTGGCCCCAAAAATCCAACAAAAGTAAGCCTGATGATTACAATCCTGGGATTGTGCCGAGTGGTAGTGTCCTCCTGCAGTTATTATAACAACCCAATACTTTTGTCTGTGTATGTAAGAAAGCAAGCAGTGTCTTTGTCAGTTTAGTTTTACAGAAGTAATTACAGTGACAAAAGTTGAAGTTACTACATTTAAGTGTAGAATAAAATATTTCTTGAAGTGACTTAAAGGACTGACATTTGTTTTAGAGATTCTGATCTCACTGAAGCTCATTAGTTTAAACACCCTTCTGAATCACAAGTTTGACTTACAGGCTCCACCTCTCTACCTTGCTTGCCTCCTTTAAGACACTTCTTAAAACCTGCCCCTTTGAACAAGCCTTTGGTCATCTGACCTAATGTCCTCTTATGTGGCTCAGTGTCAGACTTTCTTTTATAAAGCCCTTGTGAAGTGCCTTGGGACATTTCATTACATTAAAGGTGCTATATAAAGATAATTTGTTCTTGTATCCATTATGCAATATAGTTTGGAAGAAAATTAAGCATTAAATTCACTGATTCATAACAAACGTGGCATCTGAAAAATGACAATAGTACGCCCTCTTACCCACAACATGAATTGTGGCCTTTACATTCATTTTTAACATTTTTAATTATTTATTTTTTTAAATATTTTTGCTATAGTTCATGAAATAAAGATGTTTCTTCAGAAGAAATGTTCTCATATACCCAGTTGCATTAGGATGAAACAATACATTCTATCATTCTACCCACAATTCCATATATTGCAAATTCCTATTTTAGAACAAAAGTTTGCCATTTTAGAATTTAAAATATATTTGGTACATAATTTGAATAATATATATAATTTGAGACATCACATCATTGCACAACCAAATAAATCTTATCTTTTTTTGGATATAAATCAGTAATCAATAATAAAAAAAAGCACCTGTTTTAATTCATCTGCCGAGATACAGCTTTATCATACATGTAACACCAGCATCTGGGTACATTGTTGATTCCATTATCCATTTGTGGTATTATCTCTCTTATTGTAGTTTAAGCATATAGTTTTAAGTATTTAAAGTACTTTTCTGTACCTCCTTCTCAGTACCACAAACCATTTATAGTTTTCAGTTAGATAGGCAATCTACTGTCTCCTCAGTGCTATTCTGAAATTGAACACTTGCGTGTTCTGATTGGGCTTAGGAACAAAAGGCAAGCAGCACAAGTTGATTTTTCTATGATTTGGAAAGTGCCTTATGCCTGTAAATTACAGTACCTCCCACCTGAGACAGAGCAGTTGAGAACTCACTGCTTCAAGTTGTTGATAGCATATACAACATCTAATGTGAATAGTTAGGCTAGCATATGCCTCAAGGTCATTAAACAGTGTGATTTTTTTTTATCTTGATTCTATTGAGCAAAATTGACACTGAACTTGTAATAACTGCAGGTTCACAGATAATTGTATTGCAACCTACTTATTCTCAGAAGCCTGTCTTTCCTTCATTTCCAGGTGGATAGTGCAATGTCTCTTATCCAAGCTGCAAAGAACTTGATGAACGCTGTTGTGCAAACAGTAAAGGCTTCTTATGTGGCATCCACTAAATATCAGAAGTCGCTGGGCATGGCTTCGCTAAACATGCCTGCTGTCTCATGGAAGATGAGGGCTCCAGAGAAGAAACCCCTGGTAAAGAGGGAGAAAAATGATGATGTTCACAAAGTTAAAAGGGCATCTCAGAAAAAGCATGTCTCACCAGTGCAGGCTCTCAGTGAATTCAAGGCAATGGATAGCATCTAAAATTTAAAAGCATTCCTCTACTTGGTCAAAATACATTTGAGTGGCTTCAAGAACTCCTCCTTTAATTTACTCAACTTTTAAAAAAAAAAAATGTAAGCTTTTAATATACACACACAAATATGGGTCATAGAGAATTGCAGATTATTTTTTTCATATGGTTAAATAAAGTTAGTCTCCATTTCTTAATTGGTAGGGGAAGTTGGAATGCTGTGCAGATTAGATCAAAATCAAGCCTTGTTTGGCACTCTGGTAATGGGCTGACAATAACTGAGGCATTGCTTTAATACTATAAAATAATCAAGAAACTCTAGCTTTTTGAGTGATGTGCAGATTGGCTGATGTTGAATTTTAAAGCCCAAAGTTCTTAGAATTGAATGAAACTGCCAACCCTTCTACAGGGAAGAAACTGCAACTGATTTTAAATCATTTTCCACAAGCAACCACATATGTATGATAATGAAAAGCTTTAAACCATTAAATGCACGTAGAGGTTACTACTGGTTTAATTATTGCTTAGATTGTTAATATCTGGAGTGGTTTGCAATTTGATTTCAACCCATTTCTGTATTCTAATCTTCCACCCCTCACCCTGTTTCCAAACAAAAAAGAGCGTTTACCCACTTTCTTTTGATCTCCCTTCCTCAATACAAAAGGCCAAGTTATTTACACATTCCTTGATATTAACATGCTCCCTAAATAGCCAAACTAGTATTGTGCTATGCAGTCATGCTATGTATCAAGGTACAATGTAATGGGTATGATAATCATTGGAAGACAATCCTAATTAGTAACTGTAGCAATATACTGTACCACATTTAAGAACTTTTTAAAAATCTTTTTTCATGATCTGAATACTTGTTGAAGCATAAATTTACCTCTGTATTGCTGTACTTCTCAAATAAAGTTACTGTTTTGACAGACCTTGTAGCTTTTCGCATTCTGAAATTACAGTTCTCTTGCAGTCAACCAAAATGTATCACTTTTGGTTTTCATTATAATTGCATTTCAAAATAGAGGTTGCTTTCATTCTGCAGCCTTGGGCAAAACTCTTAACCTTACATTATGCCAGGAGACATTTGAAAAGTAATTTTAATTCCAGTTATAGATTTAGTTCCATGTATTTTTAGTGTGGGGGAACTTCTATCCATGGGTTTTAATTATGTTGAAATGTACCTTTATTGATTAGAGAGTGGTGCATTTGCCAACAATATTTTACAACTTGAATTATTCAGGCATTGCCATTGTTTTTTTTAGTAAATAAATACAGATAATGCTGGAAATGCTCAGGTCTGGCTGCATTCATGGAGAAAGAATAACAGTTAATGTTTTAGGTTGCTGACCTTTCGTCAGAACTTTCATCAAAAGTCATTGGCATACTTTGGTTTCCATGTAATATGGTTATATTTTAATAGGTTTTTGACTAATTTATTAAAGGCAAAAACCTAAGACATTTTACACAAGTGTCTTATATCTTAAGTTTACCCTTTTAAAAAAATGCCTTTTATTCTTATGATACTGGAAGTAAATTTTGCTCTCTCTCCAATAATGTATCATAGTTCACTAGACCACGATATACCGGGTATATATAATTATGCTGCATCCTCATCTCACTACTGTGACTACTCCAATCTCCCAAATGCCATTGAAAAACACAGGCCTTAAGGGATACACCACAGATGGCTGTATAAAGTCTTTGCATTGCCAATTTATTTTAGTTTATCAAAATGCAATAAACATGTGACATAAATCAAAAGTAGCCTTGGTCACTGAAGGATAGGAGAAGAGCAGCCAGCAAATTGACCCTGTATTGTCATTATTATCACTCCTAAGTACCATCCATCAGCCACACAATCTTCCTGGGAAAAAGGAACTTTAGGACAATTTAGGAAAGAAATCTGGGAAATTCCTCTCTGATTCCAATGGTTATTAAATAAGTTCAGGATACTACAACTGGGACACATCCCTACTAATAAACACCTACCATTCGAATATGGTGTTATTTGCCCAAACTTGGAAAGCTTTCCATCACCCTTTTGAATGCCTGCAGCAAGTCCAAACTCACTGCATATGCCAGCAGCTTGTTTAATGGCAGATGACTCTGAAAAAAGAAATGTCTCCTTGTGTACGGCCTAGTTTATTTCCATAATTTATACTGATGTTGACTTGTTTACCCTAACCTGGCTAACTCAAAAAGCCTAACCACATAAACTGATCCAAATCTTTCAATGTTTTGAAGACCTCAATTAAATTGCCTCTAAATTTACACTTAACTGGAGTAGAATGCTCCAGCTTTCAACCTATCATGGTTCCTGAGAGCTTTTAACCCAGTTAGCAACCTGGTGGTCTTTTGGACATTTTTCCAGTACCTCTATCTCTCACAATGTGACAGAACTGAGATTGAATACAGTATCCTGGTCTAAGGCCTGGCCAATGATGTGCTGAGAGAGTAACATTTCTTTTACATTTAACTGTTTTGGCAATACATGTTATTGCTATTGCATTTTGTAATAGCCTCACAGCACTAATCATGGACTTTCAAAGATTTGTGTATTATATCTCCCAGGTCCTTCTCTCACTCAGTAACTTTAGGTACGCAGTTCTGCAGAGCATGTACATGCTGCTGCCTATATTTAATGCATAATACTACATCTAAGATTCCAGATATGGGTCACTTCCTCCGTCACATCTTCCTGCAATTTCCATTTATCTCATCTAAGGTTCTTGCCTGCGTGCAATTTCCCCAAATCCTCCATCCTATTCCATTTATCTCATCTAAGGTTCTTGCATGCATGCAATTTCCCCAAATCCTCCATCCAAGTCATTGATAAAAAGATGAAGAATGTCTTTTATACCAATCCTTGCATGGCTTCACTGGTCCTCAGCACCATCACCATTAATTAATATTTTTTGTCTACGAAAATACAGTTCTTAATTGAATCCAAAATCTTTTCATTTACCCTCCAGGGCTCAATATTATTTAGCAACCTTTTGAGTAAACAAAGACAACTTTGAATTTATTTTGGAGTTGTACTCCATTTTGATCACCCTCCACATTTTTTGTCATCTTCATGTTTAACATCTCCAATGCTTTCCTCACTGGTGACCCTTTTGGATTCACCCAATAAAAAGTCCATGCATTCTAAAACTCTGCCTTTAGCAAGTTGTGAAATGGAAGCATGAGGTTACCAAAGGCAGTCTAGGCAAAATTATGGCAGAGGAATGCAATCTGGGAAATGAGAGTTCATCCTTTTTGAACCCAAGAAAGACATATTGGAATATTTCTAAATGCTGAGAAACTGAGATGTGGAGATGTCCATTTATGCACATCAATAAAATTTAGTGCATAGGCATAAAAAATAAAATTAAGCTTGTTTTCAGGTAAATAAACGTTTCCTTTCTTTGGCAGGAACACTACAATTGTGGAAACATCAGGCGCAAGTCAAAAATAAGCTGCATTACAGTTGCAGCTGATGCACAAGAATTATATCAAAGCACTTACGCATTGCTTTGGGCACTTCATTCTGAGTGCTTGTGTGGTGGGAGGTGAGCAGGGGAAAAGGCTAACCCCAGAAGTTGGGCACTCCTCCAAACTTTGCATAGCAATGTTGCAACATTGCATTGGATGCATGGATTAGGATGATAATCCACAAAAATCATCGCCTAATTTGAGAGATTGGGGTACGCTCCCAGTGAGACAAAAACTTAAAGGAAGTGAATGCTATCAGAAACAATCACATTCACTTTCACAAGGTAGAGAGCCTCATTCATATTGATGCTTTGCACCTCCCAAAGATCCTATGGCATAGCTAAGTCAATGAACAAATGGAATGCATTCTCCATCAGAAAATAAGAATGTAAGAAATAGGAGTAGGATATTTGGCCCCTCGATCCTGCTTCCCCATTAAACAAAATCATGGCTGATATGATTGTGGCCTCAACACCACTTGCCTGCATGCCCTCCATAATCCTCAACTCCCTTGGTGATCAAAAATCTGTCTAACTCAGCCTTCTGTGTGTTCAATGACCCAGCCTCCGCTGCTCTCAGTGGAAGATAATTTTAAAAATGATTGACCCTCAGAATAAATTCTTCCTCATCTCAGTCTTAAATGGGAGATCCCCTTATTTTTAAAATATGGCTCCTAGTTCTAGACGAGAGGAAACAATCTCTCAGCATTTACCCTATCAAGACTCCACAGAATCTTATATTTCAATAAGATCACCTCTCATTTTTCTAAACTCCATTGAGTATAGGCTGAACCTGCTCAACATTTTCTCATAAGACAAACCCCTTCATCTCAGGAATCAGCCCAGCGAACCTTCTCTAAACCTCTTCCAATGCAAGTATGTCCCTCCTTAAATTTGGAGACCACAACTCCACATTCTTTAGGTGTTGTCATGCCAATACCCTGTAGAGTTGTAGCAAGACCTCCCTACTCATATACTCCATCCTTCATGCAATAAAGGCCAACACACAATTTTCCTTCCCAATTACATGCTGTACCTGCATGCTAACTTTTTATGATTTGTGTATGAGGACACCCAGATTCTTCTGCACTGCAGCATTCTGTAGTCTTGTCTGTCAGTTAACAAATATGCTGATTTCTATTCTTGCTGCCAAAGTGGACAGCCTCATGTTTTCGCACACTATACTCCATCTGGTAATTTTTTGTCCTCTCACTTAACCTATCTATATCCATGATTGTGGAAACATTGGACTCAAGTCAAAAATAAGCTACATTACAGTTGCTGCTGATGCACAAGAATTATATCAACTCACTTACCCATTGCTTTGGGCACTTCATTGAGAGTGCTTGTGTGGTGAGCAGACTCTTTGTATCCTCCTCACATCTTGTTTTCCTACCTATTTTTGTATTGACAGCAAATTTGGCTACAATATAGTCAGTCCTTCACCCATATCATTAATATGGATTGTAAATAATTGAAGCCCCAGCTAGTTACAGTTTGCCAAGTTGAAAATGATCCATTTATCCTGACTCTGTTTCCTGTTAGTTAGCCAATCCTCTATCCCTACTAATCTATCATCCCCAAAATCATGAGCCCTTTGACGTACCAAAAATTAGGCTTATCAACACACTGGGAATTTCTTTGCAGTTCTCCAGCTTATTCAATATAACTTCAGTTAAAGAGGCCTGGCAAGCCTAGAAATTCACTCCCATTTTTTCTCTGGATTGCTCACAATTTTTAAGTGGTGAGATGATCAAATGCCACACACTATTTGAAGGGTAATGGAGAGCAGGTGGCTTGAACATATGAATTATACCAAGTGCATAGCAGAGAATAGATATGATTTTTAAAAATTCATTTTTGGGATGTGAGCATCGCTGGCCAGCATTTATTGCCTATCGCTAATGGCCCATGAGCAGATGCTGGTGAGCTGCTTTCTTGAACCGCCGCAGTTCATGAGGTACAGGTTCACACACTGTGCTGTTAGGGAGGCAGTTCCAGGATTTTGACCCAGCAACAGCGAAGGAATGACAATGTAGTTCCAAGTCAGGGTCATGCGTACTTGCAGGTGATGGTGTTCCCATGCATCAGTTGCTCTTGTTCTTCCAGGTGATAGAGATTGTGGATCTGGAAGGTGCTTTCAAAGGAACTTTGGCAAGTTGCTGCAGTGCATCTTGGAGATGGTACACACAGGTGCCACATTGTGTTGATGGTGGAGGGAGTCAATAGGTGGTGGATGGGTGTTGATCAGATGGGCTGCTTTGTCCTGGATGCTGTCGAGCTTCTTCAGTGTTGTGGGAGTTGCACTCCAAGCAAGTGGAGTGTAGTCCATCACACTCCTGGCTTGTGCCTTGTAGATGGTGGACAGGCTTTGGGGAGTTAGGAGCTGAGTTACTTGCCATAGAATTCCTAGCCTCTGACCTGCTCTTGTAGCCACAGTATTTGTAGGTGTACAAGATTATGAAGGGCATGGACAGGTTGGATAGGGAGCAGCTGTTCCCCTTAGTTGAAGGGTCACTCACAAGGGGACATAAGTTCAAGGTGGGGGGCAGGAGATTTGGGGGGGATGTGAGGGAAAACTTTTTTACCCAGAGAGTGGTGACGGTCTGGAATGCACTGCCTGGGAGGGTGGTGGAGGCGGGTTGCCTCACATCCTTTAAAAAGTACCTGGATGAGCACTTGGCACACCATAACATTCAAGGCTATGGGCCAAGTGCTGATAAATGGGATTAGGTAGGTAGGTCAGGTGTTTCTCACGTATCGGTGCAGACTTGATGGGCCGAAGGGCCTCTTCTGCACTGTGTGAATCTGTGGTTCTGTGTATCTGGTCTAGTTAAGTTTCTGGTCAATGGTAACCTTCAGGATGTTGATGATGGGAGACTCAGTGATATTAATTACATTAAATGTCAAGAGGAGATGGTCATTGCCTGGCACTTGAATGGCATGAATGTTACTGGCACTTATCAGCCCAAGCCTGAATGTTGTCCAGGTCTTGCAGCATCTGGGCATGGACTGCTTCAGCATTTGCAAATGGCATTGAACACTCTGTACTGATCAGCAAACATTGCCACTTCTGTCTTTGAGGGAAGCAGGTGAAGATGGTTGGACTGAGAATAACACCATGAAGAAGTCCTGCAGGGATATCCTGGGGCTGAGATGATTGGCCTCAAACAAACAGAAGCATCTTCCTTTGTGTTAGGTGGACTCCAACCGGTGGGGAGATTTCTCACCGATTCCCATTGACCTCAATTTTGCTAGGGCCTCTTGATGCCACACTTAGTCGGCAAATGTTGTGTTGTGTGACTTCACCTTTGGAATTCAGCTCGTTTTTCCACATTTGGACCAAGGCTGTAATGAGGCCTGGAGCAGAGTGGCCTTGGATTAATCCAAACTCAGCATCAGTGAACAGGTTGTTGCTGACTAAGTATCATTGGATGGCTGTGTCAACAACATCTTCCATCACTTTGCTGACTATTGAGAGTCAGGGATGCTTAAACAACAAACCTGATGCTTCAACAAGCTACTGCAGGAAGATCTTTATAATAATCCTCAGAAAACTTTGCAAAGTATATAAACTGTACTATGCATTACACATCATTGTCATAGATCAAGGTCTCACCATAGACTTGGATGCAAAGCAGCAGCATGAAAACCAACACACAGGAGTCATCAGTGGTTGAGCAGCCACTTAAGTTAGAGAGGCTGCATCTTTGAGGCTTGGCTGAGGCTGCAGCTTTGGGGCTTGCTTATGGAGTTCCCAGATTGAACTGGACAGTCCACTCATATTGACTTTCAATTGGCCTTATGGCAATGAGTTGATTTGTTTGAACTGATTTTTTATTTTGTCTAGCAAAGTGCATATGTAGTTGCAAGGTTTCATTCTGGGAAAAATAACATGTTGCTCAATGAAAGAAGCAGAAAATTTATGTGAAAAGTGACAAAAACATCAATAAGTATATGTGTTTGGCTGTGTTTTGCTATTGTGCTTTACCCTTCTAATCTGTGAATTGTGTTGTGATGTGCTGAGTACTAGTTTCTCCACTAGAAAAAGGAATTATTACAGAGGTGGTTGTCTCTATAAAAGGTGCTGAAGAACACAGTTGCCATCAGAAGGCCTGCTACATCTATCAGAGAGGCAAGGTGCTCCTGAGATACAATTTCTCTGACTATTCTGTCTGAGATGGAGGCACTTTGCAGGCCTTTGTGGGTATTTGCAGTGGCACAGAACTGTGAACGTGCCACATCCTGCATTATCCAATGCATACTGCAGGTCAGCATCTATGAATTTTTGCCTCAGGGCTATTTAAAACCTTTACACAAGTTGATTGTGACAGCTTCCAGCAATAGTTTGCACATTCATGAGATGATTCTACTCTGCCTACACTCTGTAATTGAGGTTTCCAATGCAGGTGCCCCAGCTGCTGACTTTAGCTCAGTGCCAGACTGCAGTGTATATATCAAACATGTGAATGACACCAATGTTTGGCTGTGTGTTGGGCTTATTCAAATTACCCAAGCTTCTAAAGTTGTGTGTAAAAAAAACAGCCTTGCTGTGTCCTCTGACATTTTTTGTGTGAAAATAGAAATTTGCAACACTATCTGGATATCCTTTACATAAATACCCTGCTACATTGCCATTATTCCATTGGCCTTTTCTTGAGACTGTGAAACTTTGTTCCAATCTCTTTCCTGGGTTGGGCTATCGTCAGGTCTAAATTTACTCAGTCTCTGGCCTGCAGCCTGCAATTTGATGTTGAGCCATGGTTGTTATCACTGTATCTAATTTCTTTTGAGAGCCATTATTGCAATGGTGAACTGGATTGCTTTTGAGACAAAGCTGTTGGTATTTCAGTTATCTTATGGCCTTCGTCATTACTCATACTTGAAAAAATGAGCACATCACAGGTGAATATTGGCTAGGTTTCTGGTGCTAACCCTTTTGAAAAATGTTCTAAGAAATCATATAGCAGAAAATGAAGATGATATGCCACTTTAATTTGTTCCTCTTTAATTCTACAAAAAAGACTAGTGATTGGCATCTGCCACACTGAAAACATAAAATAAACCCCTTGTGCTTAACGTGAAGTGCATTTGTCCTCATACTAGCACGACAGTGTTGATCCAAAAAATGGAGACTTGACTAAATGTAAAATTGAGTTAGCTATCAGTTAATGAAATAGCAAAGCAGGAAGAGAAACAACTAAAACAATTGCACTGCAAGAACAAGGGTTGGTTACAACCTGGCTACCACCAAGTCTGGATAACATCTCACAATTCAGTATTAGTTGATATTGAAATGAATGTGTTTCCTATATGTTCTTGAGTGTTAAGTTCGATTGAAAGGTCAAAGATGATATATTGGACGAAGGCAAAATGATGAGAGTTCAACTCAGTGCTTCAGATATAACACATATTATTGAATGATAAGCTATTGAATTAAAATGGTTATTGCATATAAGAGCAGGATGAATTCATAAGGGGAATTAGAATAATTTTCAGTTACAGATGCCCCCAGGTTTAAAAGTTAGAAAAAGATGTTTTACATTAAGAATGGCTAGCATTTAGAATTCTCTGCCAAAACTGTTGTTTAAGTAGAGACCATAAATAGCTTAAAAAGGAAATTAGATGCTTGCTTAAAAAAGAAAAATATTGATAGGTAATAGGAAGCAAGCAAAACTCTCCTGGTGTAGTAACAATCGGCACTCCTGTGCAATTTTCCCTCAAAAACATCAGCTCATCCCCAAACAAAGTCATCTCATCTTAGATGATGATATTGACTTCTTAGCTTTGATTAAAACCCGGACTCAAGCCAAAAAACCAATAAGCCCATATCAGAGCCTCCTTTACTTTGCCCCTCTGTCCAACTCATCACAACAGCAGTATGGCTTTTACCAGCAAGTCACATTTAGGACTTTCTCTGAACTCTGGCAATTCATGGTCCTGCGAGCAATTTAATAATTTCCATCACTCTCACTTCTCCTTTAAAATTGTTATCTTTCAACACCCAAGCCAACCTTCCCCTTTCTCACTTCCCTCAGTTTCTGCACCATGACCTGATTTCAATCCCTATTTCAACTGCAATTCCTCTCCAAATTTCCTGTTCTCCCTAAACATTTCCTTACAAATAAACTCTCCTGCCTCTAATCGTGGTTATCCTTCCAAATTTGCAGATGACACAAAGCCGGTTGGGAGGGTGAGCTGTGAGGAGGATCCAGAGATGCTTCAGTGATTTGGACAAACTGTATGAGTGGGCAAATGTATGGCAGATGCAGTATAATGTGGATAAATGTGAGGTTATCCATTTTGGTAGCAAAAACAGGAAGGCAGATTATTATCTGAAAGGCTATAAATTGAGAGGGGAATGTGCAACAAGACCTGGGTGTCCTTGTACACCAGTTGCTGAAGGTAAGCATGCAGGTGCAGCAGGCAGTAAAGAAGGCAAAAGGTATGTTGGTCTTCATAGCGAGAGGATTTGAGTACAGGTACAGGGATGTCTTGCTGCAATTGTACAGAGCCTTGGTGAGACCACACCTGGAATATTGTGTGCAGTTTTAGTCTCCTTATCTGAGGAAGGATGTACTTGCTATAGAGGGAGTGCAGCGAAGGTTTACCCAACTGATTCCTGGGATGGCGGGACTGACATATGAGGAAAGATTGAGTCGATTAGGATTATATTCGCTGGAGTTCAGAAGAATGAGGGGGGATCTCATAGAAACCTATAAAATTTTAACAGGACTAGACAGGGTAGATACAGGAAGGATGTTCCCGATGGTGGGGGAGTCCAGAACCAGGGGTCACAGTCTGAGGTTATGGGGTAGACCATTTAGGACTCAGATGAGGAGAAATTTCTTCACCCAGAGAGTGTTGAGCCTGTGGAATTCGTTACCATAGAACGTAGTTGAGACCAAAACATTGTATGCTTTCAAGAAGGAGTTAGATATAGTTCTTGGGGTGAAAGGGATCAAAGGATATGGGGAGAAAGCGGGAGCAGGCTATTGAGTTGGATGATCAGCCATGATCATAATGAATGGCGGAGCAGGCTCGAAGAGCTGAATGGCCTACTCCAATGTTTCTACCTTTTATAGCCTCTCCAGTGCTGTCCTTGGGCTCATCAATGATTATATTTCCAGCCATTTCCTAGTATTCTACACCAGCCAGATCCCATTAATCCTTTTTTGTTCTCACTGCATCTGCATCTGAAAAAAAGCACTTTCCCAAGTTGCTTATAATTGTACAGTATTCTTGAACTTGGTACTGCTAGCCTTTGGCTTTCATTTTGCCACAATACCTCTGCAGTTATTTTGCTGAACTACTCCTTCACTTATACCTTTGATGCCTCATTAAAATTTTCACTGTCTTCTATCCTAATTGTTTCACCTGCTACAGCTCCAGTCTTCAATCCCTAAAGCCCAAGGAATGAAAGTTTGAATGTACCTGGCACACAAGCCAGTCACTGCCAGATCTGGTTTACCAAATCAAGCTCTACCTTTCTTTTCTCTATCAAAGCAGTCCACTACTAAAGGATCATCCTGAAGGATAAAAATAATCCTAGCCTCTTTTCCTTACTATAAACCATCTTATTAAAATCTCATCCCGTTACCTATGCCCCTTAAAATGTAGAAGCTCATGGATTTCACCTCACCTTTGACACTCTGCCTTCAGCTCTAGATCCTATCCTCCGGAATTTCCTTCCTAAACCTCTCCACCTCTCTAACGTCCTCTCCTCCTTTAAGACCCTACTTAAAACCAATCTCCTTGATCAAGCGTTTGATCATCCCTCTGATTCCCCTCTTTCATTGGCTCAGTGCCTGTATTCCTCTCTCCGCTGGCGAATCACCTTGGAACCTTTTTCTACATTAAAGGTATGACATAAATTTATGTTGCTGGAATGCGTATTTTCATTTTAGAATTGAAAGCACACAATATTGGAGCGAGACCAACAGGAGAATAAAAGAGCAGTGGCGGCATCTCAAACAGATACTATGCATTGGACATTGCTGGGAGTGACAACACCTTGTAGAAGTGAAGTTCAGACCATGGCACTAATGGGCAAGAGACACAAGAGGGCACATCAAAGTGTAGAAATGGAAAAGGAACCACATCGCCATTCTCTCCGTCATTCCCAAATCACCTTGAGTTCAGCTCTTTTGTCCCTGTTTGGACCAAGATTGTAATGATGTTTGGAGCCCAGTGGCCTTGACAGAACTCAAACTGAACATTGGTGAGAAGCTTATTGCTGTGTAAATGCTGCTTGATAGCACTGTTGCTGACACCTTCCATGACTTTGCTAATGTTTGGGAGTAGATTGATGGGGTGGTAATTGGCTGGGTTAGATTTGTCCTGCTTTTTATGGACAGGACATACCTGGGTAATTTTCCACATCGTCAGATAGCTGCCAGTGTTGTAACTATACTGGAACAGCTTGGTTAGGGGCGCAATTACTTCTGGAGCACAAGCATTTAGTATTACTGCCGGAATGTAGTCAGGGCCCATAAGCCTTTGAAGTATCCAGTGCCTTCAGCCATTTCTTGATATTTCGTGGAGTGAATCAAATTGACTGAAGACTGAGGAGGAGGCTGAGATGGATCATCCACTCAGCACTTTTGGCTGAAGATGGTTGCAAATGCTTCATTCTTGGCTTTTGCAATGTGCTGGGCTCATCCAATATTGGGGATTGGAAAAATTGTGGAGCCTCCTCCTCCAGTTAGTTGTTCAATCATCCACCATTCATGACTGGACATGGCAGGACTCCAGAGCTGAGATCTGATCCATTGGTTGTGGGATCGCTTAGCTATGTCTATCACATGCTACTTCTACTGTTTGACATGCAAGTAGTCCTGTGTTTTCGCTTCACCAGGTTGACACCTCATTTTTAGGTATGCATGGTGCTGCTCCTGGCATGCCCTCCTGCACCCTTCATTGAACTGGGATTGATCCTCTGGCTTGATAATTATGGTAGTGGGGGGATATGCCAGGCCATGAGGTTACAGATGTGGTTGAATACAATTCTGCTGCTGCTAATGGCCCATAGTGCCTCAAGAATGTTTTGAGTCACATAAAGCATAAATTGTTGTTTTCTCCTTATATTGGTATTCTTATAAAGTGTCCTGATGAGTGCAAGACAAAAAGCTTTGACATGTCTCTTTTTTCCAGCATTACTCCAGTTTTGGGCTGCTAGATCTGTTTGATATCAATCCCATTTAACACGGTGGTAGTGCCACACAATACGATGGAGGATATACTTAATGTGAAGACAGGACTTTGTTTCCACAAGGATTGTGCAGTTTGTCCTTCCTACCAATACTGTCATTTACAGATGCATCTGTGACAGATGGATTGGTGAGGACGAAGTCAAATAAGATTTTCCCGCAAGTTTGTTCCCCTACAATCTGCTGCAAACTCAGTCTAGCTGCTATGTCCTTCAGAACTCGGCCAGCTCAGACATTGAAGACCTCCATCCAAGGTACATTCTTTGCTCCTGCCACACTCACTGCTTCTTCTAATTGGTGCTCAAAATGGAGGAGTACTGATTCATCAGCTGAGGGCTGGGTGTGGAGTGTGGTTGCGGTAAGTGGTGCGGTCTTCAATTGTTCTATGTATAATAATGTGCATCTATTTGCTATTAATGCTCACCCTGCTTGATTGGTTAAGCCTGGGTGTGGACTCAGGGAAAAGTATAGAAACTAAGAAGTGTAGAAAGAGCTGGAAGCCTGAGCTAGAAACATGGAGAAGACATTTTAAAGCCCTGTAAATAAACCTGTTACACACATAAAACTAATGTCATCTCTGTGGAGACCCAAGATATAAAATATACAAAAGGTGGCAATCAGCAATCAGTAATCACAAAGATTTAGTTGAGACTGTCTGAGAGGGGGGATTTATCAGATCTCAATTATGCAAATAACTATTCAAATATTTATTCAACAGCCTGTATGCTCAGAAGAGTGGGATAAATATTATACTTAAAGTGGTAGTACTGTCAGAAAAATACCCAAACGGCTAGACCAAAACAAACACCATATGTAAAATTTCCCAGTAATGTATATCAAATCACTTTCTGGTAATAGATTAATGATTGTTAATATGATTTTGCCACAACAGTAAGATCAGAAATCTCTCTTTCAAAGAAAAATTGGAGATTGCCTATTTTTGTAAACTGCTCACTGATGAAATTGCAGGATTTTGTTGCTTTGAAATGCATGTTCTGAGAATGTAATGTTGTTTGCTTATCTCTGCAATTATCAGGACACTGTCATTCCACCATTTTAGTTGAGAGGAATCCTACCCCCCTAAGACACTGGAATGGAAATAATGTGCAATTAAGGAACAAATGTCAAGCACGCACATTATAGAAAATTATAATGAAGCACTTCAATGTTTAAATGGAGGTTAAAGCTGAAATCTAACAGTTGCATTGATACATTTATAAGCAGCTTAGGATTTAATTTTCTCAGGCTGCAGTGACATTTAAACCCCATGATTGGTTTACAAGTATGCAGCACAGAACAGTATCAATTATTATATATATATAAATATATATTATATCTAAATGTATATATATAATGTAAATAATGGATAATTCATGGATGTCACTTTTTATAGTTGGTAACCAACTGTCATCAGCTGATGAAATGTTCATAATCTTCCTATTTCATCAACTTGTTGAAAATAAAAGCATCATCCTGTTGGAATCAGCTATCTTATTTATGCCAGTGTTGAGAAAGTATTGCACTTTTGTAATATTTGAAGAAAGGTATTATCTTCAGGGTCACTTTTAAGGATAAAGATTAGATAGTTAAAAGCTTTTATTTTGAACAGGTTAGAGAATTCGGAAGTGTTACTGAGCTTGACTGTGTGAGGGAGCTGGATTGACATGCAGAGTTAATGCTGAATCATCCCAGAGTTTATGACTGTATCACAAGTAATATTGCCTCAGTTCCATTTGGGCTGAGTTATTCCTTAGTGATTCAAGTTAGTACCATGTGGTTTAAAATGCGATAGAAGAGGTGGAAAAGGATCATATGTTAAACAGAATTCTTTTCAGCCATAGTGCTTTTAAATTGGATCCAGATGATGAGACTTGCTCTTTCAACAAAATTTCTATTTATTTTTCTTCCATGGAGACATGCTGGTATGTGTCACAGTGCAATGATGTGCTCCAATGTGCTCTCATGATCTGTGACCTTACCAGTCATAGGTTACTTGCACAGTATAATTACAATTCTTTTTAATATAAATGTGGAAACAGTGTACTGGTTGCATATTTTAATTATTTTTATATTTAATGCTGTGAAAAGGGAGGTATATTTACTGAATGACCCACCCTCACCTCCCCACCACACATGACTTTCCCCAATCCCTGACTACCCCCAAGTCCCGACCCAAACCAACCTGACCCACCCCCACCCTGAAGGCCTGACCCAACCTGAACCCCCCCACCCCCTCCTCCACGCGCCCACCCCTGTCAAAGGCCCGACCTGACACCAATCCGATCTACCCCACAATGCCTGACCGACCCCCCACCCCACACCCTGGCCAAATCCTACCCACTTACCTTATACACTTACCTTGTCAAAGACCTTTAAACCTTGCTGGACCTTTAAACTTACCTGGTTTTGCGGCAGCTAGTGCTGTAATAAAGGGAGTGTGGCTTACTTACTTCGACTGTACAACCCTTGACACTAGGCCCCAGTGATGCACTGCATTACCCAGATCTCACCCAGCCTGAGCCAGAAGGTCAGGTAAGATAGGATCGGTGGATTTTAGTTAAGAACTTCTGAGTGGAGTGGCAATCTGACTCAATTGTCACTCCATCATAAGTTATGACCCATTAACTTCCCCACAGATGCGGAATCACAGACTCAGCAACAGGGTTTGTCTCCATAGCTGGCTTTCCACAAGTTAAAGGTGTGATCACTTGCACCCATATTGCCATCAGAGCACCATTGCAGGAGTAGCACAGATTTATGAATGGAAATCATTCCATTCCATCAATGTGCATGTTCTGTGTGACTACACTAAGGTATTCCTGCACACGTGTGCATGATTTTCTGGAAATTGTCATGGCTCTTTCATTCATCAGCAGCAAATGCCTGGCAAGCTGTTGCCACATAAGTGTCCCTGACAACATTGGCGCCCCACATCTCCCAGGAAATGCCCATTCCCCAACAAGAGGGAAAGTCAACAAATACCCTTGACATCACAATGGCTGAATTCCGTACCATTAGAACCTTGGATTTACAGTATTGGTGGGATTGGCCTTGAGATGCCCTGTTACAGAGGCACCTGCAAATGTATGTTAGAGACTGTCAAAAAAATGGAAACAACATCAGCTTGTACCTAACTGAAACCTGCCCACTATGTCTAGAGTGCACTTGTGAAGTGTGTGGTGAAAATCAGCATGTGTAGATATGACTGCTGGATCAACAGGAAAGCTGCAACTCGAGACTGTACAGGATAAAGATTCCTGTGTGATAGGTAAACCATCCACCTACTTTAAATTTAACTTACCACTACCGACAGACTTGTGAGGCATCCACAATGTCCAGTGCAGCAACTCACCCAGATTCCATATCAGCCCATGGCCTGTAACACCTAGAAGCACAAGGACATCATTTCTGTGTCAACTCCCACAAATGCAACCTTTGCTCAAAGACACATAGTCCTGACCTGTGAGGTCACAACTGTGTGTTCACTGAGTATGTGCAGAAATAATGGCCACGATTTTCCCTTCGGCGAGTATGGAGGCAGGACGGAACTCCCGATGTCACTGCACCCCATTTAAATTTTCATAGGCGGAGGCTCATTAAAATCAACTGTGCGCCTGCCAACCTGTCAGTGGCCAATTGAGGCTGTTGACCAAGTCATTTAAGTAATTAATGGACCTGCCCATCCAACTTTAAGATTGGTGGGCAGGCCAGGAGCCCTGGTGGACATTAGAAAAAGCATGAAACCTCATCCACGGGCGGGATAAGGTTTCATGTAGGTTTTTAAAAATTTAATTAAAGATTTTTTAAAAAGTTATGGACATGTCCCAACTCATGTGACAGTGTCACATAAGGGGACATGTCAGGGATTTTTTTTTTCTATTTCTAATATTTTTTACATAGAGCCAATCTCCCTGAGGCAGCACTTTGCCTCAACTGATGGACATGCATAACCAAAACCTACCCAAGTGTCACGTGACTGAGAGATGGCTTTGTGGCTGCAATCTTCACTGCTACTAGTAAGAACATATGAATTAAGAACAGGAGTACAGAAGTAAGCCACTAGGCCCCTCAAGCCTGCTCCACCATTCAATAAGATCATGGCTGATCTAATTGTAACCTCAAATCCACATTCCCACCTACCCCCAATAACCTTTCACCCCTTTGCTTATCAAGAATCTATCTAGCTCTGCCTTAAAGTATTCAAAGACTTTCCTTCCACCGCCTTTTGAGGAAGAGAGTTCCAAAGACTCATGACCCTCTGAGAAAAAAATTCCTTCTCATCTCTGTCTTAAATTGGTGATTCCTTACTTTTAAGGTGTCCTGCACTTACGAACACTCCTATGTAGAGATCCCCTGTTGCCTCGGAGGGGGTGGAGGCAGGCAGCTCATCTCTCTGTTTGTAAGGCATTGAGGAGTGTGGTGGCTGGCCTCAATGTGCAGGGACTCATTGGGGACATGGTGACCTGCCTGAGAATGCAGATCCTGCAATTCTTCAGAAGTAGCCATGTACCACAGATGAGGGTTATGCAGAGGAGCTGGGAAAGCTGTGGAAGATGAGGGTGTAGAATTGTTCTCAGAACACTCATCCTCCTCTGCAACCTCCCCAGCCCTGGATTGGATGAGGTTAGGCTGCTGGCATGCAGCAATCGTCCATTCCAGCATCTATTGTACCACTGACACAAATGTCCTGTTAATGTTCTGCAACTCCTCACCTTCTCTCATGGTTAGAGCTCATGTGGTCGAGCCCCTGAGACAAGATGAAGCTCATCACCATGTCGACTCCTCCATTTGCAGTGTGTGAGCTTACATTGCCTCAGCGAACTCCTCCAGATGTCCACCCATCTGCTACTGCTGATTCAAGAACTATGCCCCAAAGGTGACTCCTGAGGCCCCAGCTCCATGCTTAGTGCAGCATCGTAATGACTGCCCTCCCTGCTCTAAGGAGGACTACACACAAACGTCTCTGACACAGATCCATCCTCCTGCACTTTGGTGCAGTTTCCCTCATCACATGTCACCAACTCTAAACATGTGCTACATCCCTCTGAGGTGCTGGTATCTATGTTGGCAGATTGTGAGCTGGTCAGATATGATGATACATCCTTGGACATCTCTTCCTCCTTCCAATACCTGAGGGATGAGGTGGCTCGGGGTAGGGGGTGGGTGTTGAGGGTATGGTGGGTGAAAGATGATGGGATCTGTGTGAGACACAACAGGAGCTAATTAGTGTGAGCGTTGGTTAGTGTGAGTTGTTGTGGCATAGCCAATGGTAAATGCTGAGTTGTTCAAATCCCAGCCTCAACTATTTTTACAATTTGTATGTTTTGAGATACAGGCTTTGAATTCAGTATTAATAAGACCACCAAACCTTATAGGTTTTTACAGAACTAGATTAAACGCTTATTAATAAGAGAAATTATTTTAAGCACATATATATGTCTACAAATTACTACTATAATAACTTCTAAATCCCCTAATTAACTTGACCCCCAGTTACATCTCCATTAAGGCAACAGTAAGACACATAGATGTTAAAAGACTCAGGCAAAGAAACATGATACCCTGAACAATTCAATTCAATTCAAAGTGAGTTTTCTTAACTTCAGTTCATTGTGGAGAGCAGCTTGAGGCACTTGTTAGATCTTAAAATGCCTGCCTTTACACACAGCCTTCTCTCCTTTGTATATATTTTCCCCTTTGAATGCAAATTTCCATTGTTTCACGATGTCTTTACCTCCCTGATAATAAAAATTTATCATGGTGCCAATTTTACCCAGTAATCTTTGGGAAAAATAAGCACACTGCTTCTTAACTTCTGCTGGTTAGGTGTAATATTTCACTCCCTCTTTTGAATTCAAGCTAATCTAGTTTATTTAAAAATGAAAATGTCCTTTTACACCTTACATTCTAAACTTCCCCCATGTTTACCTACTTAACAGGCTGAATTTTGCCCTTCACGGGCGGGCGGGCCTGACTGACTTGGCTGCAGGCGGGTAGCCGATCGCCGCCGCTGAAACGGGCCGCGGCACCATTTAGCGCGGGCAGGCCAATTAAGGCCCGCCCAGCGGGTTTGCAACTCCCATGTACAACGGGAAAATCGAATTGGCAGTGGGCATGTTCAGACCGCCAGTTCCAATGAGGAACTGACAGTCTGTATAAAGAGTGGCCAGGCAACCTCCTTGAGGCAGTGCACCATGGCCAGTCATAGAGAAGGACATGCTGGTTTGAGGGCACAGGAGGAGGAGGAGGGGGGCAGGCTGCAGGATAGGCCGGCGGGGGGCCACTGTGCCTCTCATTTCTCAGTTGCCTGCCTTGCTGTCCTCCTCGAAGAGGTGTCCAACCACCGGGATATTTTGTATCCAGAGGATGGGAGGAGGAGGGCCCCCCACCTCACCAGGCAGGTGTGGCAGGAGGTTGCAGTGGCTGTAAGCACCCATGCTGATGGACGGTGCAACAGGACGCAGTGCCGCAAGCGCTTCAATGATTTGTTGCGCTCTGGAAGGGTGAGTACCATGTCTGCCTTGGCCATTTGACCCAGCAGGTAGGCTTAGCCTTTGAGGCCCACCCTGTCTTAGTTTTGTTACTGTATTGGGCATTTGGCGCACACTGGGTGGGCAAACAGATAGTGACCATGCTTACATCAGCCTTAGTCGTTGAGGAGAAGAACATATGTTGGTGTTTGTTGCATTTGAGTAATCTGGGGGCAACCTGCAGGGAAGACACATAGAGACATACTCAGAACTCCAACACATGTCTTATTGATGGTGGTGAGATGGTGGAAGGGGGAGCTTCAAGGTGTCATAGCTCATCTGCTGGCCTCGGCGCCGCACCTAGTTGCACCTCCTTGCCATGGGCGCTAAGACCGGTGTGTTATTCAAAGTGATGGACACTGAATGTGTCCAAGGTGTCCACTGGGGCAGGGGGTTGGGACCAGCCGTACTATCTTCTGGGGACTGATCACCAGTAGTGTGGACAGGTGCCGCTGGAGGCCTCAAATGGGCCACTGTAGTTGGGGTGCGGCATGCGCGTGCAGAGTACATGAGCGATCAGCCCCAATAAATCCTCTTCTCTATTCTGCAGGGAAAAACAGAACACAATCTGAGGGAGTGCCAGCTGACTGGTGGTGGGCACGCCCTGTTGCAACACCTCACCACCTACGAGGAGCAGGCCATGGAGCTGGGGAGGAGGCAGGCGGCCAGGGCGGCAGGTGTCGGCGAGGCTGGGGTACAGCGGCCAGGTATTTGGGGTCCACAGTCCCATCCACTCTGTCTCCCCACCATCCAAACCACTGATGGTTGCTGCAATCGTTAATGCTGCAACACTGCTCATTCACACAGCCGAACATACCATGGCATCGCTGCTGCACATCCAAAGATGTTTTGCGTCTTAGGAGGCTTTGTACCTCCACCAACCTTTCAGCCACTGCGTCCCACATTACCCTGTCCAAAAGGTCCTCAGCACCTCACCTGTCAACCTCACGGCACTCAACTTAAATAAATGCCACCACGTTAGTCATCCCTATGCCAAGGGGAAATGTTGCCTTCTGTCCACTCGTTCTATGCCCCTCATAACAGTATGAAGATCAGTACTGTGACCTATCAACCTCCTATGCTCTATAGCAAATGTTGCAAGTGTATGCAATGTTTCCTCATCACTGCAACTCTCCAGGCCAGCATGCATCCAGGTCAAGTACCTCTGCACTCTCCCCACTCCGATGCCATATCTCCCATGAAGTGCAGGTCACAACTGGACGCAGAAGTGTAGATGTGGCCTTGACAGCGTTTTCTGCACTTGCAGCATGACCTCCCTTTTCCTACATTCTATTCCTTGGCTAATAATGACAAGTCTGGCTTTGACCTTGTTAAACGCCTTATGTACCTGTTCTGCTACCTTAACGCGTCTGCCCAACAAGGTCCCTGTAATCGTTGTGGCTTCCCACGGTCCTACCATGACTCATGTATTCACGTACCTTGTTGGTCTTGCCTAAGTGCTTAACCGAACACTTATGCATATAACATTCCATGTGGCACTCCTTAGGCCATATGACCAGCCTGTCTGTATGCGCATGTAATGTTTGGGCCTCCACTTGACTCTTTTCCACCCCACCAATATTCGTCTCCATAGATTCTTGAGGGGTGAGCGACTTATGAGGCTGGGGGGGCGGTGGGGGGGGTAGGGATGAAAGGTTTAACTGACTGAAGGCTAACTGATGCACTGTCCTTGTTGTTAATTTCAGCATCACCACCACATGTCAGTGCCCAACGACACCGGAGCCCCCCTTTCCACACCTGAGGCCCAAGGCGTGCAACTTGCGGCACATCATTTCAGCCAGCCAGGCACCAGTGGAGACACAAACACTTCAGTGGGAATTTAACATCGGCTAGTATCCCGGGGCACAGTGGAGAGGGGACTTCAAAATCGCTGGAGGAGATGGCAGGGACAGAGAGTGTCGATTTCGCCAGCAGCTGGAGGGCTGCAGGGGACCAGGCACATGCTGAGTCTGGCACTGATGATGTGCCTTTGGAGATGTCACCAATGCAGCAGCTGCAGGACAAGCAGCAGGATTCGCGGGAGCATCTGGCAGTGTTGCATGAGGGTGTGCTTCAGTTGGTCTCTGCGGTGGAGGAGTCCAGGCAGAGTGTAAGTGAAGGCATAGGCAGATCTTCACGCTTCCTCCACTGAGAGATTAGCGACTCTCATGGAGAGGGTGTTCGATCCGATGGAGACTCTTCTGATTGGGTTACGCTCCGACCTGCAAGCCCTCACAGTAGTAATGGCCACGGGTTGTAGGCACAAAGTGTTGGCCTCAGTGCCCATGCATCTGTGGTGAGCAGGGAGGTCCAATGTGACCTCACGTCAGGTAGCAGCTGCCTGTCGTCGCTGCGAGCTCCTCTCAGGGCACTCCAGATAAGGGCCGCAGCTCCTCCGCCCCTCTGCCAGTGACCATTACATCCGTTGTGGCTGCAACAACTGGGGTGGTGCCAGTTCTGGAACTGGCCACTCCCTCCCAGGTGGGGCCATCAGAGGTTCCTCGGGCCAGAGAAGGCCCGCCAAAGTAATCAATGCCAACAGGACAGCAGAGTCAGCAGGCTGTCTCACAAGCCTCTCCGAGCGATGGGGCGGCATCTAGACGTAGCACCCGCAAACGAAAGCATAAGGCACGTTAGGCACCCCACAGGTATCTCACTGATGATTTTGTGTTGGCTCTAGATTAGGGAAAAAATAGTTATGTATATTAGAGTGACATTTGTGTTTTATGTTGGACTGAATAAAGTCCATTTTTCTGACCATGGCTGAGGGTGTTTCCTTTGTGCTGCATTTGTATGTTTCACAGACATCTCATGAATGAGTGGACATTGATGTTTCTGCACTAAGCCCTTTGTTGCAGCTGATGAGGTGGAAGATGTAGCACCTAAATGCCACATGTGGAAACGCCAGGCAATGCTGGTCCTGCTGATCCATGTGTGTGGAGCTAGCTGAAGGTTCATTGGATTAAATTGTCCCTGGTGTCTCTGCCTCCTTGATGTAGTAGCGGGTTGTGCTGCCCCTCATCATTACCCTCTGAGCCACTGCTGGATTCATCATGTACAGCCTCATCCAGTGCATCAAGGTCTTCATCGTCAACTGCATCCCCCCTTTCCAGCGCAAGATTGTGCAGAGAGCAGCCTGCTACCACTATCAGAGAGACGCAATCTGGGGGGTACTGGAGTGTGCCACCTGAGCGGTCCAGGCAACGGAAGCGCATCTTGGGAAGACCGATGGCTTTCTCCACCACAGACCTTGTGGTGCCCTGGCTCCTATTGTAGCACTGCTCAGCTTCTGTACTTGGATGACGGAGAGGCGTCATGAGCCACTTTCTGAGGTGATAGCCCTTGTCACCCACCAGCCAACCATCCGGCTGAGCATGAGCACTGAAGAGCGCCGGCACCTGGGAGTGTCTGAAGATGTAGGCATCGTGGGAGCTGCCTGGGTACCTTGCACGAACTTGAAGAATTTGCATCCTGTGGTCACACAACATCTGCACGTTCATGGAGTGGAAGCCCTTCCTGTTGACGAAGGCACCGGGCTCACCTGCTGGTGCCTTGATGGCCACATGTGTGCAGTCTATTGCACCCTGGATACGGGGGGAAGCCAGCAATGGCCACAAAGCCTCTGGCTCGCTGTGCCTGACATGCCTGATCACAACAGAAGTGGATGAATGTCAATGCCCATCTGAACAGAGCGTCTGTAACCTGCTTGACACAAGTGTGGACAGCTGATTGGGAGACACCGCAAAGATCACCCACCGAGCCCTGGAAGGAGCCAGAGGCTTAGAAGTGGAGGGCAACTGTGACCTTGAGAGCTGCTGGCATGGGGTGTCCACCCACACAGTTAGGGGAGATCTCGGGGCCAATCATCCGACAGATATAGTTGCCTGTTTACTTGACAGATGGAGCCTCCTTCGGCACTGCACCTCAGCCATATTCAAGTAGCTGCTTCGCCGCCTGTATACCCTGGCAGCATCTTCTGCAGCCCTTTCCACCTTGGACAACCTCTTGGCCCTGTGCCCCTTGTGCCTGTGCCTGGCCTCCCAAAGGTGGCTCCCCTGGAGGCTGATTGTCCACTCCTGGCCTCCTCCTTATTCTAGCCCTCCCTTCCTCCTCAGAGAAGCTGCCTCCAGTGGAGATGTCAGAACCCATACCCAGGCTAAATGGAGGCCTCCGGAAAGCTGCAGGCCCGATAAAGATTACTGTCTGCAGAGTGCTGAGCTGAAGCTTCAAAGTACACAGAAAGCTCTTGGAAATTGATCTGAATTAGTAACAATCACACAGGCAAGTTTAAAACACTTCCTGCAATAAATACTTCAGAAAAATCTCTGAGCCCACATATCCCGCCAGTGCATGGGTTTTGTTAAAAAATCACCTACCCGCCTGTCCGTTGGGCCTGTGCGCTAAGCCGAAGTTCGCGCGGGGTCCTCAAAATCGTCATCAATTGCTGATTTAAGGGCCTTAAGCAGTGCGACGCGTGCCTGCCGACCAAAATATCTCACTGACATCGGGACACTCGCGCGACGTCAGCGCGCAGCATTTTAAGCGCTGACATGTGGGCTCCGCCACCCACAAGTCAGCCAGAAAATTCTGCCCAACAGTTCAAACCCAGCTTTTCTTCTAACACATCAAAGCCTTCAGACCAGCTGCCTTTAATCCAATTTAGTCTCTCTCTCACACACACAGCCACATATAGACACAGATACCACTCTTTTACATTAAATTTCCATAACATTATTATATCTTCCAGACATGAGTGCACATGCGGCTCCAGGTCATTGTTAAAAACTATATGAGCAGAAACAAGCTACGCACCACCCCACCACCACCTCCACCCACCCCCCACAACCCCTAGCCCCAACCTCTGCCATTCTCTTTTGCTGGCTGCCCATCTCTCAACCACACTGAAAACTACCCCCAATATTTTAACTACAATCTATCATCAGGGTGTTGGAATATCTAAAACAACTGAAATGAAAACAGGAAGTGCTGGAAATACTCAGCAAGTTTGGCAGCACCTGTGGGGAGAGAGTAATATTTCATAAATATAAGAAAGTCACTTTTAAATCCATTAGGGAATTTAGGTGCAAATTCTTTACCACAAGAATGGTTAGAACATGGAACTCACTACCACAAGGACTAGTTCAGATGAGTAGCATAGATACAACCAAGAGAGAGCTAGATAAACGTATGATGGAGTAAGGGATAGAGGGATGTGTTGATGGGGTTTGATGGAGACAGGTGGGAGGAGGCTCATGTGGAACATAAATACAAGTGTTCACTATGGAGAAGAATGATGTAGGTGTAGAAATCAGGGAGGAGACTGTGATATACTTGAACAAATTAGCATTGAAAGGGAGGAGGTATTAGCAGTTTTAGCAGGCTTAAAAGCGGATAAATCCCAGGCCCAGATGAGATGTATCCCAGGCTGCTATGTGAGGCAAGGGAGGAGATTGCAGGGGCTCTGACACTAATTTTCAAATCCTCTCTGGCCATGTAGAGGTGCCAGAGGACTGGAGGACAGTGAATGTGGTATCATTCATTATTCAGGAAGGGTAGTAGGGATAAACCAATTACAGGTCAGTGAGTCTAACATCAGTGGTGAGGAAACTATTGGAAAAAATTCTGAGGCACAGGATTAATCTCCACTTGGAGAGGCAGGATTAATCAGGGATAGTCAGCATGGCTTTGTCAGGGGGAGATCATGTCAAACAAATTTGATTGAATTTTTCAAGGAGGTGACTAGTTGTGTAGATGAGGCTAGTGCATTTGATGTAGTCTACATGGACTTCAGTAAGACCTATGACAAGGTTCCATATGGGAGAGTGGTCAAGAATTGCCATGGGATCCAGGGCAATTTGGAAAATTGGATCCAAAATTGGCTTAGTGGTAGGAGGCAGTGGGTGATGGTCTAAGGTTGTTTATGCGATTGGAAGCCTGTGGCAAGTGGTGTACCTCAAGGATCAGTGTTGGGACCCTTGCTGTTTGTAGTGTACATTAATGATTTAGACGTGAATATAGGAGGCATGATCAGTAAGTTCGCAGAAGACACAAAAATTGGTGGTGTCGTAAATAGTGAGGAGGAAAGCCTTAGATTACAGGACAATATAGATGGGCTGGTAAGATGAGCAGAGCAGTGGGAAATGGAAGTTAATCCTGAGAAGTGTGAGGTGCTGCATTTTGGGGGGATGGCAAGTGAATACACAATGAATGGCAGGATCCTAGAAAGTACAGAGGATCAGAGGGACCTTGGTGTACTTGTCCATGGATCCCTGAAGGCAGCAGCACAGGTAGGTAAGGTGGTTAAGAAGGCATATGGGATATTTACCTTTATTAGCTGAGGCATAGAATATAAGAGCAGGGAGGTTATGTTGGAACTGTATAAAATGCTAGTTAGGCCAAAGCTGGAGCACTGTGTGTAGTGATTGCACTGGAGAGGGTGCAGAAGAGATTCAGCAGGATGCTGCCTGGGCTGGAGCATTTCAGCTATGAAGAGAGACTGGATAGGTTAGGGTTGTTTTCCTTAGAGCAGAGAAGACAGAGGGAGGCCTGATAGAGGTATATAAAATTATGACGGGCATAGATTGGGTAGATAGGAAGAAACTTTCCCCTTAGCGGAGGTGTCAATAACCAGGGGGCATAGATTTAAGCTAAGTGCAGGAAGTTTAGAGGAGAATTGAAGAAAAGATCTTTTACCCAGAGGGTGGTTGGAATCTGGAACACATAGCCTGAGTGGATGGTAGAGGCAGGAATCCTCACAACATTTAAGAAGTATTTAGATGAGCACTTGAAACGCCATAGCATACAGGGCTACGGGCCAAGTGCTGGAAATGGGCTTGGAATAGATAGATGCTCGATGGCCGGGTCAGACATGATGGGCGGAGGGGCCTGTTTCTGCATTGTATAACTATTACTCTATGACAAGCGTGGACCTGTTGGAACATATTGCCTTTTTCTGTATTGTGAATACAATATAGCATGATGTAATATTATATTGTTGAATAGCTATTTAGATGTGCAGCCAGATTTTGGGGGAAAACCTCCCCTATCACCGCACCCCAACACCAGCCCCCACCCACCCCCGCCTCACTGCCCCAAAAACAAAAAACTATGTGTGATATTATGAAGCTTCACTGAAGCAATGGGCAATAATGTGTCAGCTCAGTGACTCTTTCCTTGTGTTTGTGTTGTGGATGTCATTATGCAGCATAAGGCGGAGATCTGGGCAAAATATTCCCAGACCGCCTTTAACCAGGAGTTTTGAGTATTGAATACGGAAATAAGAGGCTTTTCAGAAACCTCCCTTTATTACTGGGGCATACTTCCGTTCTAAATATTGTTCAATGTAAATGAAGTTGGCTTCTTATATATTTTATAATAATGAAATAATATAATGCAAAAAAAATCAGTGGATTTTAGAGCACTTAATTCCACCTTGTATTTTAGAAGTTTTATTCTCAAGATGGCTTTAATGTAAATGGCACCAGTTGTCATGTCACTGTACAGTGATCTGTGTGCTTAAAGTAGCAATTTGTTTGGCACAATGTCAACACTTCCATTTGGCTGAATGCATCTGCCAGTAAAGTCATCTGCTTATTGACTAAGCCAAGCCTTGAAGGAGGCAGACCTCCCAAGGTGCTGTGCCTCAATGAGTACCTTGCTGGTATTCCAAAGGATGTAACCTTTGTCTACTGCTGAGAGAAAATGTTAACAGAATGTATTTGCCAGTGCTTAATGAATTTACAGAAAAGATAACTGTGCATGTGTCAGACTTGCCAGTGAAACTTTGGCAGGTGTTTCTGCTGTGAGCTACATGTTCCTTATCCTGTATGCTGTGTTTAATAGCTGTTTGCAATCATAATCACACTGAGATTGTCCATATGTCTAACTTCAAACTTTAATAGCAGGAAATAAGTTAAATATTAAATAAAAGATGTAATAGTACAAGATGTAACGATCTACTTTATTCTTAAAACTGAAGTGGTGGATTTGTTCAAAATGACTTTAAAATGATCAATAAAGAAAGTGTGAGAAAATAGTTTAGTAGCCTGTTTTCATGTGACGTAATTTCTTAACTCCTGATCTTTTCATTTCTTCTTAACCTCCGTGATATTCTTACAGCACAGTCAAATGAAAGTGTCTATAACTCCCAGTTAATAAATATGTGATGTAATCGATGCACAGCAGTGGCTTTACCAAGAAATGCTTCTTGCATTATTTGAGAAAGCTGAGAGCACTTTGGGTGAAACATTTCTTGCTATGGAGCAGATATTGTTCATATTGGGCTTGTTGTAATCTGGCCTTTGTATTCAAATTGAAGATGCCTGATTCAACAGAGTTGTTCTGTTTGACTTGTAGGTTCTCAGCACCTGCTGTCAAATAATATTTTACCTGCACCTGTACAAATATTGATTCCTGTATACCAATGGCAGGACATTGATATGAAGACAACAGAATGTTATGATGTTATGAGAAGGAAACTATAGCTCCGTCTTTGCGCAATGCATGTGGGAAGAAGGTCATGTAATGCTAAGCTGCATGTTACAGTGGAGGAAAGGGATCGAGGACCACACATACTGTTTCCTAATCTGAATTTATTCTACTTAAACTCCTCTGTTTTCAAACTGCAGTTTTGTAACTTATACTTCAAGGCCCAGGTTTTCACTCCCGAGGCAGATAGCGCAAGTTGGGAAATTTCCAGGCTTGACGCAACCGCCTCGGGACAAACTTTCCTGAAATGTGAGATCTTTGCTCCAGGGTGGGTTTGGGGTGTACAGGTGAAGTCTGGCCCAGCCCTTCCAAACACAGATTGGAGGCGGCCATACAGGCTGCTGAGTGCTGAGATGGGCTGTTTAAAAGGCCCACCTCACGTCTCTGAGACTTTGTCCCAGTTGTTTTAAAGTTGTAGGCCCCCTATCCTTCGCCCCTCACACACCCTCACACCCCGCAACCACTCCCCATTCCCCATCATGCCAACTTATGACAACCAATGGCCCTCACCCCCTCCAATGGCCCCTTGTAGTTCCTATGCCCCCTTGAAGCTCCCATGCCAGCTTAATGCCAACCAGTGTCCACCAACCATCACCTTTACACCCTTTAAGCCAACTTATCCAGTAACCATCATGGGCAGACCATGAGATTTGAGTTGAGATTAAATAAAATGAAGTTCTAAATATGTATCACAGCCTTTGCTATAGCAAAAAAAGAAAGCCCATTCAAGACATTCAAAACATCTCAAGTACCTAATCCCTTATAAAAAATAAACAGACTTGTATTCATAACTCCACATTGAAGACGGCTAATCCCTTAATAACCTCTTTGAGTTGTCAATCAAATTGTGAACTTAGAAGTGCCCATTGAGATAATGAAAGGGTTTGGAAAGCAGTCAAGTACTAATAATGAGATATAATAGTCCTTGGGGTAATGTCCTCAAAAAGCTATTGTGAAGCACCACATATATGAATATCAGTTCATGTGATTGTCAGAATCCAGAAAGTCAGAGTCCAGTGAGGGTGTCTTCATGGCGGAGCTACAGCTCAGGTGGGTACAGCTAGCTGGAGCAGGATTATACAGAATACCTTTAAAGTTGATGGACACGCAGCGAAAGGAGGTTGGTATACAGAGACTCGGTCTGCTCAGCAGACAATGGCAGGAATATTCCAGAGAAAACAGGCTTCTAGAAGGCTTAGACTTGATGTAGGCTGTTGGCCAGCCTGGAACCCTGCTCTGATAGTTGCAGGCTGGAGTTAAACAGCAGACTGTGTTGCAAGTCTATAAATGTAATATTAAAATTTCCAAAGGCCAGACGATTAGATTATGTGAAGTTTGCCATTAATGAGTCCATTGCAGGCTAACAAAAGCAGTTTCTATGCCTCTAGTCAAAATCCATAGTTCACTTTAAGAGATGGTGGCTTTTAGCACCTCTGTAGGTATAACAAGTTTTGATGGCACTCCCTTTGTTGTAGGACCAGGTTGGGGAGACAGATCAACTGCAGGGCCCCGGTTTCATTGATTGTAATGTGTGATTCCATGAGGACGAGGGTTGAGCTTTTGTCCTGTAGCTGTTAGAAATTTCCAGAAAATGTAGCCAATTTATGTTACTTAGCTAATATCATTACCGTCAATACCCCTTTGTCCTTTTGTCTACGACATCTTTGGCAATCTCTTCTTTGCCTCCACCTATCACTGGCCCTCTATCCAGCTCTACCTGTCCCACCCCCTCAACCGGCTTATATTTCACCTCTTTTCTATTTTTCCTTAGTTCTGATGAAGAGTCATACGGACTCGAAACATTAACTGTATTCCTCTCCGCAGATGCTGTCAGACCTGCTGAGTTTTTCCAGCTATTTTTGTGTTTGTTGTTGTTGTGATTCATATGATTTGTAGCACCCATCTTTTGGTTCAGCAAGGTCCACTTTTAAATATGGAAAAATGACGTGCAGTGATATCGGGTGTGCGTCCCGACATCACCATGCGTCATTCTGATCTCCCATTCAGCAGGTGTGCACCCGAGTTGGCTGTGTGCCTGCCAAACTGTCAAAGGCCTGTTAAGGCCATTAATTAATTAATTTACCAAACTGACAGGGCTACCCATCCAACCTTAATATTGGTAGGTAGGCGGGATGAGGTTTCATGAAGGGTTTATTAAATTAATAAATATTTTTCAAACATTTAATAAACATGTCCCAGCTCATGTGATGCTGTCACATGAGGGGACGTGTTAGGGAAATTTTATTTTTCTATTCTTAGGTTTTTTACATTTAGAGCTGATCTCCCTGAGGCTACACTTAGCCTCAGAAAGATGAGTCTGCTCTTTCGATTTTGGGATTCCCCCCCAACGTGCAAACGTCACGCTGGGCGGGCCTTAATTTGCCCACCCATGTAAAATGGCGCCGGATCAGAAGCATGCCTGTGCGCAACTTCGCCCCCCCGACGGGCTTCAAGGCTTAAGCTACAAAGAGAGATTACACAAAATAGACTTGTATTCACTGGAATTTTGAAGGTAAAGTACTGATTTTAAGGGGGACAGATGGGGTAGATTGGAAAAAAATAATTTCTGCTGTTTGGGGAATTCAGGACTAGAGGGTATGGTGTCAAAATTAGACTCAGCCCTCTCAGTAGAGAAATTAGGAAACATTTATTCACGCAAAGGTTGATAGAAGTTGGGAACTCTCTTCCGCAAACAGCATTTAGTGCTAGATCAATTATTAATTTCAAAAGATTTGTTAACCAAAGGCATTAAGGGATAATGGGGCAAAGTTAGATAAATGGAGATAGGTCACAGATCAGCCATGATCTCATTAAATGGCAGAACAGGCTCATGGGTTTAAATGACCTACTTCTGTTTCTATGTACAGTTTCAATGAAGTTTCAATGAAGATATTCCCAAAAAAAATCAAATTTGAGTAAATGTGCAATGTGCCATATAACACAGGGCTCTTGACCAAGACTAATCAGGGATTTTGGAGCAAAAAAATGAACAGCTTGTTTAAGGTAAAGGCTATATAGATTACCATCAACCCTTCAGAGAGCCAGAAACATGGAAATTGCCTGGATGTCACAGAAAGAGACAGATGGACAATTTGTCATTGAGGAAAAACAATGATCTCCATAAGGAATAATGTGTCAGCTGAAGAAATAATGCAGTGGCCCATTTTTAACCACATGATTTCGTGAACTTTTACAATTCTACCAACTTAGTGGAAATTGATAACAATAAATTACATTCGTATCCTTAGAGATTTTTATTGGAGGGAAGTGATTTTTTTGCTCAAACATTCACCCACTGATTTAATTAAACACAAATCATTCCATCCTCTCCAAGATGTAGAGTATATATGCCTAAAGAAGCCAGTCTCTACCGTAACAGGAACATTTTTGAAATTACTGAGGGAACAGGAAAGGAATGTAGATTGACTGTTTTGAATAGAATAAATCTTTCAAACTCAGTTTCTTTCACTGTGTAACACTGATCGTCCCTTAAAAGGAATTTTCTTTGATTGATTCACAACAGAACTAAGTGAGGGAATTTTAGTGATACTGATTAGCTAGTGAAACATGAGCTCCATCGATGTACCTTTTAAATCTGCTCTCAACTTCTGTTTGTTAGGACAAATGAAGTCACAGCCTGAAACTATCTCAGAATTGAGTTCAATTTATAGTTTTCTTTGTGTTAAGATTAATTTTGAATCAGGGACAATAGATGTTTAGTTCTTGATTGAAATGTTTTCTGACTAGATTGTCATTTTTTAGTATTTTCTGTGCCGTATTCAACAGCTTTTGGGTTAAAATAAATCTCAAAATTGAGAAATTAAGATTCAGTACAGCTAACCAGATGAAGCACTCAGTGCAAGATAGAAATCAGGCCAGAAAATTTACCCTTTCCAAAGTGAGTGAAAGAATAAGCAAAATGCTAGTGTGAAAAGGATTAGGATGTTTAATATTTTGCTGACCTGGTTAATGCAGTTTTCCACCTGAGTTTCACTGTTTGGCAGGCCCCCTGTGTATTCCCCTGGTGGACCCCTGAACCCCAGGGCATGTCATCAGTACAGTAGCCTGGTGGTATTGGCTCATAATCCATGATAGCAAATTGTAATGCTGATTTCAAAAAATCTAATAAATTGTGGACTGGCAACAGGAAATGTCCATAAAAGTTGCCAACTGTCATAAAAACCTGTCAATTCACTAACAACATTCAGGGAAGAGGACAATATCTGCTCTGGCATGCCATGTGTACTCCAATCTCACATTATATGGTTCAGCCATAACGCCTTCAGTGCATCTAGAAATGGGCAATAAATTAGCCCTAAATCGCTAGAAAAGAAAGAAAGCCAAAATGCAATCTTGTTCCCAGAATGTGCACAACAGCACTAACAATCTCCATGCATTAATATAACAACAATAAAAAATGCTGGAAAAAACAGCATCTGTGGAGAGAAAAACAGAGTTAATGTTTCGAGTCCATATGCAGACTTGAAATGTTAACTCTGTCTTCCTCTCCACAGATGCTGTCAGACCTGCTGAGCTTTTCCAGCATTTTTTGTTTTTGTTTCAGATTTCCAGCATTGGCAGTATTTTGCCTTTATCCATGCACTAGTATATTGTTCTGTAGCCACTATTTGTAAACTGTACAGAGATCTTGCAAATGCATGTACAGATATTTTTTTCTAGTTAGAAAATCCCTAAATTCTATGGTGTTTAGCACTTGAGACACTTTAGATTCAACTGTAGCCCAGGAAGTTTAGCATTTGGGACAAGTTCTGAAATTCTTAAGAAAAAATTCTCCTGTACTGTCTGCAGGGGTTCAGCATGTTCACGCAACACCTGCCCCTTCACTTCCTCTCTCCTCACCGTCCAAAGACCCAAACACTCCTTTCAAGTGAAGCAGCATTTCACTTGCATTTCCCACAACTTAGTCTACTGCATTCGTTGCTCCCAATGTGGTCTCCTCTACATTGGAGAGACCAAACGTAAACTGGGCGACCGCTTTGCAGAACACCCGTGGTCTGTCCGCAAGAATGACCCAAACCTCCCTGTCGCTTGCCATTTTAACACTCCACCCTGCTCTCTTGCCCACATGTCTGTCCTTGGCTTGCTGCATTGTTCCAGTGAAGCCCAACGCAAACTGGAGGAACAACACCTCATCTTCCGACTAGGGACTTTACAGCCTTCCGGACTGAATATTGAATTCAACAACTTTAGGTCGTGAGCTCCCTCCCCCATCCCCACCCCCTTTCTGTTTCCCCCTTCCTTTTTTTTTCCAATAAATTATAAAGATTTTCCTTTTCCCACCTATTTCCATTATTTAAAAAAAAAACCCCACTAGAGCTATACCTTGAGTGCCCTACCATCCATTCTTAATTAGCACATTCGTTTAGATAATATCACCAACTTTAACTTTAACACCTATGTGTTCTATTGTACTATTGTCGTTGACATCTTTTGATGATCTGCTTCTATCACTGCTTGTTTGTCCCTACAACCACACCACCCCCCCCATGTCTCTCTCTCTCTCTCTCTATCTCTCCGCCCCCCCACACACACACCTTAAACCAGCTTATATTTCAACTCTTTCTTGGACTCGAACTCAAGTTCTGTTGAAGGGTCATGAGGACTCTAAACGTCAACTCTTTTCTTCTCCGCCGATGCTGCCAGACCTGCTGAGTTTTTCCAGGTAATTCTGTTTTTGTAGTAGTGAACAATGTTGTGTAAAGAATATATATATTTTGAAATAAATTATTCATCAGGGCTAATTTTAACTTTGTCAATGGTGTAAGGCGATCGATAATGGATTGGTTGCCTCTATGTACCCTAATGAATTCTCCTTTCTGATGTGAAAGACTTCCTTAAGATCCTGCAGAACTGGAAATTTAAGGAGAAAGTCATGTCTCTGAGCAGTTGTGAACTATCCAGTTTATATTAACAACTATAGATAATGCCATTTTTAAACTTATAGGCCTTTGCAAACCTGCATCCAACTCACTGCATCAACCTATATTTTTACTTTGTATCTATGTGGTTTGCTATCATACTGAGAAATCACTGCTCTTTTTGATTTATGTTAATGAGAAGACTTGGCTATACAGGATATAATGTATTCTTTACTCAAAGATAATACAGAAAAACACATTGGTCAGAATTTTCTGCTGCCATTGGCATTGGGCGTGTTTGGCGGTGCGAGTGGACAAAATGGCAGGAAGGCCAAAAATTGGTTTCTGGTCATCTTAAAACCAGTTTGTGATCGTCCGCTCCTCCCATCAATAGCGGGTCACGCTACCCGCCACCGCGCATCAGGAACCTAATTTCAATACTTTAGCATCTTATTATAAGCCCTGCTCACCAGAATCATTCACCCACTCTGTATGCCGATGTGTTTCACAACTGCACATTAGTGACGTGCACCTGGTGAGCTGCACTTCGCTCGGGACTTTGAGGTTTGTTTCCCTACCTTGCTTCGGCAGCGCTCACAGTCATCAGCACCAGGCTTCACAGACAGCACCACCTCACTTTTAGTGGGGGGGGGGGGCTCATGGGCAGGTCTCTACCGACCAGACCAGCCGTAAGGTGGGCGTGGCTTTTCAACAGCTGCAGGGTTAGGGCTTGCTTGGGGAAAAGTGGCCTCAGGCAAAAGAAGAGGCTGCAGGGCAAGACCGGTACTGGAGAAGGGGGTTATCCCAGGGTGTTTGTGTTTGGGGGCACATGTTGTTCTGTACAAGTGCCCTCAAGATGGTGAGGGTTGAGGAGGCAGTCTCCAGTGGAGATGAGGCCAGATAGAGATGTGAGGGTGGGTGCGAGAGAGTGAGTGGTGATGTTCCTTGAGCTGGCAGTGAGTGAGATGCAACTAAATCTGTGATGGGATTGTGAGTATGTGAGTTTAGAGTGATGAGATGGTTGCCTTACCCTGGCAGCATGGATGAGATCATTCATCCTCTGAGATTCCCTGATCTCCAGAGGCCAGAGGGGGAGTAGAGGACATCACAATGGGCCTCCAAAAGGCATTCCAGTGACAGGTCACTGAACTCTTCTTGGCTTTTGGGGCCATGCCTTCCCTGCAGCAGTCTTGGGCTGCAAGCATTGAGAACTGCGTGGGTGGCTACAGTTTAGGTATGGCATTCGGAGTGAGGAAACGGCGAGGCAACTGCTTGGCGAGCAATTCAGAGGCTGCTTGCCAGTGAGACAGTGTGTTTCCTGTGCCTGCATAATTAATGAGGAAAGAAGCGGGCGATATGGCACAAAAAACCGCCATTAAGGCCAATGGGTAAAATGTCATTTTTCAGACCCGCTACTGCACTTAGTGCAAATCTGGGACGATTCTGCCCAGTGGCTGGAAATTTACTCTTCACCTGGGAGTGGGCTGACAGGCATGGGGCTGGTTAGAATGTGGAATTCGCTACCACACGAAGTAGTTGAGGCAGCGAGCATAGATACATTTAAGGAGAAGCTAAATGAACACTTGTTGGAGAAAATAATAGAAAGATATGTTAATAGAGTTAATGAAGAAGGGTTGGAAGAGGCTTGTGCAGAGCATAAATGCCAGCATGGACCCATTGAGTCAAATTATTTGTTTCTGTGATGTAAGAACCACATAATTTGATGCAATAAGTCTTTATTAGTTACTGATTAGGTCTCAGCTGGAGTATTGTATTTAATTATGGGCTCCACACTTTAGCAAATATGTCAAAGCCTTCGAGAGGATTCAAAGGAAATTGACCAGCACTAGGAATGAGGACTTCAGTTATTTTAGAGGCTAGGGAAACTGGGATTATTCTTATAGAGAAGAAGGTTCAGGAGAGATTTAATAAAACTGTTCAAAGCTATGAAAGGTTTTGTAGCTTAAGTAAGGCACTGGCAGTAAACCAGAGGATACAGATTTAAATCAATTGGCAAAAGAACAAGAGGAGAGACAAGGAGAATGTTTTCTGCAGCAAGTCATTATAACCTGGAATGCACTGCCTGAAAGGGTGGAGGATAAGCAAATTTAATGTTAACTTTCAAAAGAGAACTGTATATATTCTTGTAGGGATTTGGGAATAGAACAAGTGAATGTGAATAATTAGAAACCTCTTTCAATGAGCTGGCATAGCCATGATGGACCAAATAGCCCCTTTCTGTATCGTTCTTTGATTCCATTGTGAATATTTGTATGTATATAGTTTATTCAACAGAGACTACACTTCAAATATATTTCATTGCCTTTATATTATAAATAAATCCTTCATTTTGCACAAATAGCTTATTAAACTGTACAAAAAAAGCTTCACATTCCTTTTAGGTGTTTGTCTAATCACCTTAATTCATTTTGCAATATCTTTGATCCTTTTAAATTTATAATTATTTGGAATTTGTTCTGCTGGAACCCTCTTAGAGTTTCCCACTGTAAAATGATTTTTCACATCACTTGAACATCCACTGATTTGTTCTATATCCATGATGTGTAAATACAATCAAAAATTAAATTGCATTTTGTTTGTTCAGAATAATTATAGAATGTCTTGCAATTTCTATTCGAAGAAATTATGCAAGATGTTACTTCAGTTGGAGCTGAATTTTAATACACAATGCTTGTTTTGAGTAAGATTCATTCAACTAACTCATCAAATTAATCCCCTGCCATAAAAATTTTGCTTGTTCTAAATCTCATCCCACAACTTCAGATCACTTCAGTAAAATATAGCAGCAGAATCTGTGGTATTGGAACAGACACAGGTGATGAGGCTGTAGAGTAGGCAGGTAGTTTAAGAGGCAAAACACTGTTCTGGAACACTCTGGACCATTATATCAAGTTGGCAAGAAGCACAGCACACTGATGAGTGGGGAAGTGCTTATATAAGATTATATAGGATAAACACAACAGAACTAGGCCATTTGGCCCAGTCAGTCTATGTTGTTTATATTCGTCGAAATCTACCATCACAATCATCTATCCATTTTCCTATGCTTGTTCAGCTTCACCTTACCATTCTCTTCAACCACTCTCTCTGGTAGTGAGTTATACATTCTCACCACCCTTTGGTAAAGAAGTTTCTTCTCAATTCCCTGTTGGATTTCTTGGTGACTATCTTGTAATGATGCTTTCTAGTTATGCTCTTCCCCAAAAGAGGAAACATTCTCTCTGTATCCACTCTATTAAGATGTTTTATTATGTTAAATACCTTAATCAGGTCACTCTTCAATATTCTTTTTTTCAAGAGGAAAGAGACCCAGCTTGTCAATCCTTTCCTGGCAGCAGCTGTTCATTATTTTGCCATTTATACCTCCTCAGATTCTGTTTTTCTACTTGTTCCATTAACATTTTCTTTGGCTATTCACAGAAACACAGAATCACACAGTGCAGAAGAGGCCCTTTGGCCCATCGAGTCTGCACTGACACATGAGAAACACCTGACCTACCTACCTAATCCCATTTACCAGCACTTGGCCCATGGCTTTGAATGTTATGACATGCCAAGTGCTCATCCAGGTACTTTTTAAAGGATGTGAGGCAACCCGCCTCCACCACCCTCTCAGGCAATGCATTCCAGACCATCACCACCCTCACATTACCCCCTAAACCTCCTGTCCCTCACCTTGACCCTTCAGCTAAGGGGAACAGCTGCTTCCTATCCACCCTGTCCATGCCCCTAATCTTGTACACCTCGATCAGGTCGCCCCTCAGTCTTCTCTGCTCCAACGAAAACAACCCATCCAACCTCTCTTCATAACTTTAATGTTTCATCCCAGGCAACATCCTGCTGAATCTTCTCTGCACCCCCTCCAGTGCAATCACATCCTTCCTATAATGTGGTGACCAGAAATGCACACAATGCTCCAGCTGTGGCCTCACCAAGGTTCTATACAACTCCAACATGGCCTCCCTACTTTTGTAATCTATGCCTCGATTGATAAAGGTAAGTGTCCCATATGCCTTTTTTACAACCCCACTAACATGCCCCTCTGCTTTCAGTGGTCTATGGACACAAACACCTTTGTTCCGCAGAACTTCCTAGTGCCATGCCGTTCATTGAATACTTCATTGTCAAATTATTCCTTCCAAAGTGTATCACCTCACACTTTTCAGGGTTAAATTCCATCTGCCACTTATCTGCCCATTAGACCATCCCATCATTCCCACCAACTATTTCATCATTTAGTGTCTCCTATCTTCCACCCTATCATAGACCACCTTTTCTTTTTCCACCCTTCCCCATTTCACCTCCCTAAAAGCTATTACATTTCTAACTTTTCCTAGTGCTGATGAAATATCATGACTCTCACCACAGATACTGCCAGACCTGCCGAGTATTTCAAGCATTTTCTGTTTTTATTATTATAGCAATCCATTCCATCATTTGTCGCCTGACTCCATAAGGTGACCATCTCGGGCACCTTATCCAAAGCCTGTTGAAAATCCAGTTAAATTACATCTACTGCATTACCATTGTTACCTCCTCAAAAAATTCAATAAGGTTGTTCAAGCATGATATTCCTTTTAAAATCCTTGCTGCACATGATTCTTAAGAGTCTTTTGCATTGAATTCAATCTTGTCCTTTGCCTTCTTACCTATTATCCCACTCTATCTTTGTGCTTTTATGAGTTTTTTGAGGAATGAAATATCGTAATAAAGTTGTGTTGCTTGGTAGATGTTGAAAATATATTGTAGGGGAAGCAGCAATCAGCGAGTATTCAGACTTGCTGATCGAGAAAACACAGATACAATTGTGAACCATTCAGTCTGTCATCTAGCCTTTTAAAAGTTGTGTCGCACAGAGACACCAGAAGACTCCAATGTTTCTCACTGACAGTGAAGACCAATGTTGTTTAATCATTTCACTTTGTTGCTCAAGAGTCATTTGATTTTTCTGCCCTGTGAGATTACTGATAAAATAGAATTCAATTACAACCCTTATATGAAATAATTATATTGAACTATATCATGCACCCAGGCAGAAGAAACTCTTCTTCTACTTCTACAGAATGGAAAAAAATCTTGTGCAGTTTATCTGGTTGCAAGAATTGAATCTTTCCTCCAAATATTAATTTACTGTCACCCTGTTCATATGGTGCAATATACAGAACGTGCCAATGATGGCTAAGGCAGCCACTGAAATCAGTTTTATCATCAGCACAGTGTTATAAATAACTAATAGGATATTTTCCTGTCAAATTAACAATCTTGCATGATGCTGTTAAAGTAAAATTTGTACTCTCTGGTTTCTTTAAAAGTCATGGTGGGATCATCTATAGGGCGCACACAAACTAATACTGTATTATGTTGTTATGGTTCAATAATAATGACCCATGCTACATACATATTGGACAACGTATGTATCCAAATGCCAACCATGGGTGTTATCATTTTACTAGTACCTTTCTGTGATTGGTGAATTGATTGGTGAATCTTGAAAGGGGAAAAATACCATGTATGATTGAGGGGAAGGGTTAAGTGGGTTGGGGAATGGGGGTGAGAGGGTGGATGGGTCATGTAGTGTTGGGAATAAGGGGCCTAGAAAGAGAAGAAGGACCAGGCATATGATTCCTCTCCCTGACCCTGGCTTCACCCATTGTATGACCCATAAATTTGGCTGTGCACTGCCAGTTTTTCAGATGCTACATGGCTTACTGAGCTTCCAATGTGGTGGTCATAGGCAGCACACATATTTCCAGCTGGAAGTTCACTGCCTGCCATGTTGGAAAAAGAAAAAAAGGCACATACCTGAAACAACGATTAGGCCTTTAACATAATAAAAACAGAAAATGCTGAAAAAACTCAGCAGGCTTGACAACATCTGTGGAGAGAGAAACAGAGTTAACGTTTAGAGTCCATATGACTTCTTCAGAGCTGTACTGACTCGAAACGTTAACTCTGTTTCTCTCTCCCCAGATGCTGTCAGACCTGCTGAGTTTTTCCAGCATTTTCTGTTTTTATTTCAGATTTCCAGCATTTGCAGTATTTTGCTTTTATCTTAGGTCTTTAACATATGCGAATAAGAGGCTTAACACCTGTTTGAGGCATCCACTGCAAAATTGGTTTGCCTTGAGGCAAAACCAAGCCTTGGGGCCACCTGCTATCAGGAAAGTAAGCTTATTAAAACTGACTTGTTCGAATGTGGAGCACTGAAGAGCAGGAGCTCTCTTGACCTCACATTTTAAAAATGTAGACCGTTGCTCCTCCTTCCTAGACTGGCACCATTATCCCTGACCTAGCCATTCTATCTCCTCTCTACCAGGCCCTTACTTAAAGCACCACTGCAACACTAGTAGTTGCCTCATCTTTGTTTACTCGTCACCTTCTGGCTCTTTGCACCACAACGGGTTGATGCGACCCCGAGGCACACTAATGATGGCCATCTCGGGCCTCAATATTCAGGTGCAGGACTTTTTTCCTGTGTCTCCATGTTCTCAAAAGAGGCCATGCCCAAATTGGTGCTGGGGCTCCCAAATAAATCATTTAGGAGTGAATCGGAGACCAAACCAAAATATAAGCTAACTGGTTTATCCACTCCAAGTGCTGGACATAAGTAGCTTGTTTCACCAAAGACTGCAGAGTTGCTACTTTTATAAAGCCTGTACGCACTGTTTAGTTGGCTGCTCTCCCTGAGTCATATTTAGTTAAACTTTGATAGGTCGGGTGAAAGTGACCTGAAAATTCAAAGCCAACATTGTTTCACCGAATCAATTAAATTATTATATGAGTGATGTCCTGTGTTGCAAGTTTTGCGTAACATGATCTGCATATTTACAAGCTCACATTTATTTAAACCACAATCTAAACAGCCATTATTCTTTAAAAAAAACCTGCATGGAGCATGTATGTGAAGGAAGATTTATTCAAAATTTCTGTAGTAGATGTAATCCTAGCCATTAAGAATCATACTTTCCTTCAATAATAATGTCACGTATGTAGCACCGAGTAACCAAAATGTCATTTTCGCTACCTTTAATTTACTTGCAGTCTATAGATCCTATTTTTACCCTTATTTAAGCAGCTACCTTGGGGAAAAAAAAGGACTATATTTTTGAGTGAATAATATGAAGACGTTCACTTTTACTAATAGCAAATTAGCATAAATGTAGAATCATGGAATGATTATCATGCAGAAGAAAGCCACTCGGCCTATTGTGTCTGTGCTGTTCTCTGCAAGAACAACTCACCTAGTTTCATTTCTCTATCATTTTTCCATAGCCCTGCAAATCTTTTCTCTTCAGATAATTATCCTTTTGAAAACCATGATTGAATCTGCCTCCACCACACTCTCAGCCAGTGCTTTCCAGTTCCTAAACACTCGCTGTGTAAAAAGGTTTTTCCTCATATCGCCGGTCCTTATTTTGCCACTTTAAATCAGTGTCCCTCAATCTTTCCACCAATGCGAACTTCTGTCCAGATCCCTCATAATTTTGAACATCTCAATCAACTCCTCTCAACCTTCTCTTCTCCAACAGAACAGCCCCAGCTTCTCCAGTCTATCCACATTACTGAAGTTCCTCATCCCTGGAACTATCCTTGTGAATCTTTTCTGCACTGTCTCTAATGCCTTCATATCCTTCCCAAAGTGCAGTTTTCAGAACCACACACAATACTCCGGTTGAGGACGAACCCGTGTTAACATCATTTTTCTCATAAATTCATCACTTTTGTACTCTATGGCCCTATTATAGCCCAGGAAACCATTTGTTTTTAATTAATCATGCCCTCAACCTGGCCTGACACCTTCAATGATTTGTACATATATACCCCTAGGTATCTTTCCTACTTTAGAATTTTACCCTTTATTTTGCATCACCTCTCCTTGCTCTTCTTATAAAAATGAATCACTTTGCACTTCTCTGCATTAGACTTTATCTGCCACTTGCCTGCCCATTGCACCAGCCTATCTATGCGCTCCTCACAGTACTTCCAAGTTTTGTGTCATCCGCAAATTTTGAAATTATGCCCTGTACGCCAATTCCAGGTAATTAAGATATACCAAGAAAAGCAGGAGTCCTAACACCGATCCTGGGAATCTCCACTCTCAACCTTCCTCCAGTCTGAAAAACAACCATTCATTACGACTGTCTGTTTCCTATCACTCAGCCAATTTTGTATCCATGTTGCTACTGTCCCTATTATACCATGAGCTCTAACTTTGCTCACCAACTTGATATGTGGCACTTTGTCAAATGCCTTTTGGAAGTCCATGTACACCACATCAGCCATATTATCCTCAACCACAGTCTCTGTGACTTCATCAAAATCAAGCATGTTAGTTAAACATGACTTGTCTTTAACAAATCTGCCTGCTTTTCTGTAATTAAACTGTGTTTTCCCAAGTGACTGTTAAGTTTGTCCCAAATTATTGGGAGGAATTTTACAGTCCCCTGCCAGCAGATTTGCAGGTTGGGCTGTTGGCGGGGTTGGGTGGGGGGGGTGGGGTGGGGGGGGGGGAAGCGGGATGTAAAATTTCTCCAGATGGCCTACCCACTGCTCTCACACCCTGAACTGTCTACAATTTTACGTAGGGGGAGTAAGGCCCAGGGTTGCCCATCCATCCTCACCCTAATTGAAGTCCTTAAGTGGCCAATTGTTAGCCACTTAAGGGTCGCTTCCCTCCAGACCTCAATTTTGAGGCTGGCGGGAGGAGTTCCAGGGCAGCGGGGAAGCCCAGGAGGTCACTCTCCTTGGGCCTCTGGTGTAAAGGAGGGGGTGCCTCCCTCAAGGGCCCCTTTTCCACATTGGGCACCCCCCCTCTCCGCCAAGGTCTGACCCCACAGGTGGTCTGTGACCCCTGGCCTCTTCATCAAGACCCCCACCCCACCTTGGGCCTCACTCTCCCTCCCTGCTGTGAGATTCTGTGCAATTACTTGTCCTGGACTCCAGGATTTAGAGTCTGGGGACTGCTTGTAGTTCCAGTCCTAGCCATTGCTGCCACTGGTGCTGCTAAAACTACAGAGCTGCCGGATAATCAGATTGGCCTATAGCTCTCTGAGATGGGACTTCCTCCTGACTGTGGGGCAGAAGTTCCGTTTCCAGCCATTTAGTGCTCCTCAGAGTTCTCAGTTGTACTATCAATTATCAGAGCATTAAATGGCTGTGAGGCTGCTGTGATCAACAGGAATGTGCTCTCTGCTGACCCTTGGGTGGTGGGGTGGGAAATCCCGCCATCCAAAAAATTCTGCCCGTTATTTCTAAAAATTTCCTCATCGCCAAGGTTAAACTAACTGACCTGTAATTGCTGGGGTTATCCTTGCACCTGGTTCAAAAAAGAATGCAACATTGATAATTCTTCAATGCTTTAGAACTACACCTATGTTTAAGAATCTGTAATTTCCACCTTCACCTCCCTCAATATCGCTTGATGCATCTCAACTAGTCCCAGTGACTTATCAACTTTAAGTACTGTCAGCAATCTAATACCTCCTCTTAAGCAACTTTTATCCTATCAGGTGTCTCAACCACCTCCTCTTTCACTATGACTTGGCCACCATCTTCTTCCTTTGTAAAGACAGATGTAAAGTATTCATTTAGTACCCAAGCCAAGCCCTCTGCCTCCATACATAAATCCTCTTTTAGGTTCATAATCGGCCCCACTCACTCCTTTTACCATCCTTTTACTATTTATATCCCTGTAGAAAGCATTTGGTTCCTTTTTATGTTAACTGCCAATCTCTTCTCATACTCTCTCTGTTTCTCTTATTTGTTTTTTCACTGCTGCTCTGAACCTTTTATATTGAACCTGGTCCTCAATTGTACTATCCAAGCTTTTTCTGCTTCACTATATTGCCTATCTCTTTCATCGTCCAGGGAGCTCTGGCCTTATTTTCCCTACCTTTCCCCCTCGTGGGAATGTACCTTGACTGTACCTGAACTATCTTCTATTTAAAAGCAGCCCATTGCTCCATAACAGTGTTAGATTCCAATTTATCAGGGCCAGACTCATTCTCACCCCACTGAAGTTGGCCCTCCCCCAATTAATTAACCTTATTCTGGATTTCTCATTGTCCTTTTCCTTGGCCAACTCCCCAAATCTTTTGATACTCAATGGACTAAATGGTCTCCTTCTGAGCCGTAAATAGCTCCATGGGTAGAATTTAATGGTTGTGGTGGTGAGCCCACCCACCAGCTGGAGAGCCAGTGGCAACATAACCCCACCCCACCACTGTCCCCTCAAACCCGCCACCACCATGGCCATTTCTGGGTTCCCAGTTCTACAGGTGGATAATTTCCCGTCGGATTTCCGGAGGCGGCATGGAATACCTCAAGAGCTGCTGGCCAATCAGAGACCAGCAACTCTCCATAACCAGCAAGGCCACCAGGAGCAATGGCCACAGCTGGTACTGCAGTGGGGTCTCCTGAAAGGATTGTTGCTGAAGCCCCCAAACCAAAATGAATGGGGTTGGGTTGCCGGAGCCTGTCAGTGATGCCCTGGTGAGGGGTGGTGCGTTGTCAAGGGCTAGGGGGTAGCTTCCTGAGGGTCCCTCTGTTTCCATTGGCAGGTCCCTCTATTTGACTCAGGATGCCCAATAAGGGGCAATCCCTCCCCCGCCAGGCTGCAGGCATACCTGCCAGAATAATGTATCCTTAAGTGGCCACATAAGGGCCTCAATTGGCCGCTGACTGGGAAGCTGTCTTTCACCCCTTCTCTTCCCACCCTGTTATACGACCAGCCCCGTCTCCCAGTCTGCTTCCAGGGGAGCATTAAATTCCACCCTATGACTCTGTGATCAATGCCTGCTAAATGTTCTCCTACTGATACTTGATTCAGTTGGCCGATTTGATTCCCAAGAACCAGATCTAGCAATACCTCCATTCCCATTGGATTAGAGACATGCTGATGTGAAAAATTCTCCTGCACACACAATAGAAACTCTTGCCCCTCTCTGTCCTTTACACTATTACTGCCCCAATCCATATTAGGATAAATAAAATCCCCCATTATAACTATTCTGTTGTTCTTGCACTTCTTCATAAATTTCTTGTAAATTTGTTCCTCTTTTGCTTTCCCACTAGTTGATGCCTGTAGAATACACCCAGCAATGTTGTGGTACCTCTATTATTTCTTAATTCTAGTCAAATAGATTCTGTCCTTGACTTCTCAGAACATCTTTTCTCTCCTGTACTGTAATGTTCTCCTTAATCTTCTATACCCCGCCTCCATGCTTTCCTTCCCTATCTTTCCTGAACACCTGTATACAGGAATAGTGAGTATTCAGTCGAGCCCTTCTTTGAGACAGTTCTTTGTTATCACCACAACATAATGGGCTGTAACTTCCAAGCTCCCCAGCATCGACTTGGGGGGTATCCCAAAGATGCACTGGGGAATCCCGCTCAGAACTTTGCAGGTAAGGGTTTGTACAGCAATTACCCAGAACTGCAAAATCCCTTTGGGCATTTGCCCTGCACTGGGAACCATCTGAAAATGTGATTTAAATCACAAACTTTGGATGGGTCCAAGAGGGTTACATCAATAGTTACTCAGAAGAAGTAAGAAGAACTAACACTTCTTCTAACTCTTGGATAACTATCGTAAATACCCAGACCGTTACCCCCACTGGACTCCCCCCACACCCATGACCCTCCAGGGGACTCCCCCCTACACCCCGACTAACCACACCCCCTCAGTATTCCCATCCGTCTGACCCACCCATGGGACTCTCCCCACTCCCCCAACACCCGCATGGGACTCCTCCCCCCGCCACCCACATGGGACTCCTTCCCCCCACCCACATTGGACTCCTCCCCCCCACTGCTCCCAACCCAACCCAAATCCCACCCCACCGCAGGCCCAATCTGACCCAACCCAACCAGTCCCTACCAGGCCCAACCTGGCACAAACCCCTTACCCACTCCTCTGGCATCCGATTCCCCCACCACCTCTGAGGTCCGACCCCCCCACTGACCTGACCTGACACCCCTCACCCCCCTCAAGATCCCAAACCCCCTATCCAATCTGAGATATGCTTCCTGCCCCCCATGAGGTCCGACCCCCCACCCCCACCCCCCAAGGTCTGACTCCCCTCCTCTCCCCGCTGAAGTCCAATGACCCCCATCCCTCCCCCCATCCAAGGCCCAACACTCTGCCGGACTCTGACCTCCCTACCTCAGACCGTGACGTCCAATCCCTTCCCGACCTCTGATCCCCCCACGCATCCCCCCCCCAAATCTTATCTACTTATCTTAGACACTTACCTTTTCCCTGGGCTGTCAATTTCAATGGGACCTTTAACTTACCTAGTTTACAGCAGCTGGTGCTGTAAAAAGAGGGTGTGTCCTCCTTCACTTCGACAGAGCTCAACTGCGACGCTGGGCTTTGAGGACAGCCGCGTTGCCCAGATCTCACCCGGCTTGAGTCAGAAGGTTGGGCGAGACAGGCATGGAAGAAAATCCATTGCTGGTAAATGGGCATGGAGTGGCAATCCAACGCTGATAGCCACTCCAAGGAAGTTACGGCCCAATATTTCCAAATGGCTATCTCTGCCTACAGCTCACTAACCTTATTTACCACACACTGTGAATTCACATACATGCACAAACCTAAGTTAAACTTTATTACGTTCCTCTTACTCTGACTCCAATATCTTACTGTTTCCTACTCTGGTGCATCTCTCCCATTTTTCTGTGCACTTTGGTCTTTGGTTTTACTCACTAGTATTACATCTTGGTTCACACACCCCTGCTAATTAGTTTAAGCCTTCCCCAATAGCACCAGCATGTTGCCCCACAAGGATATTGGCCCTGGCTCTGTTGAGGGGCAAACGGCCGGCTTGTACAGGCACCATTTCTTCTAGAATTGCTCATAATGTCCCAGGAATCTAAAGCCCTTCTTCCTGCACCATCTTCCCAGCTGTGCATTCATCTGCTCTTTCCTTTTATTTCTGTATTCACTTTGCATGTTATGGAGAGTATTCCAGGCATGACTAACTTCAAAATCCTGCTTACTAGTTTCATTTCTAGCTCCCTGAACTTGGCCTGCAGGATCACATTTTTCTTTCTATTTATGTCCTTGGTTACTGATATGGACTACGGCCATTGGCTCTACACCCTCCTCCCTCAGAGTGCTCTGAAATATGAAAGTCCTCAATCCAAACTTTGCAGAATAGCATTTTCTTCAAAACTGTTGTAACATTTCATCTATTGTCACAGTGAGATATAAAAGGTTAAATTAGATGTTGATTCAAGTGACATTTCTATTCCTCATTATAATTAGCACTTGACTAAACCACTGTTTCGCCTTCAAATACTTTCTACACAAGTTAATGTTATACTTAAGGGGCTGCATCTTATAATCAAAGCTATTATTCAGGATTATCAAAATCACCTTAAACTGGGTACTTGGGTTTGATCCAGTTCAGCTTGATTGAATTAGTGTTAACAGTTGTAGGGGTTGTTACTTAAAGTGAGTTTTTCAGTCTCAACCAATTGAGTATGAGCCAATAGTCAGTGATGGGTTACAGTCCTTTACATCTAAATGAGAGGGCAGACACTTGGTTAAGGCATTAATATCTCTGCTCAATGCCTGGTGTTGGGTTTGAGCCTATGACCCTCTGATGTGGGAGATTGGTGGTGAGACTGCTACCACTGAGCCAAAACTAACATTTGGGTGGACAAGCACAATTATATGATTTTACTACCTTATTACCAGCCACGTGGTGCACCACCAGTATCAAGTCATTTCAAAATAACATTTTAAATTACCATAAAATGGTGTGCTGCAATCCATATGTTGTCAGCTACAGTGTAGTCCTGCTCATGTGCCTGACATGGCAACTTCTATGTGGATATTTCAGTGCGTCCGTGCTAAGAAACTCAAACTCGTTTATTGTAAGCTCATGGTGAATCAAGACTCCATCATACTGTAATAAGTGCTGGACACCTAATTCTCTGCAATAATGTGCCGCCCACACCACAAGCCGCTTTTAATATCATACACTCATCTTATTGCAGCACTCTCAACTGCCCATCTGTCATACAAAACCGAAAGACTGGTACTTCAGAAACTACTACATTTCCAAAAAAAATTGAATTGGGCTTCTGTCAGTGCTCGCCAGCACTGTTACTGATGAAGGCACAGAAAAATGTTATAAAGCAGCATGCAACCCAGAGTCCCAAATCACAGTTTTGGTTGACATGACACATCTACACAATTCTTGCCATGCATGGCTTGCGAAGGCCTGACCATTCCTGAAAACAGTAAACTCGGTTAAAGTGCCTTATGTGTGGCAACAAAGAAAAAGCAATCATTCTAAGACTGTAATCTAACTTTGGCATCAGGTGGCATTCATAAAAGTTTAATGCAATTTACGATGACAACAGAATTTCTCAATTAGGTTATGACCTTCAAATTGTTCTCTGCTGTGTGCACGATACTTATATATTAACCTCTATAATTATCTTGCCTGCTGCAAATTGCTTTTACTTTCTTCCTTTATTAAATGTGGTTTATCCAGATAAAATAGCTGCTTCAATGGAGAAAGACTGATGAAAACTTGTATCCGATTTGCAAAACGCACAAAAAAAGGCTTGCAGGTGATTTCCAGTCAGGAGCAGATGTTGCCTAATGAAGCTAAGGCACCAATAGCAATTTGCAGTTGGGCAGGTTTTTGCAGTTAGGCAAAGCCTGCAGGTTTTCAACCAGTGTCCTTTCTGACAGAGAAAAGACTTTCAACTGAAAGAGAAAACATTTCATGGACATGTTATGATAGCAATTCCTGATTATTGTTGCAGCGAGCCTTTCAATGACAATGACCCTTCACTTTTTATTTATCTGTACCATCATTTCCCTGCAGCAAGAGCTTTAGCTATGTTACGAAAGTGAAACAAAATTAAAGACACATGAAGTTTACTTTAAATGGCACAGTATTAACTTCTTAACAGAGACATTCCCACGTTGTTGATATTAAAGCCCTGTGTGAGCTCTTTGCTACATTCTTCCCTTTCCTCTCTTCCTGAACTCACCTTACTCCTCCTTCCCATTCACTGTCTCTCAAATTCCAAGCCTCATCATCACCTCTCAGCACTATACCTTCACTGATCTTCTGCCATTAATTCCCTTTGGAATCCTGTTATGACACTCTCCCCGGCTCTTCGCTCCCTTAATTGTAGCCTGGACAACTTCCGTCATTACAAACATGAGGCATGTTGCTGGGTCTCTCCGATTAGTGCTCCAAAGTGGCTCTCTGGGCATTTACCTTTTCTCTGTGTTTCCTGTCAGTCCATTTATCCGACCCCATTACCACTCTGAATTCCTCCCTAAACCCCTCACAATAAGTCTCCGACCTACCCTGCACATCTTTCAATAAGTGGTCAGCTACACACCCTACTCTATGATCTGCAAAATGTCCAGGCTAGAGGTCACGGCCTTCCCTATTAAAAGCTTGTTGTAAGGGTGGCTGAGTTGCTACTATTGATGATAGAGTTGATCTGCAGACACTTCTTGGGTGTAAACATTAAGTTTATTTATAATATACTTAGCAGCAACTACAGATATGATTTCAACTCCAATTCCATCTCTACACTGACTGCTGAGGTAGCCCGCACAACTCTCCTATTGGTTACTACAGATCATGTGATCTTCCTTACACATATTATTCTTAAAGATACATTACACACTAAATCAAACCATAATTATTGCATTCCTCCCCCTTTAACTTGGCTATACATATCATATTTACAAGTATATATTTTTCAAGACATCATAATATTTACACTGGATAAGGAATGTATATGTTCAGTCCTTCAGGTGGATTGCTGATATGTGTGGAATGTCACAGCTCCACAACTTCAGCTTCTTTGTTAGGAAACTCTTTTTCCAGAGTTGCTTCAGTGGACACTTGCAGTTCTGTATTCTCAACTCTTACAGGAACATCAGACATGTCTGTCCTGGGTTGAGTATCCTCAACAGGAAACGCTGACCCAGTCATGGTCACTGGTGGAACCAAATCTTGGTGATTTGTCTCTCTCTTCCTTAAATGGTGCATATGTTTCTGAATGATCCAGCCTTCCACCTCCACGTGGTAAGATAGAGGTCCAGTCAGTGCACTAATTTCACCTGGTAACCACTTTGGTCCTTCCCCGGAGTTCTTCATGTATACCGGCTCTCCCACGGTAAATTTCTTCTCATGACTATGCCAGTCGTGTATAGTTTTCTGGCTTCCCTGATTCCTTTCCACCTTCTCTTCTAAATTAGGCATTATTAAGCTCAATCTTGTCCTGAGATAGCGTTTCAATAATAACTTCGCAGGTGAAACACTTGTGTGAGGGGCAGCTCTATAATAAAAAAGAAAGCGTGCTAGCTTGGTTGCCAAGGAATCACCAGTTAGCTTTTTCATGCTGACCTTGAAAGTTTTGAACCATCCCTTCGGTCAGTCCTATTGAGGAAGGGTAATACGGTATAGTTTTTGCATGAGTGATAATGTTGTGGCTGATAAACCGTGGAAACTCAGCACTCGTAAATGTTGTGCTGTTATCAGTAATTACTACTTCTGGTAGTCTGTGAATTGCAAAACTTTGATTTATTTTCTCAATTGTAGCAGCTATCATTGGCAACTTCACCTCATATACGTCCAACCATTTTGAATGGGCATCGACAATGAGCAGAAACATTGCTCCCAGGAAAGGTCCAATGTAGTCGATATGTAACCGCACCCAGGGTCTCCCTGGCCTCTCCTAGCGGCGTAATGGAGCTGTCACTGACAACTTTTGCAGTTGCGGACATTGCACACAGTACTTTAGTTAACTCTCTATTTGGCCATCCATCCCAAGCCACCATAGGTAGCTACATGCTAAGGTCTTCATTTGGGAAATTCCTGGATGGGCACTGTGTAGTTCAATTAAAAGTGGCTCCCTTCCCTTTGGAGGAACTATCACTCATGCTCCCACAATAAGATGCCATCCGAAGTATGGTTTCATTTCATCAGATACGCGTTCTTGTGACCAACCATGTAGCACTTGTTCTTGTACCTGAGATAGGACTGGGTCCCGACTTGTCCAGTCTGTGATCTGTCGAGCACGTACTGGCGAGGAATCTAAGAAATTTAACAATAAAACAAGTTCCTGTGGAACTGGGACGTCCTCATCATTTTCTTGTGAAGACAAATGACTAAGGTTATCGGCATTTGTGATTTGATTTCCAGGCCTATGTAAGAAAGTGTATTCATGTGCTGCCAGAATTAAAGCCCATCGTTGTACTCTTGCCGATGTTATGGGTGGTATAGCTTTGTCCGCACTAAACAAACCTAACAATGGTTTGTGGTCTGAAATGATTGTACAGTGGTGGTCATGTATGTACTGGTGATATTTCTTGACACCAAAGATGATGGACAGGCCTTCTTTTTCTATCTGCGAGAATCCCTTTTCTGCTGTGGTGAGCGTTCTTGATACATAACCTGTTGGCCATTCCGTGCCATTGTCCATGAGAGAGCAATCCTCCCACTCCGTAGGGAGATGTGTCACATGTCAGTGCCAATTCTTTTGTCTGGTCATAATGTACTAATAGATTGGATGAGTGCAACAATTGCTTCAACTTTATGAAACCTTCTTTCTGGACGCCTCCCAAGACCAAATTTGGTTCTTTTTGAGTACAGAATGCAGGGAGGCCAGCACTGTAGACAAATTGGGTAAGAAACGCTCATAATAGTTGATCATTCCTAGGGATGATTTGAGCTCTGAGGTATTCTTTGGCACAGGTGCCTTTCTTATGGCCCTCACTTTCTCCTCAACTGGGTGAAGGCCTTGTGAATCTATCTGGTGACCCAAATAGATCACCTCCCTCGCTTAGAACATGCAGTTTCCTTTTTTTAGATACAATCCAGCTTGCAAGAAACATTTTAAGACTTCTTCTAAGTTTGCCAAATGCTCTTTTTCAGTGAATCCTATTACTAATACATCGTCTAAATAGACTACAACATGGAGCAGTCCCTTCAGTAAGCTTTCCATTGTTCTCTGAAAGATGGTACAAGCTGAGGAGACACCAAAAGGCAATCGTGCATATTGTGACAAATTCCTTGGAGGCATTATCCAACACTAGTTGTTGATAAGCATGACTCATGTCAAGCTTCGTGTATGTTTTCCCTCCTGCCAGCTTGGCATACAGATCTTCAATTTTTGGAATGGGGTGCAGTTACTCTGCTTATGCTTTTTACTTGAATATATTCACCTGTGTATGTTTTGAGCTTGGCAGCTGATTCTTCTAAACTTAATTGATGTTCATCATTATTCAGGTATCTGAATGTATGTTTCCCAATTACTGTAGTGGAAGCTCTTGTGTCCACTTCTGTTCTAACAGGTTTGCCATTTACTTTCACTGTGACAAATATTGGTTCTCCCTTTCCAACTTTCAGATTAAACAATGAGCAAATGTCAGAATTTGTTATTTCAGGCTCTTCTACATTGTAGATTTCATTGGGCTTCTTCTTTTGTTTACAAGCCTGCTTGAATCTTTCCTTGTACTGCCTCATCATATGTCCATTTCTGTGTCAATAGTAGCATTTGATTTTTTAAAACTATCAATCACTATAAGACTTCTTGTTTTCACCTCTATTAAAATTATTCTTCGATTTTGCTGTTGTTATTTTTCTTTATTCTTTGGCTAGCAGGGAGTTTCCCGCTTCTTGGCAGAGTCTCACTTTTTTGCGCCCTTTTTGGCTGTAGTTTCCCGCCCTATGTGGAGGACGGTGGCATTTTGTGCACCCTGTATTGCTTTTGAATCTCTTACTGAGCTTTCCATGGCCAGCGCTACCTCTAGCGCCTTCTTGAAATCCAAATTCACTTTGGACAATAATTTGTTCTGAATAGTGTCCTCTTTCACACCACACACAAAATGACCTCTGAGCAGGTCATTCAGAGTCATACTGAACTCACAATGTTAGATGCCCCAAGTTTGCCACATAGCATGCACTTGTTGCACCTGCTCTATTTCGTGAATCAAACATGAACTTCTGATTTGTGACTGAGGGCTTGGGTTGAAAGTGACCCTTCACGAGGTCCACCAATTCATTGTAATTTTTTGAATCTGGGGCATTGGCTGCCGTCAAACTTCAAATCAAACCACAGGTTTTGCTCCCACAAATACTCAAGAGGATCACTCGCCTCTTCTCTTCCCTCGTAACCTGGTTCAATTGGAAAAAGAATGTGAGACGTTCTATGTAATGAGACCAATCATCTGTGGCTGGTTCAAAAGGATCAATTCTCTAAATTGTGATATTTTGAGAGAGAATAACTTCTTCAATTCTAACGGAGCTTGCTACTTACAATCACTGGGCGAGGTACAGTGCTGATTTCTTTCTAACTTGATTTCTTCTGTTCAATCCTGTTTTATTCTCATCACCAGTTTGTTGTAAGGGTGACTGAGTTACTACTTTTGATGATAGAGTTGATGTGCAGACACTTTTTGGTTGGAAACATTATGTTTATTTACAATATACTCAGTAACTACACATGTGCTTTCAACTCCAATTCTATCTCTACACTGACTGCTGAGGTAACCCGCACTACTCCCATTGGTTACTACAGATCATGGGATCTTTCTTACACATATTATTCTTAAAGGTACATTATGCACTAAATACAACCATAATTACTACAAAGCTTCGTGCTGACTGAAACCTGGCCTTATTCCCCTCTGACTTTCCTCTCAACACGGCAATCCTACAATGTTGGAGGCAGTAAGGCATTCATCTCTAGGTCTCAAATCCCTACATTCATATACCACATTTAAATGCCTCGGTCTTTACTCCCCTTCTCAGCTTTTGAACAATTTCATTTGCTTATTGCCCTTTCCTCATCCCGCAGGCCCACTTGTGGTTTTCAGACTGAAATGTTCCTTGGACAAAGAGAAGAGTTCAGCTGAACAAGCAGAAGGTGATGTTAGGGAGATCTAATGACCTCTCTTTGCACGGGGTCCTTTAGACCTTGTCTGTATGGCAGAGTGGAAAGCATTTTTGCCAAAGTCTGGGACATTAAACAAGCACTGTCAAAGGGAAGGCAAATGGATTGGCACCTGACAAATGTTCTCTTTCAATAGCTTTTCCATTAACAGCTTTCTACTTTAATAGATGCAAACCTGTCTACCAAACACAGCAATTCACAATAGTCCTTGTAGTACTCTATGCTATTACACAACCTGTGACATGATATACCTTGCTTATATATCTCTCATCTGTAGAAAATCACATAAACGTGAATCATTAAAATTTATCATGGTATAACTACATTTTTTTGCTTGGCTTCTCAAAGACAGTAACACATATTCATGCACTAATCGTTCTCCTGTGTTAAATTTCTGAATTCTGAATTGTCTTTCACACATATTTCACAGACATTGTGCATGTTGCAACAATATTGATTCCTGCTTTCTCACTATAGTTTTTTTTATTATTCCTTGTTGAATAATATCAGCATTTGCATCCATCAGAAATTTGCACCAGTTCACCACCTCTCTGGATCCTCTCCAGTCCATCAGGACATTATTAGAGAAGCCTCATTTTTGTTAAATAGCTAATATAAACATGCTTTTGTTTTGAAACTCAGATGAACGGCTGGAGCTTATACTGTGTTGCCAAGATTAGAAAGAGTAGGAAAGTAAAGTAAGAGTGGCTGGTGCCAAGTCTGGGATTTGAAAGCTTGTAGATTGTAGAAAGAAGGAAAGGCTGAAGGATTGCCATAATTATTGTTGCTTCACGGTTTAATGTTTTCTAGGATTCTCTCAATAATGTTTGGGTTAAAGATCAAAGAAGTACATAGGCAATTTAGATAAGTTCTAATAGGCTATTAGTAAGAGATGCTCTTATCAAGTAATACTCTGAAATAAGTAGGTTCTCAGGAAGAATACAACATAAAGTCATTAAGGTATTAATAGTGATTACTATCCCTAATGTCAAATATTTCTACATTGTTTAATAATCGCTCATGCAAATAACTATTTGGTCACAGCTTGTGGATAAGGATTTGTACTGTGCCTAGTACGGTCATTTATTGTATGAATTGATAAGTTATTCATTCATAATTTGTTCATTGTTGCTTTAAGTTATAATTTATAAGTGAGACATGGACATTTGACATCCGTAATATTGCCAACTGCCATTCAGAGTGAATATCTTGCCTACCTTTTCCATAAAGTCTTCAATGATAAATTTTAACCTCACTTATGGTTGGCTGTTTTAAGAGTTTGGAAAGAGGAGATCCAAAGGTTTAGTCGTGTATTAACTAAGATTGTATTGTGCACTTTTGATTAAAAATGTTTCAGATTGCTTTCTGGAGCTCATTTCCACGTGTCATTAATAATAAATTGGTGTCATCAATCTTACTGACGACTTTTTTGTATTAAATTATTACTTTGTGCACATAGTTTTGATCACTTCTATATAATTTAACCCTTAACTGTCTCTATGTTATATTTAGGTAAAATGGCATTGAGATCATTAGCATCCTGAGAAAATTTTTCATAAACTTAATTAATAACCTTTTCATGTGACGCTTTTATTCTGGAGTGCTGTTCATGACCTCACCCACAACCTGATATGATAGCACCCTCATGATTTCCAGCACCTTCTCCTCCATTGGGGTCAGAGTCTGAAGGTCCTCCACACCATCATTCCTGAGAGTTGTACACTTTCTTTTCCTACTGGGTGAGGAGGGAAAGATTTTTGAGTAGGCTGCTCTTCCTCACCTATTCAAGCAGGACATCCACGTGAGGTGTTGCACTCCTTGCTGATGTTCCCTGCGACATCTCACTCCATATCTGAGGTCAGTAATGCCTCGGTGATGCAACCAGCCACTTGATCTGATAGAATTAAAGAAAACTATATGGGTGCTCAGTCTGCTCCATTCATGTGCACGGAGATGTATACAGAATTAAGGCCTGTCACCCATGTGTCACTTGACACCCACCTTTCCAGACCTTGGTAGGCCACTGAATCTCTTTCTGCACTGTCCCTACATTCATCTCCTTCCCTGGTTGCTGGCCTCAGTCGCCACCTCTATCAATGCCCTCTTTATGTCTCTAGGCAAATTTCTGCTATCTCTCCTTTCTGCCGCTGCATCCGTTAAAGTCTCCAGGGAGGCATTCGAGAACCTTGGTGTTACCTGTGGATGCCTGCCTGTGCCACCTATGGCCCCTTGAGATCCCGACTACTCCAATGCATCAGTGAAAGGCAAACCTAGTCATGGCTGATGTTTTCCTATGCAAAGGGCCTTTTGTAACTATGTCCCACCTCTAGGCCGGTCTTGCCCCAGTGAATTGGACACCAAACTCAAAGGGGCAATTCGGCCCTTTGCATTTGAAAATTGCGTCACATTAGTGACACTGATGCAATGTGAGGTCGAGACCTGGAAATGGTCCAGGCATTGGGTTCCTGAATCCAGATTGGAAAATCAGCTCAATGTTTCTTAAGGGGGTTGGGGGCAGAGTTGGAATTTATGCAGGATCTTAAGGAACAGGAATGCAAAGAAATATGTGTCTGTATGCGTGTGTGCATATATGTATGTGAGCTTGTGATTCCATTACCATTCAAGAAAAGTTATATCTGATATTTTTGTCACAAAAACAATGGTTAGAGGGGTTGCAAGAGAGTATTGCTTGAGCTATAAAGTTGTACACCCTTGGTCAGAGCCCTATTGGTAGCCCAGTGAAGCATCACCAGATGCTGATGGACCCACTGTATAATTCTAATATTTTCTGTTCCTGTTTTAGACTTGTAGCATTTTCAGTTTTTTATGCTTGTGTTCTATTTCATTTTGCAACTAATAAGTGAACTGTAACCGAAGTGTGCTGTATTGGAAGTTTTGGTATTTACAGAAAGAAGGTCATAGGCAGATGTGAAATATGATTTACACTTATCAAATGAGGTTGACTGGATAACTCATGCATGTCAAAGTCCCAAATTAATTTATCCATCTTCACAAGTGGAATATAAATCACATTTGCAGTTGCCTTTGACATGTTTTTTTGTGCTGCCTGATTTAATATTATTTGTGATTTTGTTGCATTGTAATGAGAGCCAATACAATGATGCGATGTGTATTAACACACATTTATGACTGATTAGACTCCTGAGCAGATGAGCGACTGTACTCCCTGAAATTTACAAAGCAGGAAGTGAAGGTACAAGATATTGTTTCTTTAACTATTTTTGACAAGAAGTAGCTTTATAGTCCCAAGCCTGGAGTTAAAATGTCTATATATAATTTTTAAAGTTTGAATTGTTGTAGGTTTGCTTCTTTAATAGGAACAAATAGCACACTTGCTATAAAGTGCAGAGGGGAGTTATTACTAGTAAGAAAACAATCTGTGGAACAGGACATACTGCTGATTATTGAGATGTCCACTGTAGGCAATTGAAATAAAAATGTATTATTATATATACAATATATATTATAATTATATATTTTTTAAATTTTCAACCCATTTCTCCTTTTTGCTGCCTGTATTTGTAGGGGAGCATTGTTTCGTTGACTGATTTTCTTTTGGCCTTCAACTCCATTTTCCACTTCTAAAACCTGCTGTGTAGGGAACAGAAGGTGTGAGGCTGCATTCTGTCAATCCATTGCTCAGTGTGCTGGCACACCATGAACTCACTTGTCTGCTTTCTTCAGTTTAATCTTTGCACAAAAGAATGTTGCTCCTTATGCTGGCCCTATTCCTTGCATTCAGTTGTGTTTTGATCTTTTCCAAGACTATCAAGCCACTCATATTTTGCCAACACATGCATTTCAATCCGATCACAAATGTTGTTCATATTTCTGCAGAGTAAACCTTCTGGTGTAGGAACCAGAATGTGTGTACATTAATTGGTATACAAGTCAGACCTTCAACATCTTCCCCCCTACTTCCTATTTCCATTTTCAAATATTGTTTAATGACTCCACACATGAAATTTTTTGATTGAGCCTATATATTTGGCTTGATAGTAGGATCTGATTGAGTTGATGGTAATTTTTTAAAAATTCATTCATGGGATGTGGGCATCACTGGCTAGGCCAGTGTTTATTGCCCATCCCTAATTGCCCTTGGTCACAGAGCATTTAAGAGCCAACTGTCTGGAGTCACTATGTTGGCCAGACCAGGTAAGCATGGCAGATTTCCTTCCCTAAAGGGCATTATTACAACAATGGTTTCATTGTCTTTAATTCAAATTTTGGTTTTAATTCTAGATTTTTATTGAATTCAAATTCCAACATCAGCTGTGGTAGGATTTGAACCTAGGTCCCTAGAATATTACCCTGGGTCTACTGGATTACTTAGTCTAGTGACAATACCACTATACCATCACCTCGCCTCAAATGATATTAGATTGACAGGAATGTTTCCTTTAAGCTGCAAGGCAACTCAAAGTTCCCAGGCAGGCCAAGCGAAAGTCATTCCCTTTAAGTTACTGTGTGTGCAGCCGTGCAAATGAATTTAAAGGGCCTGTGAACTTAAGTGAATGAATAGGCTGCACGCAATAAAAAAAATGAGAGGGAATATTGGTTGACAGCTATTGTAATTGGTTTCATGTTAATTTGTATTTGGATTCATAGGAATTGGATGATAAATTATTATTGAGTTGATGGTAAATTGCAATTGAGATGATGCAAGTTGTAAGTGGATTTAAGATATTTGTAACCAAGTTGATAGTAAGTTGTAATCTGTTTGACTGTAGATTGTAGTTAGGTTAATAGTAAATTGCAATGAGATTGATAGTAGGTTGTAGTCGGGTTGATATTAGTTACATAAGAATAGAAGTAGACCATTCAGCCCCTTGAGTGAAGCTGAGCTAGTACTGGAAATGATCACAATATTAAACCAAAAGGAAAGTACATTTGAGTTTAATTTGACAATAGCTCCCAAATTGGACTTTAGTTCACACCAGGCTTTGAGTCCAAAAACCTTTCTTTTTAGGCTGAGTCTGGTGATTCCACAACTGCATGGGGCGTACTTCAGAGCTGGTGCAGGACTAACAAAGACAGAAGGAGGGAAAGAGCTTTAATCTGACATTTTGATGCATGTTAGCAGAACTACCGGCTCTGGTTCACTTCAGTAGACATTCTACTTACATTGCTTTTAACATATTATCACATTACACGTTAAAATGTATTTCAGAACAAAGGTACAGATTTTCACTGGTTAGGAAATGATCTCTTGTCAAGATGTGGAAGAACCATAGCTTAAATTTACGTGATCAAGCTATGTGTAGTAAAATGTCCTATTTCCAGTTATTAAAGCTGCAGAGCGTTTGTGGAGTTTGAAATCCTTTCAGCTTTCCCAACAACTTGAAGTTCTTATATATTAGTGGAATGAGAAAAAATCTCAAGGAGAGCATTTTTTTGACCAACCAACTTAAACCCAGAGAGGAAAGCTGCCAAAACAATAACAAAAGATAAAAACAGAATTACCTGGAAAAACTCAGCAGGTCTGGCAGCATCGGCGGAGAAGAAAAGAGTTGACGTTTCGAGTCCTCATGACCCTTCGACAGAACTTGAGTTCGAGTCCAGGAAAGAGCTGAAATATAAGCTGGTTTAAGGTGTGTGTGTGGGGGGCGGAGAGATAGAGAGACAGAGAGGTGGAGGGGGGGGGGGTGTGGTTGTAGGGCCAAACAAGCAGTGATAGAAGCAGATCATCAAAAGATGTCAACGACAATAGTACAATAGAACACATAGGTGTTAAAGTTAAAGTTGGTGATATTATCTAAACGAATGTGCTAATTAAGAATGGATGGTAGGGCACTCAAGGTATAGCTCTAGTGGGGTTTTTTTTATAATGGAAATAGGTGGGAAAAGGAAAATCTTTATAATTTATTGGAACAAAAAGGAAGGGGGAAACAGAAAGGGGGTGGGGATGGGGGAGGGAGCTCACGACCTAAAGTTGTTGAATTCAATATTCAGTCCGGAAGGCTGTAAAGTCCCTAGTTGGAAGATGAGGTGTTGTTCCTCCAGTTTGCGTTGGGCTTCACTGGAACAATGCAGCAAGCCAAGGACAGACATGTGGGCAAGAGAGCAGGGTGGAGTGTTAAAATGGCAAGCGACAGGGAGGTTTGGGTCATTCTTGCGGACAGACCGCAGGTGTTCTGCAAAGCGGTCGCCCAGTTTACGTTTGGTCTCTCCAATGTAGAGGAGACCACATTGGGAGCAACGAATGCAGTAGACTAAGTTGGGGGAAATGCAAGTGAAATGCTGCTTCACTTGAAAGGAGTGTTTGGGTCCTTGGACGGTGAGGAGAGAGGAAGTGAAGGGGCAGGTGTTGCATCTTTTGCGTGGGCATGGGGTTGTGCCATAGGAGGGGGTTGAGGAGTAGTGGGTGATGGAGGAGTGGACCAGGGTGTCCCGGAGGGAGCGATCCCAACGGAATGCCGATAAGGGGGGTGAAGGGAAGATGTGTTTGGTGGTGGCATCATGCTGGAGTTGGCGGAAATGGCGGAGGATGATCCTTTGAATGCAGAGGCTGGTGGGGTGATAAGTGAGGACAAGGGGGACCCTATCATGTTTCTGGGAGGGAGGAGAAGGCGTGAGGGCGGATGTGCGGGAGATGGGCCGGACACGGTTGAGGGCCCTGTCAACGACCGTGGGTGGAAAACCTCGGTTAAGGAAGAAGGAGGACATGTCAGAGGAACTGTTTTTGAATGTAGCATCATCGGAACAGATGCGATGGAGGCGAAGGAACTGAGAGAATGGGATGGAGTCCTTACAGGAAGCAGGGTGTGAGAAGCTGTAGTTGAGATAGCTGTGGGAGTCGGTGGGTTTGTAATGGATATTGGTGGACAGTCTATCACCAGAGATTGAGACAGAGAGGTCAAGGAAGGGAAGGGAAGTGTCAGAGATGGACCATGTGAAAATGATGGAGGGGTGGAGATTGGAAGCAAAGTTAATAAATTTTTTCAAGTCCTGACGAGAGCATGAAGCGGCACTGAAGTAGTCACCGATGTACCGGAGAAAGAGTTGTGGAAGGGGGCCGGAGCAGGACTGGAACAAGGAATGTTCCACATACCCCATAAAGAGACAGGCATAGCTGGGGCCCATGCGGCTACCCATAGCCACACCTTTTATTTGGAGGAAGTGAGAGGAGTTGAAGGAGAAATTGTTCAGCGTGAGAACAAGTTCAGCCAGACGGAGGAGAGTAGTGGTGGATGGGGATTGTTCGGGCCTCTGTTCGAGGAAGAAGCTAAGGGCCCTCAGACCATCCTGGTGGGGGATGGAGGTGTAGAGGGATTGGACGTCCATGGTGAAGAGGAAGCGGTAGGGGCCAGGGAACTGGAAATTGTTGATGTGACGTAAGGTGTCAGAGGAATCACGGATGTAGGTGGGAAGGGACTGGACAAGGGGAGAGAGAAGGGAGTCAAGATAACGAGAAATGAGTTCTGTGGGGCAGGAGCAAGCTGAGACGATCGGTCTACCGGGGCAGTTCTGTTTGTGGATTTTGGGTAGGAGATAGAAGCGGGCCGTCCGAGGTTGGGCGACTATCAGGTTGGAAGCTGTGGGAGGGAGATCCCCAGAGGAGATGAGGTCAGTGACAGTCCTGGAAACAGTGGCTTGATGTTCAGTGGTGGGGCCATGGTCCAGGGAGAGGTAGGAGGAAGTGTCTGCGAGTTGACGCTCAGCCTCCGCGAGGTAGAGGTCAGTGCGCCAGACAACAACAGCACCACCCTTGTCAGCGGGTTTGATGACAATGTCAGGGTTGGACCTGAGAGAATGGAGTGCAGTAAGTTCAGAGAGAGACAGGTTAGAATGGGTGAGCGGAGCAGAGAAATTGAGACGACTAATGTCGCGCCGACAGTTCTCAATGAAAAGATCGAGAGAAGGTAAGAATCCAGAGGGAGGGGTCCAGGTGGAGGGAGAATATTGGAGATGGGTAAAAGGATCCGTTGAACTGGGAGAGGACTCCTGCCCAAAGAAGTGAGCCCGGAGACGAAGACGGAGGAAGAAGAGTTCAGTATCATGCCGAGCCCGAAATTCATTGAGGTGAGGGCGTAAGGGTATGAAACTAAGTCCTTTGCTGAGCACTGAACGTTCAGCATCGGAGAGGGGAAGGTCAGGGGGTATAGTGAATACACGGCTGGGGTTGGGACTGGAAGAAAGGGTGGGGACGGAGGGACAGGCAGGGGTGGAGGGTCCTAGATGGGTGTTGGTGTCGATGAGTTGTTGGAGCTTGCGTTCTTTAGCACTTGGGAGAAAGAGAAAAAGTTTCTTGTTGAGGCGTCGGATGAGCCGAAGGATAAAATGAAACTGGGGGCACGCGCAGCTTTGAAAAAGGGTATGGCGGTGCTGCTGGAGGGAGAGGTCGAGTGTGTTCATATGGCGGCGCATGGCACTGAGAGTGGATTTCAGAATGTGACGGGAACAGCAGTCCGAGAAACGTTTTATGTCCCGGAGATACCTGTAATCCTGGGTGGGTTCGAAACATGAGGGGTGGAATTTCAGTTGAAATCCACGTGGGGTAAGTCGGAGACGGAGACAGTCACTGAGAAAGGAGATATGGCTGTGAAAGCGGGTTTTAGTAAACGCCTTGTCAAACACTGGGAGGGAAATGGAAAGCAATGAAGGTGAACAAGGCAACAGAGAGATACGGAAATCTTGTCGCAGAGAGGAACAGAACTTCTTCAAGGAGGTAGGCATTTCTTGAAGAGCAGTGGCAGTCAATTAAACACAGAGATAAAAACAAAAAAACTGCGGATGCTGGAAATCCAAAACAAAAACAGAATTACCTGGAAGATGCTGGAAAAACTCAGCAGGCCTGGCAGCATCTGTGGAGAGAAAGACAGAGTTAACGTTTTGAGTCCGTATGACTGTTCTTCAGAGCCGAAGGAACTCTTCCAATTTAGGAAAGCTGCCATGTTTGGATAAAATAAAAGTTTTACATGTGATTGGAAAAGGGGAAGAGTCATGTGAGGGTGGGTGGGGGGCAAGCATGAAATGACAGAGGGAGCGTGTCAGAGGCATACAGGGGGGCTCCCAGAGTTGCAGGTATTGGCTGATGTCACTTTGTGCAGGCTCAAACTTGTATTGGCACTGGCTCACCGATATAAGTAACCACACATGTGCCACCAGACTTAGTGCAAACCGAGTACACATGCATAACTGTTCTTCGTGCTGGGCAGATCAACGTCAGGAGTTACAGTGATCATTTTAAAAAGGAACATCATGCTGATCGGACAGTGGTACCTTTAAGTACATATGTAACTTATGACCTGCTCAACAGCTACAATAATAAATTGACTTCTGATGTTTTATTTTAAATAAACTTTGTTTTATTTTCGTTGTTTATTAGTTTAATTGGATAGATAGATACTTCATTTTCTAATTGTATTTGTGGAAAGTGTAAGGTATAGTGTTAACATTTTAGTTCAATGATCTTTTGTCAGAATTGGATTCTAATGGAAGCTAATCAAGCTGAACCATTAAGCTTATCTTTCTCTCTCCACAAAGGCTGCAGAACCTCCTGAGTGTTTCTAGCATTTTCTGTTTTCCTTTCAAATTTCCAACATCTATAATATTTAGCTTTTTACTTTATTTTCTATTTTCTTAATTGTTGGATCTTCAGGCAAGAGGATTATTTTTCTGTTGAGACTATTGTGGCTTTAGAAATCTCCATATATTTAGCGCCTTTGAAGATGAAATCTGAAGAAAAGCTGAACATTCCTGGTTATCTGTAATACATGCATAATAAGTTAGTCATAGCAGTTAAAAAGGGAATTTAAAAGTGAGCTAGCCATGTCAACTCATAAAGAGTGAAGATGAATCATTTTGTCTTTTAAAAAAAATTATTCTATGTATATCACTTCTAAAAAAAAGGCATAGTTCTAAGTTTAAATGGAATAGCAATCCCTCCTACTCTTGAATATAAATTTCTGTCCTAGCATTTCACTGATGTTGAGTGCTATGAGAAATGACTGGTTTGCACATAAGAGTTCTGCTTGATTTGTTATCAGCCATGGTTCCTTCAGAGAGATTACTCAGAGCAAGAATCAGATGTAAAGAGGACTCTTCAGTTCTGTTGACATCGGTATGGAACTCTCTTAGCTGAGTTAATTGTAGATGACTGCACATTTATTGTGGTGACATGGTATTAAAAAACATAACCTTATGAATAGGTCACCTTTGCAGCAGTGTTACACTGATTAGAATTTCTCATGAAATTGTTCATTCAGTAGGGGCTGTGCTACAATGGACATATCATAGCACATTTTGGAGACCAGCCAAACTGGTTTTTAGGGCGTTCTCAACCAATGTTACTCTGCCCCTTGCTATGGTTGTGTTTCAAAGGGCGCCAGAAGGACTTACAAGTAGTTACTCAGAATAGGAATTACAATTATTGTGTGCATTGAAGAAAACTAACATTCTGGTGCAAGAAACCTCAAAGCCCAAGGCCTGGAATTTTTTTTGTTTTTTTTTCTGCTATATTTAGTACAGCAAATTAATCTCTGTCTGGAAAACAGGTTGATGAAAATTGTACAGAAATTTCAACAGAGCGCTTTATTTACTCCAAGAATTGATCTACGGTTGATCTGAAGCACGTTCATTTCCATCAAGGAAGACTATCCTCTCACAAGAATGAGCTGAATAATACACAATAACCATTTAAAACTGCATTTCATGGTTGTTAGTATTCTTAACTTCAATGTAAGCATATATAAAAACTATCATTATGTAAGTGGATTAAAATTTGTTGATAAACCACGTGAATCTAAGCTCTTTTACAAAACAATCTAGGGCGGAATTCTCCGGCCCTGCCCGCTGCTGGGATTGGCCAGTCCTGCCAAAAGTCAATGGACTTTTGGCTGGGCCACTGAATCTATAGCGGCGGGTCCAGCCATGATGGGGCCAGAAAATCCCGGCCTAAGACTTTTATCCAGTTCTTTTAATCTGAGTTAGCCACTGCATTGTTTATATAGGGATATCAGGGAATTAGTGCTTTCCTGATATTCCTCAAAAGCTCCTGTCAGCCGCCCTTGTTAGTTTGCCAGCAACCGAGCTTCTGCTGTATGGCTATATTAACCATCCTGGGACACATGCAAAAAATCTGAAGAATCTCTGCTGGAAGTAGAGGATGTTCTAACATGCACCCAAGATTCCCAGCACATCTTGTTCCACTACTGGAAGAGCAGTAAATTAAGGTGAAGCTAACCTGTATTTTTGAACAATGCTGTTTCTAAAATTATTATAATGATTCAAGTTGACACTTTATGCAATTTTTGGTGTGTTAGACCTTGGGACTAAATATAATGGAATCTCTCAGCCTGTGGCTTTGTAATCGCATTACATAGTCACTGCTCATGCCAACATTTAAAAATTGTTCATTGCGACAATTTGCAGCAGCATAAAAGACCCACAATGCATTTTGCAATGGGCTTCAGTTTGAAGAGAAAGCTATGATACTGCACTTTTCTCTTATTTTTTATAATACGTTTACTACCTTGGACTTCTGGGCAATAATTTCAAATGAAGAGTGCTCAGGTGATGATTTGTCATTCGTGCTTAAAAACAGGTCGGTAGTGCAACCAAGCAGCACCCTTTTAATAGATGACTTCATGAGCTAATTTTGATAGATTCCATCAGAGCTACCAACTTTTAATCCAAGTGCTCTGTTCTCCATCTTTCCAACTCGATGTTGGCGGATTGCTTAGCTTGGTTTCAGGATCATGGAGCTCTCGTGAAGTGAAGCTGTTTATCTTTTTGGTATGTACAGTATTTACCATTTCCAATGGTGTCTGCCACCATAACATTCTCCTTTGCCAGTATTTAGTTTCTCAGAAATAAAAACAAAAAAATCTGGAAAACACTCAGCAGGTCAGGCAGCATCAGTGGAGAGAGAAGCAAAGTTAATGTTTCAGATCGATGACCTTTCAGATTTCAGATTATCAGCATCCACCATAAATTCTGCTTTTGTTTTAGTTCCCCCACCCTCACCAAAGCTTTTGGATGTAATTGGAAATTAGCAGGAGTTACAGCAGTTGTCACAATAATTGAATGGAAGTTGCTATAGAATTTTGACAATTACATTAAACAATTGCATATTAGGATAAAGCAAGGATTCTTTTTATTGGAGAATATTGTAGGAAACTCACTATTTAAAATACAGGTTAACTTTGGGAAATTTTAAGGATTTGTATTTATAATCTGACATTTAGGTTTTCTGTTCAGGCTCCCAGATCAGTTGCTCACCTTTAATTGTGTTTTTTCAAATAGACTATGGTCTTCTAGATTGCAATAGAAGTTTATTGCACAGAAGGAAATTTGGCCTATTGTGACTGTGCAATCCCAAACTAATCCCTCCTCTTTCTTCCCATAATCCTTTATTTGTTACAATTTTTTAATCCATTTTTCCCTTAACAATAGCTACGGCCTATGTCTTAAGTGTTCCTGTGCCAAAGAAATGATCCAATAACCCTGTACCAAAAGATATTTCTCCTGACATCTTGAGTGACCATTTTCAATTGGTGGTCCCTCATCACTGACTCATTCCCAACCATAGCAACTAGTCTTTGTAATGCCCTATCAAAATCCCACATAATTTTAAACCTCCGTCAAAGTTTCCCTTTGTTTTCTCAGCTCCAGAAGGATACATAACAAATACAAACCTTCAAACATATAATTTAATATTTACCAAACATACATTTAATTGATAAAGTATTAAAAAAAGAATGTATGAATAATACAATTATAATTGATGAGCTATAAAATAATAGATTGTTACAGCAGGGCAACAGGCTATTTAAGTCTCCTTGGGTCTTTTTTTCCACATGAACAATCTAGTCTAATACAACCTCCTGCTCGCTCCGCTAACCTTTTCCAACAAAGCATCTAATTCCTTTTTAAGATCATTTACGCACTCTACTTCAACAATGGTTTGACGGCAGGGAATTTCAAATCCTAACTCTCCCCATTCCCATCGTACTTTTCTGAAAAGATGAACTTGTGAATTGATCCTGCTCTTTTATGCAATAATAATTTAGGATTCAGTGGTTTTTCATTCAATATTGTCTGCATGAAAAAGCACTGAGTTGAGCTTTGCTTTAGTCCAATATATCGGCCTGGATTTTCAGTGCCTGTTGGCATCGGGCGTTTTCGGTGGCTTGAGCAGACAACATAGTGAGATGGCCAAAAATCGGTTTCACAATATTGTGAAACCAGTTTGTGATTGTCCGCTCTGCTCGTCGATGACGGTCCATGTTTCCCACCATTGGCTGTCGGGAACCTCAGTGGAATACATCAGCATATCATTATAAGGCCAGCCCACTGGATTCGTCCCCTCCCGCTGGATCATCCACCTATGTTGGCGGGAAAACATGCCGACATGTTTCACAACAGCATGTTTAAAGGCGTGCACTTGGCAGGCTGCATTTCACTCAGGGCTTTGATGTATGTTTGCCTACCTTGTTTTGGGCAGCATTCACAGTCATCAGTGCTAGGCTTCACAGACAGCACCACATCACTTTTAGGGGAGCCCACGGGCAGGTCTCTACTTACCAGATGAACCATATGTGGGTGGCTTTTCAATGGCTGCAGGGCGAGGGCTTGCTTGGGGAAGAGGGAGAAGTGGCCTCAGGCAAGGGAAGAGGCTGCAGGACGAGAGCTGCCACTGGGGAAGGAGGGTTCCTCAGGGTCTGTGTGGGGGCACATGTTGATCTGTGCAAGTGGCTTCAAGATGGTGAGAACTGAGGAGGCAGCCTCCAGGGGAATGAGGCTAGATGAAGATGTGAGGGTGTGTGTGAGAATAAATGGTGACATCCTTTGAGCTGGCAGGGAGTGAGATGCCAGTGAATGTGTGATGAGCCTGTGAATGTGTGACTTTAGTGATGAGATGGTTGCCATGCCCTAGCAGCACAGATGAAATCATTTATCCTCTATTTGCATTTGATGGCCAATCTCTTCTGTGCAGCATTGGCACTGATCACCACTGTTACCACCCACCAAGCCAGAGTGGTAATGTTGCTGCCCCACCTGAGGCCAGAGTGGGGTAGACGACATCATAGCGTGCCTTTACGGCGTCCAAAAAATGCTCAAGGGCTTCAGTCTTCTTGCATTTCGGAACCATGTCTTCTTTGCTGCAGTCCTGTGCTGGAAGCAGAGCGCCGATGTACTTCAAATGTGGTGCCTGGTGTGATGAAGTGGAGCGGTGATGGCATGGCAGGTGAATTGGAGACCGCCCACCATTGAAACTGCACGTTTCCCAGGAATGCATAATTAATGTGGCAGGTTTGGGACAACACGACGTGAAAAGCTGCCATTGCGGCCGGTGGGTAAAATGTTGTTTTTACCGTCTGCTACCACACATTGTAAAACCTGGGATGATTCCACCCTTTATCTTTGAATATTCAGTCCAACTCAACATTCAAGGGCATGTAAGGGAAAGCATTCAGTTCATATGCACTAAATACCTGAGTAAAAAGATGCCATTTGCACCTGTAAGCAGTCACCTTGAAGCCCCTGTTCACGTGGTGGAAATTATTCAATTTGCTTCTCTTCTGCCTGAAGCCACATTAAGTAAATTTTTAATTAAACATGTTACAGATCCAACATTTTGGGTGGGATTTTTATGGGAAAATGGAGGTGAATTTGGGTGCAGGCAGGGAGTTAAATTTGTGAGACTGTGGAATTCACTACCTCAGAGTGCAGTAGACGCTGAATAAATTTAAGGAGGAGATAGACTGATTTTTAATTAGTAATGGGTTGGAAGGTTATGGGGAGAGGGTGCGAAATTGGAGTTGAGGCCGAAATGAGATCAGCCATGTTCGTAATGATTGGCGGGGCAGGCTTGAGGGGCTGAATTGCCTACTCCTGCTCCCTAGTTCTTAATGTTCTTGATGGTGGTGTTAGGCAGAGATTCTGACAATATCTCACAGTTTTCTGGGTTTTATCTGGGCAGCTTGGAAGGTGAGCAGGGAACTTACCTTGGAACTGTCAAGTAAGGCATTTGCATATTCAATGGAGCATTAAGTTCTGTTTTAACCAAGGATCCTGACTTTAAAGCCGACAGCCCACTTCCTGAACTGTCAACAACTCGCCAAGGTCATAGAGGTGAGGGCAGAGCAGGGTATACTTATTCAGGGAAAATGATAGGGTGGGAACATTTTGATCATTGAAATGGAAGAGCTCCAACCATGGCCAGGTGGGAAGCTGCTGCTCACAATGTTCCTTCTCATAGAGTGCTTTCAGTACTCACCAGGTGATTGACAACTTCTTGAATGTCACTTCACCTGTCTCACTCATCAGTCACCCTCAGCTGCACTTCCCTGTTGCCAGCCTTCAACAAATATGGGAGCAACATATGCAGCTCCCACCTTCCACCTCTGTTGAAGAGCAGGACAAGCAGCGATCTCAGCGACAGCCATATCAATTGCCTCCTTCTCAGCCACACGCTGCTCCACAGGGCAGAGGGGATTGACACAGAGATTCATCTCCAAGGAGGCGAGGCAGCCACAGGCAGAGGATCAGCTCCTTTTACAGGTATGAGCATCAGCACTTCAGCTGGTTCACGTTTTCATGGCAGACCATTGCTGATATCTGCAGTCTCCTGGAACAAGATTGTTCTAAGCAGACCAGTGGACATGCATTGCTAATGGCCGTCAGGTTGCCTGCCACCAATCAACGTGCTGATTCTCCAGCTATATCCCACCCACAGACCATTTTTGCAGAAGCGGGATGGGGGAGCAGAAATGCTACCCACCCTCACACACTGTGTGTCTGCCTGGGTGCTACAATAGCTGCAGTCCACACTTCAATGTATTTCCCTCCTCCCCTTTACCCCTTCCCCCATAGTGGTGGCCTGGCTGCAAAGCCCATGTTTAATTTAAACTATAAAAATTCAGAGATCTGTTGTTTGCATTTTGAAGGGCCCTCTCCCTTATTGACCCATTACAGGCTGCTGCTCCTTTCAAGCTGGTAGACCTCCTATTGGGTCTCCAGCTTTGAGACCCCACCTGTCATACCCAATTGGTCATTGAGCCCTCTGGCCACTAATTGGCTGTCCTAGGGGAAATCACAATACGTGACTGTTTTGAACACCGTGTGGTCATCTGACCCACATTTCAACCGACAGTGAGATTCAGAATCCAACAGGGAAAAGCCTGTTCTTTATAGCAGGCCCTCGTTCTCTGGATCAACACCATGCCTGTTGCTCTGGTAAAATATCTACATACCAGTGACTTGAACTGCAGAAAATCTTCAATTTGCAAATGTTCTCTCTAACTAACTTGGAATGTCATTCATTAGTCACAAGGAGAAGATATTTATAACCTCCTGTTTAAATCCTTTCATGACTTTATGCTCCTCGAACCCTCTAACTATTTCCAATCTTCCCCAGCCCTTCACCGAGAACCCACTGCTGCTCCAACTCTGTTCTCTATTAAGTACCACCACTGCCAACCCACAGCCTCGCTCACTCTCCACCACCCCCACCCCCCACCCCCCACCCCCCCTTTGCCTCACTATTGATGGCTGTGCCATCACTGTCTAGGCTGCCTACTCGCAAATTCCCTCTAGTAACTCCATTGGCTTTCTATCTCCTCCTTTCATGTTCTGTACCCTGCTCAAAACCCACCTCTTTCATCAAGCATTTTGTCACCTTTTTAATATCTCCATCTTTTGATCAGCATCTACTTTTATCTGATGATACTTCTCTGAAGGGCCTTGAGTCATTTTTCTACATTAAAGGTGCTTTTGAAAATGTATGTTGTTTTATGCTAGCTGTAGCAAAATCAAAATTTCTAATGTCTCCTCATGTGGCACATAGGAAATCTATCACTCCCCCTTAGTTTCACTTAATTAGCAACATGAAAGTTTATTTATCTTACCTGGAAATCATACTGAGAAACCACTGCTCTTTTTGATTTATGTTAATGAGAAGACTTGGCTATACAGGATATAATGTAATCTTTACTCAAATATAATACAGAAAAGCACATTGGTCAGAATTTTCTGCTGCCATTGGCATTGGGCATGTTTGGCGGTGCGAGTGGACAAAATGGCGAGAAGGCCAAAAATTGGTTTCACGTCATCTTAAAACCAGTTTGTGATCGTCCGCTCCTCCTATCAATAGCGGGTCACGTTACCCGCCACCGCGCATCAGGAACCTAATTTCAATACTTTAGCATCTTATTATAAGCCCTGCTCACCAGAATCATCCGCCCACTCTGTATGCCGATGTGTTTCACAGCTGCACATTAGTGATGTGCCTCTGGTGAGCTGCACTTCACTCGGGACTTTGAGGTTTGTTTCCCTACCTTGCTTCGGCAATGCTCACAGTCATCAGCACCAGGCTTCACAGACAGCACCACCTCACTTTTAGTGGGTGGGGGTGCTCATGGGCAGGTCTCTACCGACCAGACCAGCCGTAAGGTGGGCGTGGCTTTTCAACAGCTGCAGGGTTGCTTGGGGAAAAGTGGCCTCAGGCAAGGGAAGAGGCTGCAGGGCAAGAATGGTACTGGAGAAGGGGGTTATCCCAGGGTGTGTGTGTGTGGGGGGGCACATGTTGTTCTGTGCAAGTGCCCTCAAGATGGTGAGGGTTGAGGAGGCCGTCTCCAGAGGAGATGAGGGTGAGGGTGGGTGTGAGAGTGTGAGCGGTGATGTTCCTTGAGCTGGCAGTGAGTGAGATGCAACTAAATCTGTGCTGGGGTTGTGAGTGTGTGAGTTTAGAGTGATGAGATGATTGCCTTACCCTGGCGGCATGGATGAGATCATTCATCCTCTGAGATTCCCTGATCTCCAGAGGCCAGAGGGGGAGTAGAGAACATCACAATGGGCCTCCAAAAGGCATTCCAGTGACAGGTCACTGAACTCTTCTTGGCTTTTGGGGCCATGCCTTCCCTGCAGCAATCTTGGGCTGCAAGCATTGAGAACTGTGTGGGTGGCTACAGTTTAGGTATTGCATCTGGAGTGAGGAAACGGCGAGGCAACTGCATGGCGGGCAATTCAGCGGCCGCCTGCCAGTGAGACGGTGTGTTTCCTGTTCCTGCATAATTATTGAGGAAAGAAGCGGGCGATATGGCACAAAAAACCGCCATTAAGGCCAATGGGTAAAATGTCATTTTTCAGACCCGCTACTGCACTTAGTGCAAATCTGGGACGATTCTGCCCAGTGGCTGGAAATTTACTCTTCACCTGGGAGTGGGCTGACAGGCATGGGGCTGGTTAGAATGTGGAATTCGCTACCACACGAAGTAGTTGAGGCAGCGAGCATAGATACATTTAAGGAGAAGCTAAATGAACACTTGCAGAAAACAATAGAAAGATATGTTAATAGAGTTAATGAAGAAGGGTTGGAAGAGGCTTGTGCAGAGCATAAATGCCAGCATGGACCCATTGAGTCAAATTATCTGTTTCTGTGATGTAAAAAGCACATAATATGATGCAATAAGTCTTTATTAGTTACTGGTTAGGTCTCAGCCTGGAGTATTGTATTTAATTATGGGCTCCACACTTTAGCAAATATGTCAAAGTCTTCGAGAGGATTCAAAGGAAATTGACCACCACTAGGAATGAGGACTTCAGTTATTTTAGAGGCTAGGGAAACTGGGATTGTTCTTATAGCAAAGGAGGTTCAGGAGAGATTTAATAAAACTGTTCAAAGCTATGAAAGGTTTTGTAGCTTAAATAAGGAGAAACTATTACCTCTGGCAGTAAACCAGAGGATACAGATTTAAATCAATTGGCAAAAGAACAAGAGGAGAGACAAGGAGAATGTTTTCTGCAGCACGTCATTATAACCTGGAATGCACTGCCTGAAAGAGTGGAGGATAAGCAAATTTAATGGTAACTTTCAAAAGAGAACTGCATATATTCTTGTAGGGATTTGGGAATAGAACAAGTGAATGTGAATAATTAGAAACCTCTTTCAATGAGCTGGCATAGCCATGATGGACCAAATAGTCCCTTTCTGTATCGTTCTTTGATTCCATTGTGAATATTTGTATGTATATAGTTTATTCAACAGAGACTACACTTCAAATATATTTCATTGCCTTTATATTATAAATAAATCCTTCATTTTGCACAAATAGCTTATTAAACTGTACAAAAAAAGCTTCACATTCCTTTTAGGTGTTTGTCTAATCACCTTAATTCATTTTGCAATATCTTTGATCCTTTTAAATTTATAATTATTTGGAATTTGTTCTGCTGGAACCCTCTTAGAGTTTCCCACTGTAAAATGATTTTTCACATCACTTGAACATCCACTGATTTGTTCTATATCCATGATGTGTAAATACAATCAAAAATTAAATTGCATTTTGTTTGTTCAGAATAATTATAGAATGTCTTGCAATTTCTATTAGAAGAAATTATGCAAGATGTTACTTCAGTTGGAGCTGAATTTTAATACACAATGCTTGTTTTGAGTAAGATTCATTCAACTAACTCATCAAATTAATCCCCTGCCACAAAAATTTTGCTTGTTCTAAATCTCAGCCCACAACTTCAGATCACTTCAGTAAAATATAGCAGCAGAATCTGTGGTATTGGAACAGACACAGGTGATGAGGCTGTAGAGCAGGCAGGATGTTTAAGAGGCAAAACACTGTTCTGGAACACTCTGGACCGTTATATCAAGTTGTCAAGAAGCACAGCACACTGATGAGTGGGGAAGTGCTTATATAAGATTATATAGGATAAACACAACAGAACCAGGCCATTTGGCCCAGTCAGTCTATGCTGTTGTTTATATTCGTCGAAATCTACCATCACAATCATCTATCCATTCTCCTATGCTTGTTCAGCTTCACCTTACCATTCTCTTCAACCACTCTCTCTGGTAGTGAGTTATACATTCTCACCACCCTTTGATAAAGAAGTTTCTTCTCAATTCCCTGTTGGATTTCTTGGTGACTATCTTATAGTCATGGTTTCTAGTTATGCTCTTCTCCAAAGGAGGAAACATTCTCTCTGTATCCACTCTATTAAGATGTCTCATTATGTTAAATACCTCTATCAGGTCACTCTTCAATATTCTTTTTTTCAAGAGGAAAGATACCCAGCTTGTCAATCCTTTCCCGGCAGCAGCTGTTCATTATTTTGCCATTTACACCTCCTCAGATTTTGTTTTTCCACTTGTTCCATTACCATTTTCTTTGGCTATTCACAGAATCACAGAATCACACAGTGCAGAAGAGGCCCTTTGGCCCATCGAGTCTGCACCGACACGTGAGAAACACCTGACCTACCTACCTAATCCCATTTACCAGCACTTGGCCCATGGCTTTGAATGTTATGACGTGCCAAGTGCTCATCCAGGTATTTTTTAAAGGATGTGAGGCAACCTGCCTCCACCACCCTCCCAGGCAGTGCATTCCAGACCATCACCACCCTCCGGGTAAAAAAGTGTTTCCTCACATCCCCCTAAACCTCCTGCCTCTCACCTTGACCCTTCAACTAAGGGGAACAGCTGCTTCCTATCCACCCTGTCCATGCCCCTCATAATCTTGTACATCTCGATCAGGTTGCCCCTCAGTCTTCTCTGCTCCAACGAAAACAACCCAAGTCTATCCAACCTCTTTTCATAACTTAAATGTTTCATCCCCTGGCAACATCCTGGTGAATCTCCTCTGCACCCCTTCCTGGACCAAGGTCTCCATGGCAGCTACCATCCTACCAGTGTTGACTTCAATCTGTTGGCATGCTGGCGCTTTCACCTCAGACTGAAGGTGGGTAGACACCTCCATCGTGCCTTGTAATCTGAGAAGTGCAGCAGACATCACTTCCTGATGTTCCTGAGCTTGTCTTTGCAGCTCCAGCAACTGAGGTATGACTAAGTCCAGAGGCCCATCATCTGACTCGCACTCAGCAGATATCTGGCCTCCAGCAGTCCTTCAAATGCCCGAAACCTGGGAAGTCCCTGCCACTGCCTGCCTTGGATCAGACAGTGAGATGTGCTCACCAGATTGTGATCCTGAAGCTACCCCAAAGCTAGGTCCTACCAAGGTGTGTGTCTCTGCGCTGGTGGAGAGTGTGGGTGAACGCTGTGATGGGTCTTCAATGAGGGTGTCATCAGATTCTTCATCTTAGGTTTTCTTGAGGCTGGAATTGAGGACCTGGGTCGTGGACACCCTCGGCTATTTCCCAGATGAACCTGTGAAAGCAAGGAGAGATAATTAGTGAGTGGCAGGGGACTGCAGAACAGGGGAACTCGCTCACAACATGTTAGCCGGTGGATGTTGCACTACTGCACCCTCACTTGGTAAAGCAGCACCGATCTCATCGTCAGCACAGGAACAGTCCAGATCATCGACGGCCAGCTGGATGGCTCTGTTTTCAAAGTTCATGAGGACCTTGATGTCAGCATTCCTCCACAAGTCTGCGACTTCTCCCTTTTATTGTGTGCCAGCTTGTCCTGCATGAAGACAGATGAAGAGAGTGTAAGCAGGACACCTGCCAGGCCAGATGAGAAGGATGCCTGGCATGTGTGGGTGGTGAGTGGTGCCATGGACAGGATGAGGACACGATCTGCAGGACAGATAAAGGTGTGCATGAGACAGTGAATGTCCCTTGAACTGGCAGTGAGTGAGATGCCAGTGAATGTGTGATGGCCTTGTGAGCATGAGAGTTTAGAGTGGTGAGATAGTTGCTTTACCCTGGCGGCATGGATGAGATCGTTCATCCTCTTTTTGCATCAGATGGCTGACCTCTTGTGGGCTGCATTGACACTGACCTCTGCTGCCACCACCTCCCAAGCTGGATTAGTGATGTTCCTGCCCCTCCTGCAGCCAGAGCTGGAGGTAGAAGACATCCCAGTGGGCCTCCACATAATCCAAAATACATTCCAGGGACACGTCACTGAATCAGGGTGGGGGGTTGGTTGCAGTTTTGTTAACTGTTGGGGTCATGTCTTCTGTGCAGCAGTCCTGGGGGCTGGAAGCATGAGAGGTGTGTGCATGGCTGCATTTTAAATATGGTGCCCATCGTGAGGAAGCAGCGGGGTGAAGGCCTGGCAGGCGAATCGGAGGTTTCCCACCAGTAAAATGGCATGTTTCTTGGGAATGCATGATTAATGAAGTGGGACTGGGCATAAAAAGCCACCATTGCAGCCAGTGGGTAAAACATCCTTTATCCCACAAGCTACCGCACTTAGTGCAAAGCTGGGATGATTTCACCCTTTGTAACTTTATTGCAAAGGCTAGAACTGATCATCACACACAGATAAATGCTGTTTACTCTTGACAGTTATCAGGATATTGTCACATCATTTAATTAATGTGACTGTGGTAATGTTGGAGTTTCTCACATTTTTAGGGATTGTGAATTAAGTTGGGTTACTCAATATACAGGCAAACATTTTCGGCTGGGCTATCTTAGAAACTAGTTCTGACCAATGAGTTTGAAGAAATTTATATGCAGACTGCTACTTTTATCAATCGTCAAATGTGTGGAAGGAATGTGTTACTGTGAACTGGAGATTTAAGATGGGGTCTCTATATGTGTACAATTTCCAGCAAGAATCTATGTAACCCCAGTCACTCCACAGCTGTTTCAGTACCACTTCATGTCATTAAAATATAGCATTTTTTCAAGCAGTTAAAAGATAAAACAGGGTTGTAAATAGATGGAACTGTAACAAGGATGGAGGTTACACCAAATATAGTTTATGATTGCCAGGAGGAGAATGAAGTTGGAGAAGTTGTAACGGCAAGGCCAATGCATGCTCCAAAGGATTGTATTCAGTAAACGATGATAATCTTTCATTCAAAGTTGTGTGAGAAAGGAACAGAGGTCCAGGCAATGAGAATGCTGCTCTTTTGCTGTTGAACTCTTGCAAGCAATGTGCTTGTGAAGCTTTCTGATTGGTATTTCATGTGGAGGTTACGGATTGATGCGAAATGTCGATATGCGATTTGGAAACATGAAGATCTGGCTTAAGCATAGGCAACTCTCATTTAGGATTTTATAGAAGACTTTGGATGCCTGATCACATCCCAGTGAAGCTGCACAGGATCAACACTTGCAGAGAAGCTTCAAACTTCATCCACTCCTGGATGGATTTTGGACTTGCACAGAGCCTCAAGAGGAAATAGGTGAGTTTTCTCTGCAGCTTGCCAAATTTGTTTACAGTATTCTTTCAGTGGATCCATGCAGGTTTTAAAAGAGCATTGTTTTTTTCCTGATGAACAGGGCTGGCCCTCTTTCAGTTCTTTAGACAGTATTTGTCACTTATTTCTCTCAGTAGTTTGATGGGCTTAGCAAAGCAACGAGATGAAGAGAGATTGCTGTAGGCATTATGATTTTGGTCCAAAATCACTACAAAGAACTGCAATGGGGAAGAAATAAAGAAAAACACTGAACATATGTCATTCAGGTCTTTTAGGTCAGGGGCAGAGCTGGAAGTGGCATGGAGATAAGTTGCTTTTAGGATTGATGAGGTGAAAATCCTTATGAAAGAAGCAACATATAATTTTCCCTCAGATTTTTAAGTATCTAAATGTGGTATAATTTATATAGGATATTAAATTCAATTTTTAAGACACTTTTGATCTTATTTTCTGAAATGGCCTCAACCTGTTTCAGTCCTTTTCATAACGAACTTCATAAAAGTATTAAAGTTACTCTTTAAAAAAAGTGCACATAAGTGTTCTTTAATTTATTTAATCTTGAAAAAGGGCAAATAGCCAAAGGCAAGACTTGAAAGAAAGAGAACATTTTGGGAAATTACCCCCTGGTTTTCACAGACATCCAAAACAAGCTTCTAGGAAATTAATCTAACATCATAATATATAATTCAACTATGATGTGCTGTAGGTCATAGATTAAATTCCTATGATCACGGTAGGACTAGGGGCATTGTATTCCATAAAGTATTTGATCTTTTATGTCTACATTTTCAGCTCTTATAACTTTCAACCTGCTTCAGAACCAGAAAGCAAACTGACTCCTTTCAAGCTTTCACAGCTTGCATTCATTGCCTCCAGTTATCTGACCATTACACTTTACATTAAAGAACCAGCTTCTACAGTAGTATTTATGCCAGTCAGCTTTTAATGATCTGTAACTTATTCCATCCTGTTCTACTTTTTTCTAATAAGAATAAGCCCATTTCTTTCAACCTATCTTTCTAAGTAAGCAGTGTGAGTCTCTAAAGCATCCTTGTTGATCTTCCCTAAGGTTGCCAACTGTGACTGGACATATTTGTGTAGGTTTCATTACAAGATCTCTCACGTCCAACCACCCTGCCCCACAATCCCACTATTGATCACCCAACACATGCACTTTTGCAACCCACTGCTTTCACAAAAAAGGGTAAAGTGAACAACCAATTTTACCATCTTCAATACTATTTTCAACTAATAAATGACAGTGTTCAGGGAAAATGGAAAAAAATACCATTTTTTGCTGCCCTGCCCTATGGTTTTTCTTCCGGGTGTCCGGGAGATTATTTTTTTTAATTCCTAGAACTCTGCGATAATCCAGGAGGGTTGGAAACCCTGCCCTTTTCCAAACCTCTATAATCAATTACTGAATGCTTTATGCACTATAATTACATCACCATAACTGAATCCTGCAAGCTTTGGGCAGAATTTATTTCCAAACTCAGGAGTGGGCTGGAAAGCAGGGCAAGGGGTGCAGAGAATCGGGAAGGATGAAATGGTCATTACTTTCCTAACTCCCTCCAAATCAGTCAGGGGCAGGGAAGGTTTAGGATGGCCTTCAGGCCCAGAGGCCATTTGAGGCCCTTAACTGGTCTCTTTTCGCTGCTGCTGGCATTCTACTAGTGGCACAGGGCCCAGTAAAAGCTGGTGGCCTCCTTGCAGGCCCAGTGGGGTGGGCCAGGGGTAAATGGGCCCTTCTCTTCTGATTGGACACCCTATGGCTCACAGCAAAGGCCACCCCCTTACAAAGCAACCCCCTTCCTTAAACATTTGACACCCTGCTCCCCATTGCTGGCTCCGATGTTCCCCAAACACTTACCTCTGTCCTGAGTTTCATCGATTGCTGGACCAGGCCATTGCAGTTCTAGCATTGGCCACTACTCCCAGCGGTGTTGTTGGGATTGGAGAGCTGCTGGCCCTCTATTTAGAATGGAAGTGGGATCTCCGCATCAGGCAGTTAACAGCTTGATGGGCATGCAATTGCATTGAGGCTTCCAGAAATAGTCATGGTGGGGTTTCCCTGGGTTTCCAGTGGGTGGGGCCACCACTGTGGCTATTAAGTTCAGCCTTTCAGCTGTGTTGAACATTAAAGTTTTTTGTATGCCCTTTTCAACTGACGTATACATAGCATCTCTTTTAAGTTACTTTAAGCTACCTTATTGTTATAGTTTGTGCCAGTAGAAGATTTTTTATTTTCCATTAAGGTAATTTGCATCCTTCTCTCATTTAAGACTATCATCAATTATTTAGTTTTGAATGCATTGACAAGTAAGCCACCAGAGTTTGAATGTCGTTCTGAAATCTCTCTACTGAGGCAGTTGAGCACAAATGTATCATTGCAATACCCCCACCACTGAAACATTTCTATTTCATACCAACCCAGGTAATGTTTGGTGAGTGTGCACCAAATACAGAAGTGCCCCACACAAGAACAAAATGCATGCAATGCAGACAGAAAATGCCAGAAAGGCTCAGCAGGTCTGACAGCATCTGTGGAGAGAGAAGCAGAGTTAACGTTTCAAATCTGTATGACCCTTCTTCACATCAGAGCTGCTGAGTCTTTCCAGAACTTTCTGTTTTTGTTTCAGATTTCTAGCACCCGTAGTATTTTGCTTTAATCTTAGTGTTTAATTCACTGTCACTTCTCTTCCAGGAATGCCTACCTTGAAGAAGTATTGCTCTTCTCTCCAACAGGATTTCCATTTGTCTCTTTCACCCTGTTCACCTTCACTGCTTTCCATTTCCCTCCTGGTGTTTGACAAGGTGTTTACTAAAACTCACTTTCACAGCCATATTTCCTTCCTCAGTGATTGTCTTCATCTCCGACTTCCCCACGTGGATTCCAACTGAAGTTCCATCCCTCATGTTTCGAATCCACCCAGGATTACAGCGTTCTCCGGGACATACAACGTTCCTCAGAATGTTGTTCTCGTTGCATCCTGAGGTCCACACTCAATGCCATACATTGCCATATGAACACACTCGTCCCCCTCACCCCACTGCCTCCAGGCGCACTGACTCAACCTACCGCAAAGCTGTCCTTATCCTCAGTTTCATTTTATTCTTTGTCTCGTTTGGCTCCTAAACGAGAGGGTTTTCTCTTCCTTTCAGGTGTTAAGGAATGCAAGCTCCAACAATTTATTATCCAGGACCCTCCACCCCTTCCTGTCCCTCTGACCCCATCCCTACTTCTAATTCCAGCCCTTTCCATGTATTCACCATACCCCCTGACCTTCTCTCTGGTGCCGAACATTCTGTACTCAGCAAAGGGATCAGTTTCATACCCTTATGCCCTGCTCTGAAGAAGGGTCCTGTTTCTCTCTCCACAGATGCTGTCAGACCTGCTGAGTTTTTCCAGAATTTTCTATTTTTATTGAATGCAATACATTCAGCTGCCTGGGGGGGCAAAGCACATAGCTAGTAATGGATTAGTGGTACTCTTATATTAACTACGCTGTAACCATTAGTTTTTATGTCTGTGGTGGCATTTCTTGCTCATTCAGCCCAAACAAGACCTGTAAATACTCCCACACACAAGACATTTTTTATGTCCCAGTGACTATGCTTAGCAATGTGTTTCTCATGCTTTCATGTGTTGGAATTCCAGGTTTCTTTGAACTGCCTGACTCCATTATAGATTGCACTTCACAATTACCTCTAGTTGTAACTTCTTAGGAGTTGAGCAGTATCCAGAACAGATAAAGTTCAGCTCCAGACTTTTTAAATGCTTTTATTGACCACCAAGGGGCTGGTTGCCTTCCATCAGCTCTGAGTTCAGTACAATCTAGCTAGTCTATCATTCAAGATTTTCATCAATTGTCTCACCTATATGATTTATATCTTCTCCAGCATGGTCACAGGGTTACCATTGCTTTAAAGGAATGTCAGTATTGGGGGCCTCATGGTACCATTTAATATTAAGAATGATATGGAGGAACCACACATGATGTCCCGTGGAGATTAACAAACCAAAAGATTTGAATTTACTGAATGACCCCACTGAAAAACCAATGGACAGGATTTTACATTTTATAATCTTTAACATTCAAACCAAAATCAATATATAAAGAACATGAATTAACAGGCAAACCACAGCCAGTCTAAATTATAAATTAAACATTAAATAGTAGATACAGCAAAGATTGATCTCACAAATTTACCAGACAGCCTACTCAGCATATATGGCACCAATCACAAAGTTCTTCAAGACTCTGATCTTCCTCAGGTAGAATTCCAGATACCTATCTTCAAAGATTTAGCCACCTATTCTCATCAGCTCCCACTCAACCAGAGTTCCGGGGTACAGTCTTCAAGAAAATAGTGCACTTCTCCAGCTGTTCCCGGTGTGACAGTTTTCATCACAGGTGCAACTTCTTTAGGTACATTGTCCAAGTTTCACAATGAAAGAATAGGAAAATGAAGTTGAGTGGAGTGTAAATGGGCGGGAGACGCACTATCGACCATTTTGAACTACCATCCAAGTCAAATTTCACTCCATGGAGTCAAGATATCTTTGTGAAAGACTACACAATACACATGTTGGAAGGAAATAGTAATATCCCTTTCCACCATCATTGGAAACTTTATTTTTTTTTAACACTGGGCAAAAGATCATAGTTCTAAATTAACTGTTGAAATGTAATATTTCTTTAAAATTATATTCTCTTTGTAAGTCAAAACTGTATAATCTCAGGCTGTTATTTGGTAAATTTAAAAGCTTTAGTAAAAGTTATTTACTTCACTGTAATTTGAAATTAAATTAGAATCAAAACAACTCTTAGAAGAACTTGCAATGTTAGACTAGGTAGAGTTTATTAAAAAAGACTGTCCATAAGTATTGTTTGGCTACAAGCAATGTACATCTCAGCTGATCTTAGCAATAATCTGCCCACTGATGCTCAGTTTGTGTTCCACCAGGGTCACTCAACTTCTGACCTCATTCCAACTTTGGTTCAAACATGAAGCTGAAAGAGCTGAACTCCAGAGGTGAGGTGAGAGTGACTGCCCTAGACATCAAGATACTCTAGCAAACCTGGAGTAAGTGGGAATCAGGGGGATAACTCTCCACTGGTTGGAGTCATACCGAGCACAAAGGAAGAATCATCTCAGTTCCAGGACATCACTGTAGGAGTTCCTCAGGGTAATCCTAGGCTCAACCATCTTCAGTTGCTTCACCAATGACCTTCCTTCCATCATAAGGTCAGAAATGGGGATGTTCGCTGTTGATTGCACAATGTTCAGCACCATTTGTGACTCCCCAGATACTGAAGCAGTTCATGTCCAAATGCAGCAAGACCTGGACAATATAAAGGCTTGGGCTGACAAGTGGTAAATAACATTTGCGCCACACAAGTGCCAGGCAATGACCGTCTCCAACAAGACATTAACACTGCTGAATTCCCCACTATCAACATCCTGGGTGTTACCAATGACCAGAAACTGAACTGAACGAGCCATATAAATACTGTGGCTACAAGAGCAGGCCAGAAGCTGGGAATTCTACAGCGAGTAACTCACCTCCTGACTCCCCAAAGCCTGTCCACCATCTACACGGCATAAGTCAGGAGTGTGATGGAATACTCTCCACTTGCCTGGATGAGCGCAGCTCCAGCAACACTCAAATAGCTTGATACCATCCAGGACAAAGCAGCCCACTTGACCGGCACCACATCCACAAACATTCACTCCCTCCACCACCAATGCACAGTGGCAGCAGTGTGTACCATCTATAACATGCAGTGCAGGAATTCACCAAGGCTCCTTAGACAGCACCTTCCAAACCCATAACCACTACCATCTAGAAGGACAAGGGCAGCAGATACATGGGAACTCCACCACCTGGAAGTTCCCCTCCAAGTCACTCACCATCCTGACTTGGAAATATATCGCCGTTCCTTCACTGTCGCTGGGTCAAAGTATTGGAATTCCCTCCCTAACAGCACGGTGGGTGTACCTACACCAAAGGGACTGCAACAGTTCAAGAAGGCAGCTCTCCTTCTCAAGGGCAATTAGGAATGGGCAATAAATTCTGGCCCAGCCAGTGAAGCCCACGTCTCACGAAAGAATAAAAAAAACTCTACAATGGCAAAGGCTATGGTAAAAACCTATAAGCAGGTGTGGCAATGACTTATACGCCTGGTGTTAATCATCCTAGTTGCAGATTGCTTCCTCTTTCTTTGTAAACCGTACCTTCAGAGCAAGGTAGATCCCAGGAGAGTTGTAATAAATATTTCAATGGCAGCTATCTCATCAAAATGAAGACCACCATGAGATGTATGGGCTGTCAGCCAACCTGGAAAACAATTCAATTCTTAAAACAGTCATATTGTTGAAAAGGTCAGATAGAATTGGATATATTCATTTTCGAATTACAAAAATTTGTAAAGGTCAGCTGCTAAATTGGGAGCTTGAAAGTCTCATTGGTAGAGTTGTCAACTTGTCTTGATAGGCAGACTTATGCATACTTCTCATTCCCAGAGCAAATTAGTAACTCCCCTTATGAGACAATATTTAGTGATAATACCTATATTGTACATAAATGCATCTTACTATTTTCTGGTTATTAACTGTAAAAAGAAAACAATAGGTATTCAAAGATTTAGGAATAGTAATTGCTGAGGAATGATTCTCCTTTGCTTTGCTTGCTTGATTACTGTGCAGTGTAGAAAAATAAGGTGGGATATTGTAATGGCCATTGTTTTCATGCAGGAATATTGCTATAGCATAGCAGTGTACACAAAGGAATGTTTGCGATGAGGATTAAAGTTTGCTTATAATTCAGGTTTGACTTCAGAGGCTGTAAAATTCGTGATTTGTGACATTATATTGGCCATTGTGCTGGACTACCCAGGAAAACAGATTGATAGCCCCTCTTCACTATACTGTAAAGGAAAATGGAACCACACTCACCACTATAATAGAAAGAATTTGATGTTTACAGTTTTAAAAAAAAAGAATGGTAACAGATCCAATAGGCCACTAAAGGCCAGATAAACATCTTTCTTATTGCTTTCATTCTCAGCTTCAGCTGCTTGAATTTTCTGTGCATGGAATATGGCTTGATTTTAAAGGAATTTATACCAAGTGGGAGCAATTATGCCCATCAGTTTGTGACAGTTTCCTGAAGCAATATGTATTGGAACCAATCAGGGATAAAGCTATTTTAGATCTAATATTGTGTAATGAGGCAGGGTTAATAAGTAATCTCATAGTGAAAGATCCAATAGGAAATAGCGATGATAATACAATTGAATACCATGTTAAATTTGAAAACGACAAACTCCAATCACAAATAAGAATCTAACACTTAAACAAAGCCAATTACATAAGTATGAGGGGAAAGCTGGCTAATGTTGATTAGGCAAATAGGCTAAAAGTTATGATGGTAAATATACAGTGGGGAATATTTAAAGAAACAATGCAAAGGGCGGAATTTGGATTTTGCTATCCCTTTAAAGCGAATGGAGCCGCGATGGGGCCTTAAAATTCCGGCCAAAATGTTCAACAAAAATATATTCCATTGAAAAACCAACTCAGTGAGAGAGGTCTACCTGAGTCTTATTCAGGAAGTTAAGGATAGAGGATAGATTAAAAGAAAATGCTTACAGTGTTGCAAAGTATAGTAGCAAGTCTGAGACTTCAGAATGTTTAAGAAACCAGCAAAGGGCCACCAAATGTTGATAAAAAGGGAAGAAATAGAATAGGGGAGTAAACTATACAGGAATATAAAAACAAATGGTAAGAGGGTTTACAAGCATGTAAAAAGGAAGCTAAAACAAACATTGGTCCCTTAGAAGCAGAGATGGGAGAAATTATTATGGAAAGGAGGAAATGGCAGAAACATTGAACAAACATTTTGTGCAGAATTTTTGGCTCAGTGGCTGGGGGCACCCCCGACCCATTCGAGCATCAAATAACGTGCAAAGATGTTGGCTGAGCGTGCCAACATCATTGCACACTCTCCTGATATTTTGCTAGGCAGGCGCACGATGGACACGGAGGCATGCCTGCCATTAATTAAGTGGCCAGTTAAGGCCCTTGACGCATCAATTGTCTCCTGGTTTACATAGCCCGTGTGATTTTTCGCCCTTCGCGGGCAAAACAGGCAGGCAGGCAGGCCACAATTAGGAAAAGCACATCCACGGGTGGGATAAGAAGAGTCAGTGGCATTGTCAATGCAAGAGGTGAGGAGTTTTGGATCTAACTTGCTGCTGTTGCTTCTGTGAAGTGGAAGCCTCATCTCGCTTCAGAGCTCCTTTCTCAGCATTTCTAGGCTTCATTTCAGGACTCATTGTTGTCTTCCAGGGCCCAGAGCATTCAGACTGCATGGGTCCTTCCAGGTATCAGACAGCCTTTGATAACCCTGGTAATGTGGATAGTGGTCTCCACTAGAGGCACCTCCTCTGAGGAAGGAGAGAGGAACAGAAGCGGGAGGAGGCCAGGTGTCCCAAAGCATCTTCCAGGAGAGCGACTTCTGAGAGGAGAGGCGCAGGAACAGAGGGCTCAGGGCCAGCTGGAAGTTCAAGGTGGAAGGGGCTGCAGAAGATGCCACTCTCCTGCTGTTTAGGGTTTACAGGCAGCAATGCAGCTACATCAATATGTCAAAAGTGCAATGCCGAAGGAGGCTCTGCCTGCCAAGGGAGACAGTGACCTCCATCTGTCAGATGATCAGCCCTGAGATCAGCTCCCACTCTATTGGTGGACACCCCATGCCAGTTGCACTGAAGGTCACAGTGGCCCTCAACTTCTATGCCTCTGGCTCTTTCCAGGGGTCAGTGGGGGATCTGAGTGGAGAGTCCCAATCAGCTGTCCATAGTTGTGTCACACTAGTGACAGAAGCTCTGTTAAGATGTGCATTGACTTTCATTAATTATCGTTTGGATGAGGCCAGCCAGGCACAGCGAGCCAGAGGCTTTGCTGCAATTGCTTGGTTCCCCCACATTCAGGGTGCAATCAACTGCACGCATGCGGCCATCAAAATGCTAGCGGGTGAGCCTGGTGCCTTCGTCAACAGGAAGGGCTTCCGCTCCATGAACATGCAGATAGTGTGTGATAACAAGATTCTGCAAGTCTGTGCAAGGTACCCTGGCAGTTCCTTTGACGCGTAAATCCTGAGGCACTCCCAGGTGCCACGGCTCTTCAGTGCTCCAGCCTGACTGGATGGATGGCTGCTGGGTGACAAGGGCTATCCTCTCAAAAGGTGGCTCATGACGCCTCTTTGCCACATAAAAACAGAGGCCGAGCAGCGATTCAACAGGAGACATGCCTCCACAAGGGTGGTGGTAGAGAGAACCATAGGCCTTCTCAAGATGCACTTCCGATACCTGAACCATTCAGGGGTGCACTGCAGTACCCCCCAAAGCGGGTGTCACTGATATTGGCTGCTTGCTGCGCTCTCCATAATCTTGCACTGGCAAGGGGGACCCAGTGGAGGAAGAAGATCTTGGTGCAACTGCACAGGCATCGGATGATGAGTCCAGTAGTGAGGATGAGCATGGTGAGGAGAAAGCTGAGGGGATATACGCTGACCTGGGTAACCTCCAGGGAGGCAGGGACACTAGGGATGCTTTGATCCAATGCTCCTTCAGCTAGCCTATCACCACATGCCAGGGCTTCAGGCTCCATATTCGATCCCAGAGAGGACCATTTCCTTGGCCACCAACATAGACTGTGCCTTTACAATAAAGTTTCAGGAGACACAGTCCATCATCACTTCCCTACAGCTACAGGACAAATGAAGTTTACAGAGGCCAATAGCACAAAATAAAATCTAATTTAATTGTGCATGTGAAACATAGCTGAAATGAGTGTAAACCAGTGTTGTTAATCACACCACTAAAAAAATTAAAGCAAAATGGGGAATCAAAATATCATCTGTGTTAAGGCCATCTTGTGCTTAAGGTTTACGTTTGCGGGTAATACATCTAGGTGCTCCTCCCTCACTGGCACCAGCATTGGAGACAGCCTGCTGATTCTGCTGTCCTGTTGGCCTTGATGACATTGGCGGTCAACCTCTGGTCAGTGGAGTCTGTGCTGGTCCCGCCTGGGAGAGAACGGACAGTGCCACGTCTGGCATCTCTCCAGTCATTACAGACTCATCAGATGTCATGGTCATTGGCAGAGGGGCAGAGGAGCTGCTGCTGATATCTGGAGTGCCCTGAAAGGAGCCCGAAGACATGACAAGCAGCTCATGCACCAACATAAGGTTACATTGGACCTCCCTGCTCACTACTGATGGTCGGGCACCTAGCTGGGATACTAGGTGCCTAATCCATCTCCCACACTGACACTGACCAGCTGAGGTCATTGCCAGTGTGTGGGCTTGCAGGTCCGAGTGCATCCCAGGGTCTCCTGATTATGTCCCTGGAGTAGCCTCTCCATGAGAGTCATCACTCTCTCCATGGAGGAGGCATTGTGCTCAGCCATGAGGGTCAACGCAGTGGTCATGCTCCACAGGGACTCCTCCATAACGGACACCATGGCACGCATTTCCTCATGTATCTCCGCCAGATCCCCACACACACCCTCCTGGACATCCAGCATCTGCTGCCTCATGGACGACTCCAGAGGCTCATCATCAGCCATCAACTGAGCATTGTCCTAGCCCCCAGCAGTCCTCCAACTGCCGGTGCCCTGGGCACTCTCTGCCTCCGCCTGCACCTCAAGCAAGTGTGTAGTGCCTTCACCAATGTGCACCGAGATACTGGATGGCGATCTTATGCCCACCAAAAGTGCCGGTATCTGCGCTGGTGCCTGCTTGACAGACAGGGTGTGATGGAGGTGCATTGCTGAGCATGGTAGTCCTCAGGGGTCAGGGCTGGGCCTTCAGGCTGCTTATAATGAATGGCTGCTGATGAGTTTAAAAGGGACAAGAAACACATGTCATTAGTTTAAGCCATGACACTATCACTGTGCATGCCAGGCACCCTGGTGAGACAGAGATATGCATCATGGTGCCCTTGTCTTTCGATTATCAATGGGGACTCCAGGTTCGAGGCTCACATCAATATAGAGACTACACTGCAATGGTTGCAATGCCTAACATTCTCACCTCAGTGCATCGCACTCTTACCTTCGTCTGGCACCCCAACCTCACTGCGGCCACTTGACCGAGGTGCATGGTGCATCTCCAGCTCCAGGGCCTTCTGCTCATAGCGCATGAGGATAAGGAGGTGTGGTGGTCCCTTGCCAGCCTGCGACTTCTCAATATTGTTGTGGGATGTCTTCTTCTGAAAGGACAAAGGAGCAATGAATAGTCCATCTTGTAGCTGCAGCACTATTGCAGCCTGGCCAATCCCACCTGAGGAATATCTCGCAGGGCTCTGTCGATTCGTGACCCTGGAGCCACAAGAGACTCAGTCCAAGGCTCACCCTCTTAGCCAACTCCTGCCTCATTGATATTTGCCACATGCTCCCGCTGGGGGATGGGCAGATCTTAACTGTTCTGCAAAGTGACCCATGCCAACACGGGACTCACCCTTCCCGATCGCAGCAAATCATTGAAGCGCTTCCAGAAATGCACCCATCTGCGCCTCACCATGTCGTGGCTGCTGACCTGGGATGCTGCCTCCTCCCAGCATTTTTGATGAGGTGTACGGGCCTCCTCCCTTTGGGGACAAAGGTTTCCCTCCTGGCTGCAATATCCTCCAGGAGGGCTGTGAGACACTCATTCAAAAAACACGGGGCCAACTGCCCCGCCGACCTGCCCTCCTGCCCGCTGTGTCCAACTGCAACAGGACCCATGGAGACTTCAGCTTCCTTCCGTGGCAGCCTTCCAGGGGCTGCCTGGGTTGGTTTTGAATCAGCTGCCAGGTTGCCATTGGACCCAGTGGACTTCATGCCCCCGCCCCTTCTCAGATTCCCCAGCCAGCTTTCACGCTGGGCGGGCTTTAATTGGCCCATCAGTGTGAAATCATGATGTGCTGCCCATCGCTAGCGAAGGTCAGCTTCCTGACCGCCCCGCCGGTCTGTGCCGAGCCCACATGCCGAGGGTAAAGTTCTGCCCTTTGTGTCTGTCTTCACAGTAGAAGACAAACATTGCATACCTGAAACGGGAGGTAACATCAATGCCAAAAAGAGTGAAGAAATTAAGGTAATTAATATCAGCAGAGAACAAGTACTGGAGAAACTTAAGGGACCCACATCCTAGGGTCCTAAAAGAGATAGCTACAGAGATAGTGGATGCACTGGCTATGATTTTCCAAAATTCCCTAGATTCCGGATCAGTCCCAGCAGATTGGAAGTTAGCAAATGTAACAATGTTCCTCAAGAATGGAGGTAGACTAAACAGGGAACAACAGGCCACATAGCCTGTATTATTATTAAGGGAGTCTTAACAAGGCAATTAGAAAATTACCATATGATCAAACAAAGTTAATATCACTTTTTGAAAGGGAAATTGTGTTTGACAAATTTATTAATGTTTTTGAGAATGTACCTAATAGAGTAGATACATAGTGGACACAAGGATACTGAGACCTGAAGGGCATATTTACCAGGCTGGGCCTGCAGGAGGTGATGAGGGAATCAACAAGGGCAAAAAGCATACTCGGCATGGTCCTCACCAATTTACCTGCCACAGAGGGTTCTGTCTATGACAGAATAGGTAGGAATGACTACCACACAGTCCTTGTGGAGATGAAATCCTGTCTTCAAACAGAGCATACCCTCCATCACATTGTGTGGCACTATCACAGTGCTAGATGGGATAGATATAGAATCTATCAGTGCAAACTGGCAATGTGGGCCATCTGTATCAGCAGAACAGTATTCAGCCATAAACTGGAACCACATGACTGGACATATCCCTCACACTACCATTACAGTTACCATCAAGTCAAGGGATTAACCCTGGTTCAGTGAAGAATGCAGGAGGGCATGCCAGGAGCAGCACCAGGCATACCTAAAATGATGCATCAACCTGGTGAAGCTACAACATAGGAATACTTGCATGCCAAGCAGTGGAAATAACATGCAAGAGACAGAGCTCAGCAATCCCACAACTAATGGATAAAATCAAAGCTCTGCAGTCCTGCCACATTCAGTTGTGAATGGTGGTGGATAATTAAACAACTAACAGGAGAAGGAGGTTTCACCAGTATCCCTATCCTCAATGATGTGAGAGCCCAGCACATCAGTGCAAAAGATAAGGCTGAAACATTTGTAACCACCTTTAGCCAGAAGTACAGAGTGGATGTTCCACCTCTGCCTTCTCCTGAGATTCCCAACGATACAGATACCAATCTTCAACCAATTTGATTCACTCCATATAATATCAAGAATGGCTGAAGGCTCTGGATATTGCAAAGGCTATGGGCCCTGAAAACACCCTGGCAATAGTACTGAAGACATGTGCTTCAGAACTTGCCACACCCCTAGCCAAGCTGTTCCAGTGTAGCTACAACACTGGCATCTACCTGACAATATGGAAAATTGCCCAGGTGTCATGCCCACAAAAAAAAAGGACAAACCCAATCTGGCCAATTACCACTCATCAGCCCCCTCTCAATCATCAGCAATGTGATGGAAGGTGTCATTAACAGTGCTATCAAGCAGTACTTACACAGTAATAACCTGATCGCTGATGCACTGTTTAGGTTCTGCTGGGGCCACTCAGCTTCTGATCTCATTACAACCATGATCCAAACATGGACAAAAGAGTTGAACTCAAGAAGTGGGGTGAGATTGACTGCCCTTGACATCAAGGCAGCATCTGACTGAGTGTGACATCAAAGAGCTGTTGCAAAACTGGAATGAATGGGAATCGGGGGAAAGATCTCTGCTAGTTGGCATCATATCTAACACAAAGGAAGATGGTTGTGATTGTTGGAGGTCAATCATCTCAGTCCCAGGACATTGATGCAGGAGTTCCTCAGGATAGTGTCCTCGGCCCAACCATCTTCAGCTACTTCATCAATGACCTTCCTTCCACCATAAGATCAGAAGTGGGGATGTTCACTGTTGATTACACAATGTTCAGGACTATTCACAACTCCTCAGATATTGAAAAAGCCTCTGTCCATATAAGAAAGAACTGGATAACATTCAAACTTGGGCTATTAAATGGCAAGTGACATTTGCACCACACAAATGACAGACAATGACCATCTCCAGCAAAAGAGAATCTGACCAGCTCCCCATGACACTCAATGGCATTACCATTACTGAATCCCCCACTTTCAACTTCCCGTTACCATTGACCAGAAACTGAACTGGGCCACCTTTATAAATACTGTGGCTGCAAGAACTGGTCAGAGGCTGGGAATTCTGAAGTAAGTAATTCACCTCCTGATTTCACAAAGCCTGTCCACCATCTACAAGGCACAAATCAGTGCTCAGCACTTGCCTGGATGAGTATGGTTCCAATAACACTCAAGAAGCTTGACACCATCCAGGATAAAGCTTGATTGGCATCCCATCCACCAACCTAAACATTCAGGCCCCCCTACCATTGAAGCACAGTGGCAGCAGTGTCTACTAAATAGAAGGTATACTGCAGCAACTCACCAAGGCTCCCTAATACCTTTGTGACCTCTACCACCTAGAAGGCCAAGGGCAGCATTCGCAAGGGAATATCACCATTTTCAAGCTCCCCTCCAAGCCACACACCATACTGACTTGGAACTATATCACCGTTCCTTCACTGTCATTGGATCAGAATCCTGGAACTCCCTCCCTAACAGCACTACACCACATGGACTGCAGCGGTTCAAGAAAGTGGCTCACCACTACCTTCTTAAGGGCAGTTAAGTCAACAAATACTGGCATTGCCAGTGGTGCCCACATCCTGTGAAAGAATAAAAAAGGTTTGTTGATGACTCATAGGTAGGTGGAAATGTAAGCTATAAGGAGCACACATAGAGGTTCAAACCAATATAGACAGGTTAAGAGAGTGACCAGCAATGGCTGATAGAGTGAAATGTGGGGAAGTGTGAGGTTATCCTGTTCTGATGAAAAGTCATTGACCTGAAACATTAACTCTGTTTCTGTCCACCAGAGCTGCCTGGCCTGCTGAGTGTTTCCAGCATTTTCTGTTTGTATTTTGGATTCCAGCATTCACAGTGTTTTGTTTTTGTTGTGTGTGAGGTTATTCACATAAGAAAGCAAAATATTTTTTAAAGAGGTGTGAAACTTGTAAATGTTGATGTGCAAGGAGACTTGTGTGTGCTCATACAAGCAACACAGAAAGTTTGCATGCAGGTACAGCAAGCAATGAGGACGCAAATGGAATGTTGGCCTTTTTTGCAAGGGGATTGTTGTACAAGAATAAAAAGCCTAGGTACAATTGTACATGGTTTCACTGAGACAACACCTTTACTCTTCATGGCCAGGATTTTTAGGATGGTGGGTTTCCCTTATCACCATCCGAGTTGGTGAAGAGCACATTGTCACCGATACTGGCTACCCAGCAGCCATTTAACACTCTGACAAGCATTAATTGACTAGAGATGGGGCTTCTACCCCTCACTCGGGAGGAAGTCCTGCCTCTGAATCTTGATGACCAATCTGATTGACCAGCAGCTCTTTAGACCCAGCAATGCCAGAAGCTGCAGTGAATAGGACTGGGATTGCAAGTAGTCCCCAGAGTCTACGTTTCAGGAGTTTAGGACAAGGGAGTATAGGGGTCTCAGGGCAGTGAGGGGAAGAGAGGACCTGAGCACCTCTCCAGACCTTTTGGGGAAGTGTTCAATGTTGGAAGGTGGCTGTTAATGGAGGCACCATACCCATTCCCACCTGAGCTCTTTTCAGTCTTCCCCCCATCCTTGAACTCTTCCTGCCAGCCATAAAATTGAGACTTAGCAGGAAATGGACCTTAAGTGGTCACTAATTGGCCACTTACAAGCCCCAAATCGTGAAAGGATGGGGACACTGTTTGCTGGCCCAGGTCTCACCCATCTCACTATATAACTGTGGAGAGATCAGGGTGGGCAGAAGCCCAGAGGGAAGGCCATCTGAAGAATTTTAGAGCCTCACCTAATCTCAGCCTACAAACCCACTGGTAGGAGAACATAAAACTCTGCCCACACTTAAGGAAGGATACACTTGCATTGGGGCAATACAGTGAGGGTTCACTGGATTGGACCCTGCAATGAGAATGTTGTCCTACGATGAGAGGCTGAGTAAATTGGGCCTATATTCTCTGGAGTTTAGAAGAATAAGAGGTGAACTCATTGAAACATTCAAGGTTCTCAAGGAGCTTGACAGAGTAGACGCTGAGAGATTATTTCTGTTCGCTGGAAAATCTAAAACACAGGAGCACAGAAAATCTAAAACATAAGGGCACAGTTCAGGATAAGGAGACTGAGACGAGGAGAAATTTCTTCACTCAAAGTTTGTGAATCTTTAATATCCTCTAGCTCAAGGGGTTGAGAGGGGTCCATCATTGACTAGATTTAAGATTGAGTTAGATAGATTTTTGGCATCCCAGGGATATGAGAAGGCAGGTGAGAGGACTGGGTGGGGAGCAGGGGGTGTGGTGGTTGGGGGAGTGGGGGTGGCGGCAGCAGAAAGTGGAGTTGAAGTTCAAGATCAGCCATGATCATATTGAATAGTGTAGCATATGGTCTTCTCCTGCTCCTAGTTCTTGTTTGTTCTTGTATTCAGGAAGTATCCTTTACCAATTCTCTGCACTTAAAGACTTCAAAAGGCTATAATCAATAGCAGAAGAAAGTTCAGTGGAGGTTATAGAGGAGATGAAAATAAGAGGGATGGTGGAGGCGGGGAAAGTTTCAAAGGCCATGGAACACACTAAATTGGCACAGGACGACAGTAGACCAGACCAGCTTTGGCTTTAAAAGAAATCAAAACCAGGAGAGATATAAAACATGCTTACACAATATCGCCTGTTTGACAATAGCTCAGAAAGTCAAAAACAACTCCAATGTCTCTGTATATTAACTTTTAATTGAGGCTTTGCTACTGACCATCCACAGAGTCGATTTCTGACCTATATCTCCCTGTGATGGTATTAATATTAATCAATTTTACAATACAGTTTGAGAAATATCTTTCAAAGAAATAACTAGGAAAAAGAAATGTAAATATCAATCTCTTGTCACTGAAACATTTGTATAAATTAAAGCCACAGAAATGCTTGTATCTGAATTAAATGGTGTGGCCACTCCCCCGACACCTGTTAAAATATAACTTCGATATTTTGGTTGTTCTTTTTTTGGTTGTGTTTATGTAGAATCCAGGCCATATTTTGTGAGTAAGGGTGACTTTTAACCCAATATGTGTCTGCAAGAACAGCAGAGTTCTTGCTGAAAATAGGCCGTTACAATGCTTTCACATTACTTGCATGTATAAATAGTTGGGAATGCCAAATGTGGTTGCCTTCAGACACTAACAGCTTTCTGGATGGCAGAACTGGCTCCAATTAACTTCCTAAAATGGGAAATTTAGGGGAAAAATACTCTGAATTTCCAGATGGGTGTGAGGTTCCACAGCTTCAATGGTGGCTTTGTTGCTGAGAGTCAAGAAAGGGCTGTGAACAGTATCATTTTAAATATTATTTTTCAGTTTAACTGGCTGATGCAAAAATAATAACATAAATCCTAGAAATTGGCAATTGCCTTAATTTGACTACAACGGAGGACTGAGCAGCTTGAGTGGCATATTCAATTCTTCTGTCCTGGAACTTTTAAGTATTAACAGTGCAGCACGCCATCAAAGCATCATTACGATGGTGTGAGTTTGCAGCAAATTTCAGGCTCATTAGAAACCAATTATGGAAGCTTGAACAATTTCTGAATATTGTATGAAGTACAAGATCTGTTTCAGTCTGAAGTACACAATTATATATTTTCTTCAAATCTTTGGTAAAGGAGAATAATTAATACATGCTAGCGATATGTGATGTAGGTAGTTGTGTTCTTGTTCAAATGGTGTGAAAACAAAAGGTTGGAACACCATTAAATTTGTGTAGAGGTAGGCTTTGAAAAGCAAATGACCTGACTGAACCTTGGAAGGATTCATATTCAGAGATAAATATGAATATTTTCTATTTAACTATTTCTTACTGATGCTTTTGGCACATGTATACTTTTTTAAAGAAAACAACGGCAGTGAGATTATCCGATGAGTCAAGTGTGCACTTGTTCAATAATTAGTGGATGATTGTTGCAGATTCATGACTAGAGCAGTATCTAAAGCAAATACTTTGTTGTGTGTGTTTGATTCACTGAATGTTAGGTTGACTCTTGAGTTTCTTGGTGAGAGTTGTGATTAAAATAAAGGTTTGAACCAGCATGGCTTTCTCTTTTTCCCTTTGTTCTCTTGATTAGAACATCGCCAGATGTGTAATTATTTCATTCTCTGCTTCCACCGGAAACTCCCCCCAGTGCTAGTTCTCTCTCTTCCCTTCCTCTTCAGATCCTGTCAACTTAGGACGCTCTGTAACTGCTGCCATCCTGATCATTTCGTTTGGTTCCTGCAGTAATGAGCTGTTCATGTTCATCTTCCTGCATTTCTTATGACCTGTCGACTTGTTCAATGTTCTTCCTCAATGCACCTTTGAACTGGAAGAAAATACTGAAATTGTAAGACCAGTAAAGAGGAACCGTGTGAATGATTAGAATAAAGATGTAAATGATCACTGGAATGAACCTATGAGAAATTTGCATAAGCCACTAATATATTCGTTTGATCCAGGGAATCAAATGAAAAAACAAATTCAAACAGGTTTCAGAAAATTATTTAGGCAAATTAAGGAGCTTTCGCTACTTTCTGGTTTGGAATTGTTAATTTTCAGAAAAAGCAATGGAATAACTTTATTCTTTGGTTTACCCCTACTTGTTCATCTTTTGTTGCCTTTTATTTATTCAAATGTAGTCAATCAAATATTTAATTGGTAAATTTGCAAATGAATATTAATTTCCTGCAATCACTACCTTTTTCTGCTACAAGTCTAAAGCTTTGAGGAGGGGTCAATGGGCTGGATTTTGCGGTCCCTTGCTGGGCATGTTTTCAGTGGTTCTGGTGACGGGCATGTAAAATATGAGGGGTGGCAAGCCCACTGCCATCCTGCCCACTCCTGACCCAGTAGGTGGGCAGGCGCCAAAATTTGCAGCCCCCCCACCATGTTTAAATAAATAATTAATGAATTGAGCTTGTTACCAAGCCAATTAACCCATATTTCATGAACTCCCCCCACCATAAAATGGTTGGCGTGGGCAGGCAGTTGAGAATGGGCACGCCGCGTTTGAAAATGATTTTTGGAAAGGCAGGAAGGAAGGGAGGCACAACATTCAGGGGATACCCTTTGCGAATCAAGGGCATCTTTGTTCCTCCCCACCTGGACTCCAAAACCGCCCCACCACCAGCCTCCTTGACCCCATATGTAGGTTGCCCAATCCCTTCACCCCCCCCACCCTAAAAGCCTGGGACCTACCTGGCCTCTGGGGCTCTGGGATCCATCAAAGTTCTTCCTGGTCCTCCTTGCAATTCCACTAGTCAGTTCTGGCTCTGCTGGGACTGTTGGAGCTGCCAACCAACCAGATTGTCCAGCAGCTCTCAAGGGTGGTACTTCCTCTCACTGAGGGGGCACAAGTCCCAGCCTTGGCCTGTTTAACCTCCTGGCAGCACATTATCACTGCAGGGTGGGCTTTATTTAGGTCTGAGGACTGCCAGCCGTCCCTTGCAATGGGTGAGGAAGGGGTGAGCAATAGGCACCCCACCTCTTCTCCTCCCCCATGCCAACCCTGCCATGAAATTCAGCCCTCTACTTTCAGATGTAAAGCATAATACACTGAACACATGGGGAGAATTTCTCCCCATCAGGCAGGCCGGTCGGGAGCGGGCACATTAGGATGCAGAGCTGATCGCTACCCGCGATCGGCTGCGTGCCACCATTTAATTGGCCCGCCCAGCGTGACGCACGCTTAGTAGTGCTCACCGCTACCTGTGCCAGCAGGGGAAGGAGGGACAGTCAGGTCCTGTGCTTTTTCACGCATGTGCATGAAAGAGCACAAAAATTTCATAATGAAAATTTTTAATAAAGGAGGTAAAAAATCATTTACACATGTCCCCTCCTGTGACAGTGTCACATGAGCTGGGACATATTTATGAAATGTTCGAAAAATATTTATTAATTTAATAAACCCTTCATGAAACTTCATCCCACCCATGAGCTTTCATGAAAAAAGGCCTTAAGGTTGGACAGGCAGGGCTGTCAATTTAGTTAATTAGTTTATTAATGGCCTTAATAGGCCTTTGACAGTTCAGCGGGCTTATAGCCGACTCTGGTGTGCACCCGCTGAATGGAAGATCAGAATGTCACACGGTGACATCGGGACGCATGCCCGACATCACTGCGTGTCATCTTATGCATAGGCTTGCAGGACTCGCCCCCGCACGCTGATGAGTAAATTCTGCCCCATGTTAAGTACAAGGCTTCCAATTATATCATCATTTGTAATTTGGCCTTTATTACAAAGGAATTGGAGAATGAGTAAATGCAACTATAATAGAATTTTGTACGGCCTTGATGTGACCACACATGGGGCAGGATTTTACGTGTCGTCGAGTGGGGGTGGGGTCCCCTTGCTGACGTGTAAAATGACGCACTGTGATGTCAGGTGGAACTCACGTCGCCACCGCACACCATTTATATTTTCAGGCAGGTGGGGGCACAGCAAAATCAGCTGCGCGCCCGCCGACCTGTCAATGGCCAATTGAGGCCATTGACAGAGTCAATTATGTAATTAAAGGACCTTCCTGTCCAACCTTAAGGTTGGTGGGCAGGCCAGGAGACCCGGCGAGAATTAGAAAAAGCTTGGAACCTCATCCACTGGCGGGATGAGTTTTCAAGTGGGTTTTAAATAATTTTAATAAGGTTTTTGTAAAAATTATGGACACGGCCCGACTCATGCGACAGTGTCACATGAGGGGACATGTTAGGAAAATTTTATTTTTCTATTTTGAGCTTTTTGACATTTAGAGCTGATCTCCGTGAGGCTGCAGTTAGCCTCAGGGCAATGAGTGCGCTCTTCCGTGCGCATGCACGAAAGAGCACACTCTCGATTTTGGGACTCCCCCTACCCCGCCTGCACAGAAAGCGCACAGCACTTCTGTGTGGACGTCATGCTGGGCGGGCCTTAATTGGCCCACCCACCGTAAACTGGCGCCGCACCCCCGATTGGGAGTGCCGATCGGAAAAATGGCTGTGCGCACCCGCCCTTCAACTTCGTCCCCGACAGGGGGAGAATTCAGCCCATGAAGTAATGATTACAGTTTTGGCTCCTTACCTAATGTTCTTCAGGCTAGGAAATCTGCCATTTTCACCCAGTCTGGCCTAAATGCAATGTGGTTGACTCTTAACTAGCCTCTGAAATGTCCTAGCAAACCATTCATTTATAGGTGTCTCAACACCACCTGCTCAAGGGCAATTAGAGATGGGCAATAAATGCTGGCTTTCCCAGAGATGCTCACACCCTAAGAACAAATATAAAAAAAAACTTCCTTGCACAAAGATTCACTTGCCAGATTCCTGGGATGAAGGGGTTTTTCTATGAGGAAAAATTGAGTGGACTAGGCCTGCCCTCCTTAGAGTTTAGAAGAATAAGTGATTTCTTTGAAACATATAGGGCAGAATCTTCTGGTCGGTGTGCGGAGGCAGGCCCAACACGCTGACGCGTAATGACGTTGGGTGTGCGTCCTGACGTCATTGTGTGCCATTGCGATATTTTGTTCGATGGGCGCGTGCTGGAGTCGGCTGCGCACCCGTAGAAATGTTAAGGGCCTATTAAGGCCATTAAGAAATTAATTAAAGTACTTAAGAACGCTGTTTATCCAATCTTCAAGTTGGCGGACAGGCGAAAATCCCAAGCAGCCTTCACGTTTTTCAGCAAACCTCATCTACGGGCGGAATGAGGTTTCCTGAAGCTTTTATAAAAGAAATACATTTTCCCACTTTTACAAACATGTCCCAGCTCATGTGACACAGCCACATGAGGGGACATATTTGAATAAATTTTTAATTTGATTCTTTAATTATTTTCATATCCATTCAATCTCCCTGAGTCAGCTCTCAGGGGCATGGCTGCACTCTTTCGTGCGCATGCTAGCCCCGACTCTCCCTCCTCCCCCTGCCCACACAGGTAGTGCTGAGCATTACCAGCCGCACATACTGCTGGGCGGGCCTTAATTGGTCCACCCATGTAAAATGGCAGCGCGCAGCTGATTGCGGATGGTGATCAGCCCGCCATAGGGAAAATCCAGGCCATAAAATTCTTAAGGCCATGACAAAGTAGATGCTGGGAAGAAGTTTCCCCTGTCTGGAGATTCTAGAACTAGGACCACATTCTCAGAATAGGGGCTGACCATTTAGGACTAAGATGAAGAGAAACCTGGGATTCTTTACTGCAGAGAGCTCAGTTGTTGAGTATGTTCAACACAGTGAAAGATATATTTTTGGGTGCTAAGGGAATCAAGGAATTATAGGGATAGTACGGGAAGGAGTGTAGCTGAAGTAGTAAATCAGCCATGATCTTGTTGAATGATACATTACAGGGAGTAATGATACACATTGGATCAGACTAGTCAATAATACTTCCTCCTTCTTTCTGGTGGACAATAGCCAGAACCAGTACCCCTAAGAAGGATCAAAAGAAACAGCTCTGGGAAAAATAAACTAATTTATTTGGCATTTTTGGGCAATTGCTGTCCCTGGGCCATGTTGTTCATCCTCTTCTTCTTCAATAATATTGGCCATCGTCCACTTGATCAGCCCAACACAGCTCTACTCTCTAACTGCTCACCACAGATGTGCTCTATGAGTGGCCTTCAGGATTACCTGCCATTCATAAAATAGCCAGTGCTTGGATTGTGCTGATAACTTTCAGGTGAAGGCAAATGAGAACTGATCATCGAAATGGTCAGGTGCTTTGTTTGCGACATCAGGAAGGTGTTATGTTTGCTCTGCCCACTGTTCAATCAATCCATCCTCTATGGGCAGAACTTCTCACCTGGTGTGCAGGTGTGCACCTGACACACTCACGTGTGAAATAGTGCATGATGACATTGGCGAGCGTCCTGATGTCATTGTGCATTTGCCGACAACTAAGAAGCCTATTAAAGCCATTAAAGTTGCAATTGCCATGGGTTTTTCATTGCCTCTCCAATGCTATAGTTGGCGGACGGGTGAATCTGCCAGGTGGCCTTTGCCTTTTTGTGGAAACATCATCCAAGGGCGGGATGAGGTTTCCGAGATTAATTAAAGAAAGATTAAAAATGTTTGGACAGAATTTTCAGCATCCATCTATTTAGGTTACTCATTCTGATGCATGGACAATTTTTTCGACATTTTTAAATCTTTATTTATGGATTTTGGATTCTTCAGCTCCCTGAGGCAGCTCTCTGCCTTCAGGGGGCTCCCTGTGAACGCTCCCCCATGCCCGTGCTGACTTCAGCACTCACCCTACTCCCGCCCCCACTCCAGCAGCACTGGCCTTCCATGCTGGCTGACTGTTAATTGGCCAGCCAGCGTGAAATCAAAGTTGGGGGCTGATGGTGGTTGGTGGCTCGTTTCCCGGCTGCTCCTGGGCCCACTAACTGTGCCCGCATGCTGAACTCAAAATCTTGCCCGGTATGTCAAAAAAAAACTAGTGGTGGGGAGAATCCACCACACCTTACCCTAATGTAGTCTTAGTGCATCCAGTTAAGAAATACCCAAAGAAACAATACTTAAAACTTTCAATATTATCTGTTAATAGATACACTAACCACATGAAGCCTCAATCCTTCCTTTAATCCCATCAAAAACACATCAAAAATGCATTAGACTATTAACCCTAGCCGTCTTATTACAGAAGTACTTAATACTTAAAGACCCATATGAACAATCATTGAACAGCCATAACACCCTAACAAATGGTAATGCGATTATAAACCTATTAGCTCCATGGGGAGTCTATGGGAAAATCTTGTTCCATTTAGCCAATATAATTCAACTCATTAAATCTTTGAATAATTCTACAAAATATACATACTACCAGTTATCAAAGCAGGAATCAAGGACCCACCTTCTCAGTATGAGTTATATTTACGGTCTATGAAACTGAACAAGCTGGGCAATATTTGAAGTCTCTGTTTTACAATAAAAGTGATATTATCGTTTCTCAGGGATCCAGCCATCATAGCTTTGGTTGGGAAGTTCTGTTCTTGTACCTTCAGTTTTGTAAAACACTTTACCCTGTGCTGCATCCGGTACTATCTACTTAAAATGTAGAGGAATAAAAGGTAATAGAAATTTAATAAGGCATTAGTTTTCATTCAGACCCGATCCATACATGTCAGCCTGTTTGTTTTGACGGGCCAGGAATTCTTCCATTTCTTCTGATGAATTAAGTAAGATTTTGTGATTTTTTTTTTTAACGTATTCATTCTTGGGATGTGACCATTGCTGACAAAGCCAATATTTATTGCCCATCCCTAATTACCCTTGAGAAGTTGGGGGTGATCTGCCTTTTTAGACCACTTCCCTCCTGAAGAGCAAAACTATATATTCTGGTACAAAAGCAAAATACTGTGGATTCTAGAAATGATGAAATAAAGGTACATGCACAACAGGTTAATGAAGGAAATGAAAGGTCATTGGCCTGAAGTCTCAACTGTTTTTCTCCCCATGAATGCTGCCTTACCTACTGAGTGTTTCTAGCATTTTCTGTTTTTATCACATACACTGATGCTTTACCAATGCAGCCTATCACGTGTGAGTCTGCCTGTTGAGTACCTGATGTCTGAGCCAGATCCCTCCCTTTCCCAACATTTATGTACATGTGCATCAAGTAGAGTTTGATGTCTAGTGATCTGATATGAGAACTCTTTCAGATTTTTCCTTCGCTAACCCAGAATATTACCTCCAACTGTAGTTGCGGCTATAATCATACAGGCTGAAATCAGAGAACATTACAGATCGTAAGAATATAAGAGCATAATTAGGAGAAGAAGAAGGCCATTTGGCCACTTGAACCTGCCCCACCATTCTATAAGATCGTGGCTGCTCTCTTGTGATCACAACTCCCCATAAGCTTTGACTCCCTCTTCATTCAAAAATCTGTAACTCAGCTTTGAATATATTCAATGATCCACCCTCACTGCTCAATGGGAGAGAGAACTCCAATGACCAAAGACCCTCTGAGATAATAAATTTCTTATCGCCATCTTAAATAGGAGGCCCCCTTATTTTAAAACTGTGCCCCCGGTTCTAGATTCTTCAATGAGGGGAAACATCCTCTCAGCATCCACCCTATCAAGCCCCCTCAGAATCATACATGTTTCAATTAGATCACCTCTCATTCTTCTAAACTCCATTAACTGTTGGTGCAATGTGCTCACCCTTTCCTCATAAGACAAACCCCTCTTCCCAGGAATCAGCCAAATGAATCTTCTCTGAACTGCTTCCAATGCAAGTATGACCTTCATTAAGTAAGGTGACCAAAACTGCATACAGTTTACTAGGGCCTGAATTTTGCTCCCAAGTTGGAAGCACAGAGTCGGGTAAATTCCCGACTCCACAAACCTGATTCATGCAGGAGAAACCAGCCTGGATGGTCTAATTTTAGTTCTGGGGAGGGCTTGGGGTGGGGTGTGAGCGTTAACAGGAGTACAGCCAGCTGCCCCCAGAAGGAACTCCGAAGCAGCAACTGTGGCTGCCAGGTGCAGAAGCGGGCTTTCGGAAAGGTCCGCCTCAATGATCTGGGACTTTGTCCCTGCTGCAAAAAAGCCCAATGAAACAAAAAACAGTCCTCCAGCCCTCACCCCTATGCCATATCCATGCCACCTGCTTCCCCTCCACCTACCCCATGACTCCTTATACCTTCCATGCTAACACTGTCCCTCTACCCACCACCATGTACCCTCATACCCTCCATGCAAATCCATGCCACTCTACCCACCCCCATGATCCTTTATAGCCTCTATATCAACTTTGTGCCAACTCATGCCAACCTATGGCCCCTGATTTAGACAGAGTTTTGATCAACGATCGACTCAAGGGTTATGTGGAACTGGCAGAAGAGTAGAGTTATGGCCATAATCAGATCAGCCATGATCTTATTAAATTGTGGAGCAGGCTTGATGGGCCAAATGGTTTACTTCTGCTCCTGTTTCTTATGATCTTATGAATGATAAATTTATTGAACTGTTGAGATGAGGTTGTTAATGTCCAGCTGAACATATAAACAAGGCCTCAATTTGATGCACCATTTAAAGGCAGCATCACAAAAACTACATTCTCCTGTCAATATCACATAGAAGCTTTGTCCTAGATTGTGTAGTAAATGTTCCACCAAAGGTAAAGTGGGCAATTGGATGTATCTCCATAGAAACTTTTACTCTTTGGGGGTTTTAAATCTACAACCCAAGTTAGAGACAAAAGCACAACAAATTAAGGTGACAAGATTGGAATAAGTAGTTAAGATTGGATTATTATATTTACTGTCATTAGTTTTTATCAAGTTAATCAAGTGTGTGGAAACAACCCTTGAGAGGACTAACAAACTGCTGTTTTACTTCAGTCCGATGAATCATCTAGATCCGCATTGCTTATTTCTGATCATAAGCAAAAGTGATCAGTAATGGTTTTAGATGATTTGCCAGTCAGATAATTGGCCGGTCAAAAGCAGAACTACATCATGTATGGTGTAAAGGTTGACGAACTGGTACAGAGGCAAACCATGGATTGCTATTTAAAGGCTCCTGTTATTCTATTTAAAGCCTTTATTATCAATTCTGTTCACAACCTTGAAAGCTTCAAATTAGATCATTGAATGTATTTCCTGATGAAAACAAGCCCAGCTTGCCTAATTTTGCTCACAACTTGAATTCCAGACACTTGAATCATTTTTATTTCTTGCCTCTCAGTGCAATAATACTCTTCCTATGACAGCTTACAAGTGTTTTATACTATACTCTAGCCAGGATTTGGACAATAACTAATATAACAAGAATTTTAATCCCTTTTGGTCTGTATTGTCTTCCTCTGTTAAAATAACTAGTTAATTTTCCTTTATTACTGTATCTGCCAATTTCATGGGTTTATGAGAGCATATTCTCTCATCATGGATAATAAATTCATTCTTTCTGACAGCAGTTAATGAACGATGTTTATCGTTCATGGTAGATATTAATTATCAAAGAATAATTACTTTATAAAAAATAAAGAAAGACAATGGCACTTCAAATCACAGAAATGTTAGTAATATACTTAAAGATTTTTAATCCAAAATGCATGCTTTTAAATAATCTCCCTTTGGGAATCCATTAGAGGCCTTTTAACTTTGTAACATTCTTATTTAAAGGCTAAATAAGGCAATAAATTATAGGACTGGAAAGCTGAAAATGTGTGTAGTATGTACCCTAACTATAGACTAGTTCAACATTTCAAAATACACTTTCAGTAACAAAGTGCATCGATATGATTATTTAAGGCTGTGCTACTTAGAACTTCTGTTGAGCCTCTGCTAAATTTTAATGGACCTAAATGTCATGTCACCTTGTATGAAATTTGTAAGTTTTTGTTAGTGCTTTCCTTTTATTTTGTATATTTTTCTCCTCCTATGAATCGCTTGAAATCGAGCAACATTCCCTTGCTGAATGAATGGGCCAGGATTTGCCCTCGTCGGGTGGACTCGGCGAGGTGGGCAGGAGTGGTCGGGAAGCCGACCACGATTTCATGCGGACCAATTAAGGCCTGCCCAGCATGAAGCGTGTGCCTTTGCGCTCAGTGCTGCCTACGTGTTGGGGGGGAGGGCGAGCGGGGAACTGCATGCATGTGCGTGCAGGAAAAGCTCCCTGAGGCAGAGATGAAGATTCTAAAAATTAAAAATAGAGAACTTTAATATGTTACAAAACATGTCCCTCATGTGACTCCGTTGCTGTATCAGGAATTGGGTGCAAGCCATTTGTTGTTGGAAATCAGTTTCTCTCTCAGAAGAGAGTTCAAACTGGAATATTAAATTAACCTGATTAATCCAGACCTCATACCTATTTGATAACCTCTAAATATTGGGACATAATGTGAATAATGTGACAATGTTTGCTCTCCAAAACTGGCAAATGTTTAAAGAGGGAAATGTGAAATAAGTCTGAACAGTCTCAACCCATTTCTTCATGAGTTCACAACACAAAGGTGTCCCAATTCAGGGTTGAAGGATGGTCAGTACGGAAAGTGGGACAAAATGTTCTACTTGACACAGTAACAATGTTCTTCTGAGTTTGTGGCTGAAGGTACATTGGCGAATCAATGTGGAGTGAGATTTGCTCTGAATCTAGTTGCTATATAGTTGATCCAGAAGTGATTGATGGCTCACTGAATGCCTGAAACAGTATTCCCCAGCATGAACATCACATAGAAATATCCTGATTAACATCTATGGATACAATTGATCCCAATCCAGAGAAGAAGAGTTGGGTTTTCTGGTGTTCTGCCCAATATTTATCCTTAAATCAACACGATCACAACATTTATCTCATTGCTTTTTGTTGAGCCTTGCTTTTTACAAGCTGGCTGCCACATTTTCCTACATGACATTAATAATTACAAAGCAATTTGGGATGTACTGAGGATCTGAAAGATGTTATAAAAATCAAGTAATTTATTTCCTGCAGAAGAACAAAAATCTAAAAAAGTGATTCAATTTATGTGTCATTCCCAGTACATAGGTATGTCATAATGTGTAATTTCAGTCAATTATTTTAAAAATTGGACACAAACATGCTATTTAGATAGCTGCCACAAATCCTGTGCCTTTTGGCATTTGGACTCAGGACAGTATCAAGTCTCCGGTGAATACCTAATTAAATATGGACATAGGTGACGGTGCCACACAGCCATTCATGGAATTCATACAAATCATTGTTTAAGGATGGGCCAATACCAAATGCCTGCGGAGCTTCCAGACTGCCTGTCTCCATGTTTCATACCGGACAAAAGGAAAGTCAGAACTGAATGGCCACTATCAACTTCCCATCATATCACAATGGCCTTCCTTATCCCAACTAGACTGGGTGGGCCTCATAGCATAGAAGTCATGCGATTGAAAATGTGTGCAGGGTCCTTAATATGACCTAGCAGATCCATGAGAACTATCCGTTGTCAGCCAATCTGTAAACCAGTCTCTGAAATAAGTTGTAAGTCACCAAGCAACCAAAGTACTTAACCTGTTCCAGGTTCAAAGTTCAACTGACAACCAACCTCCTAGATATTCGGCTCCAAGAAACCTGACAACCTGGTGTGAACCCTTTGCTTTACAAGGCCCTCATGTCAACTTTAAATCATCAAATCCATTCAAGAAACCACAGGCCTTCTACATGGGAGACTGAAATTCATAAAGACTGAATTAACTGTTGTTTGTAAAAGTGCACTATCTTTATCTGTGTCCAGCCTTGGTGTCTGTGTCTGTGTGTGTGTGTGTATGCATACATGTGAGACTGAGTGTGTGCCATTGCATGAATTCAGGGCAAATGTGTAGGAATAAATAACCTTTTTTTATTTTAAACTCACAAAAAGCTTGCTGCTAAATTGTTTAATTGGAATACATGCTCCATGGGTAAGAAAAAACACACCTCTTTCCATACAAAGCACACTGATTATAGGCAGTAAGAAAGCACATACATTCTGTCCATGACATATTGCTGGATCCAGTGCTCTTGGTTTGCTTGGGCTAAAGGATTCGGGTTGCACATTTGTTTCAGGGTGACCGAGTTGGTACAGAGACAGAGAACATCAGTGCATCGTTGTTAGAACAAACACATGTTGTTTAGTTACAAAAGGAGCTCAGCAGCTATACTAGTGTGCTTACAACTCAAAACTCTGTCGTTATTCTTCAGGCTCTGACTCAAGACTTCTCCCACAGAGGTAGCCCATGCTGCTCTGATTTTGGGTGTTAAGATCATGTGATCTTATATTACAACACTTGTCTTAAAGGTATATTACACATCAGATTACTGCATCCCTCTCCCTTTACTGAGAAATACATTTTACAATTTGTTTTAAAAATAGAAAGTTATTCACACAGCTCAATAATTTACAAAGTCAGTTTTCTGGGGTTTCCTTATGCATGTAGAACGTCTCAGCTCTACAGCTTCTTATGATCGATTTGGAACCTCCTTTACTGTAGTCGTCTGAGCATCTGGTTCTTCAGTAGGTACCTGAAAATCTGTTTCTTCGATTCTTTCAGATACAGTCGGCCCTTCAGACACATCTGTACTTAGTTGAGGTCTTTCAACAGGAGACGTTGATTCAGTCATGAACACTGGTGGAATCATCTCTGGGTATTTTGTTTCTCCTCTTCTTATATGATCCACATGTCTCCGTACGACTGGATCTTCTACTTTCACCTGGTGGGAAAGAGGTCCCTTTACTACACTCATTTTACCAAACAACCATGTTGGTCCTTCTCTAAAATTCTTCACAAATACTTTCTCTCCTACAAGTGTTCTGTCCCAAATATGACAGTCATGTCTAATTTTCTGACTTCCTGTCTTCCTTCCACTTTCCTCCCCAAGTTTGGCATATTTTCTCAGTCTCGATCAGTCAAGGCACTTCATCCGCAGGTGTGACACCTGTTGTCGTATGAGGGGTGGTTCTATAATGGAAGAGAAAAGGTGCTAATTTAGTCACTACAGAATCTCCAGACAATTTCTTCATACCAGATTTGAACATCTGAACTGATCTCTCGTCGAGTCCCTTTGAAGAAGGGTGGTATGATGATGCTTTGACATGAATAATGCCAGTGAGGTTTATAAATTGGTTAAATTCAGCACTCGTGAATACTGTTCCATTGTCTGATACTAGCACTTCAGGTTACTCCATTAATTGTGAAACTTTGCCGTAGCTTGTCTATTGTAGAGGAAGATGTAGGTGACCTCACTTCGTATATGTCCATCCATTTTGAATGTGCATCAATGATAAGTAGAAACATTGGCCTGAATTTGCCGTTTGGTTGGGAGGCGGAGTGGGAGCAGGCATGGGCGGGCTCGGACCCGATCACCACCCAAGATCAGGTCCGCGTTGCCATCTTTTGGGAGTGGGCCAATTAAGGCCCGCCCAGTGTAATTCTCGACTCCCGAGGATAACAAGAGTAGGCGAACAGCGGTGGGCATGGACAGACCCGGCAGCTTGTTTAAATGAAGGCTGGGCAGCCTTCTCTAGGCTGCTCACAATGGCAAGTGCAAGGCCACAGCAGAGGGCTTCTGGTGAGCAGGGCAGTCCAGACGGTAGGCTAGCGGAACATGCCCCTCGTTTCTTGGATGACTGCCTTGCTGCCCTCCTTGAGGAGGTGGCAGCACACTGGGAGGTGCTGGTCCCCCAGGATGGGAGGAGGAGGCCCCCCCACATGACAAAATGTGCCTGGGAGGAGGTGGCGGAGTTGGTGAGCTCCCGCGACGTGGTGTGGCGCTGTTGTGCTCTGGCAGGGTGAGTACCATGTTGGCATTGGTCACTTAACCCAGCAAGTCAGCCCCCGCGCCCCCGTAATTCTGAGTGTCGGGACTGAATTGAATCATTGAGGGCATTTGTCCTTTGCTGGCTGGGCAAACCGATACTACCCGTGCTGAGGTCAGCCTGAGAAGGTGGTGAGGAGATGTGTTTTGCCCCTGCAGCATGTGTTACACTGAGACCCACGTGACTGGTTTGGGGTCAACCTGCAGGAGCTGCACCTAGGCTCTGTGTTTGAACTGCAGGACATGTCCAAGTCAGGGTGATGAGATGGTGGGAGGGGAGCTTCAAGTTGGCGTGGCAACGAACCATCTGCTGCGCTCTGCGCTCCATGTGCTTGCGCCTCCTTGATATGGAAGGATATACTGTCTGGTGCCTAATGTGATGTAGGCAGCATGTATCCAAGGGGGGAGTCGGGGGGGGTGGGAAGCAGGCCCAGCATCTTTGTGTGAGTGTTCGGCAGCACTGGGGTGAGGAGGCACTGGAGCTCTGATATGTCCCACTCCGTATGGGGTGGGCTGTGCGCAAAGAGAGCCCATGTACAATTTGCACTAATCAATGCTCGCCTCTCATTTTCAGGAAAAGAATGCTCATAACGTGGCAGAGAGCAGTTAGCCATTCTAAGTCATTTCGAGCAGGAGGCCCTGGATTTGGAGAGGTGCCATGCACCCAGGTCCACTGGTGTCAGTGTGGTTGGGGTGCCACAGCCAGGTATTTATACCCAACAGTGACGTCAGCATTGTCCTCCCAACAGCCACAGCAATGCTGAATGTTAAATGATTTAATTGTGCAACATGGTTTGACCATTGGTTATGGAAAGATGAGCGCACAATGATCAGGGGGACAGGGATACACATTGTCATTGTCTCCACTTTAACTGATCCACTGTTCTTGTTCTTTCTTTCAGCGTCATCGGAGCAGGGTCAGGAGGAGGAGCAGCAGAGGCCCCTTCTCACACCTCTGGGCCCTCAAGTCTCACCAGCGTCACACCATTTCTGACAGGCAGGCACCAGCACAGATATTAGCACCCCAGTGGGAATTGGAACATTGGCTAGTGTCCCAGGGCACAGCGGTGAGGGCACTTCACAGTTGCCGGAGGAGCTGGCAGAGACAGAGAGTGTCCATGGTGCCAGCAGTTGGAGGACTGCAGGGAACCAGGCACATGCTCAGTCGGTGTCTGATGATGTGCCTCTGGAGTCGTCCGCGACGCAGCAGCTGCAGGAAATGCGGTCGGATGTGCAGGAGCATCTGGCGGAGATACATGAGGCTATGCTTGGCTTGGTGTCCGTGGTGGAGGAGTCTACGCAGAATATCGCTGAAACAATGAGCCTCATATCCAAGCGCCATGTGTCCTCCATGGAGAGAGTGGCAACTCTCGTGGAGAGGCTCCTCCAGGAGACCCACCACAGCTTCCTGGGGATGGCTCTGACCAGAAAGCCCTCACATCGTCATTGACCTCAGATGGTCAATGCCAGTGTGGGAGATGGTGTGGGCATCAAGTTTCCCAGCTTGGTGCCCATCCATCCATGGTGAGCAGGGAGGTCCGAAGTGACCTCAGGTTGGCGCAGCAGCTGCCTGTCGTATCTGTGGGTTCCTCTCAAGGCGCTCTGGATGAGGGCGGCAGCACCTCCACCCCTCTCCCAGTGACCATCTCATCTGGAGAGGCTGCGACGATTGGGGAGATGCCAGCGGTGGAACTGGCAGCTCCCTCTCAGGCACAGGCTCCACGGGCCAGAGGAAGATCGCTAAGGCCATCGAAGCCAACAGGTCAGCAGAGCGAGCAGGCTGTATCCAATGCTGCTGCGAGTGATGGGGCAGCACCAAGACGTAGCACTCAGAAACGAAAGCATAAAGCAACTTAGGCACACCACGGGTACTGGTGGTTTTTAGTTGGCCTGAGATGAGGCCCTTGTAATTTTATTTGATTTGTAACACTATTGTCTTTTTTTTTAGGCTGCTTTGTTTGACAAATTAAATTCCGACATGTCACCATGGCTGAGGGTGCCTCTTTTCTTCTACGTGTCTATGGTTTCCAAAACTGTAATGAGTGCTTTTTTGGATGTTCAGCTTTATTATCAAGACCCTTAGTTACTGTTGCTAACCTGGCAGATTTTGCACTTAGGTATTGAGTATCGAGCCTACAGCCCAGGCTTGTCCTGGAGGTCCATCTGTGTTGTGCTAGCTGAAGGTTCATTGGATTAAAGCCTCCCGGGTGTCCCTGCCTCCCTGGAGTATGCCTGGGTCAGCGTCTACCCCCTCATCATTTCCCTGTGCATGCTCATCCTTGGACTCACTGCTGGACTCAACATGTGCAGCTACACCACTGCATTGAAGTCTTCATCGTCCACTGCGTCCCCCCTATCCAGCGCAAGATTGTGGAGAACGCAGCATGCAACCATGATCTGGGGGGTACTGGAGTGTGCCCCCTGAGCAGTCCAGGCACCAGAAGCACATCTTGAGAAGACCGATGGTTCTCTCCACCACAGCCCTTGTGGTGCCCTGGCTCCCATTGTACTGCTGCTCAGCTTCTGTTCTTGGATGGTGGCGAGACGTCGTGAGCCACCTTCTGAGGGGATCGCCCTTGTCACCCAGCAGCCAATCATCCAGCTGGGCTGGAGCACTGAAGAGCCCTGGCACCTGGGAGTGTCCGAGGATGTAGGTGTCATGGGAGCTGCCTGGTACCTTGTGCAGACTTGTAGAATCAGCATCCTGTGATCACACACTATCTGCACGTTCATGGAGTGGGAGCCCTTCCTGTTGACAAAGGCACCAGGCTCACCTGCTGGCGCCTTGATGGCCACATGTGTGCAGTCTATTGGATCCTGGATGCGGGGGAAGCCAGCAATCGCCGCAAAGCCTCTGGCTCGCTGTGTCTGGCTTGCCTGGTCCCAACAATAGTGGATGAAGGTCAATGCACACCTGAACAGAGCGCCTGTAACCTGCTTGACACAAGTGTGGACAGCTGATTGGGAGACACCGCAAAGATCACCCACTGAGCCCTAGAAGGAGCCAGAGGCATAGAAGTTGAGGGCAGCTGTGACCTTTAGAGCCACTGGCATGGGATGTCCAACCACACAGTTAACGGAGATCTCAGGCCCAATCATCTGATAGATATAGTTGACTGTCTCCCATCAGAGATGGAGCCTCCTTCTGCACTACACCTCTATCATATTGAGGTAGCTGCTTTGCCTGTATACCCTGGTAGCAGGATAGTGGCATTTTCTGTGATCGCCTCTGCCTTGGACTACCTTTTGGCCCCATGCCCCTTGTGCCTGCACCTGGCCTCCCAAAGGTGGCTCCCCTGGAGGCCGAATGTGCACTCCTGGCCTCCTCCCCCTTCCTCAGAGTAGCTGCCTCCAGTGGACAATTCAGCTCCCATTCCCAGGCTAAGTGAAGGCTTCCTGAAACCTGCAGGCCCAGAAAAGATTCCTCACTACAGAGTGCTGACCTGAAGGTTAAGAGTCCAGAAAAAGCAGATGGTACATGTTCTGAAGTACTGCAGATCACACAGGCAAGTTTTTAAAATTTTCACAAATAAATACTTCACAGAACAGATTCACGACCCCACTGAGCCCAGTTATCCTGCCAATGGATGAGGTTAATACAAATTTTCCTACCCGCCTGCCCGCTGTGCCCGTGCGCCGAGGCGAAGATCGCATGGGTGCTGAAAATCAGCAACGATTGAACACTAAAGGGCCTTAAGTGGCCTGTTAATTAATGGCGGACACACATCGGACATCATCGCGCGCCTGCCCAGCGAAATATCGTGATGGCACATGGTGACGTCGGGACGCTCGCCCGACATCACCACTCGTCATTTTACCCGTGGCCTTGTGAGGCCTGGCCCTGAACGACAATGAAAAAGTTCTGCCCATTGTTCCCATGAAAGCTCCCACATAGTCGAAGTGTACTCATACCCATGGCCTTCCTGGCCACTCCCAGGGGTGTAACAGAGCTGTTGCAGGTAAGTTTTGTACTTGCTGACACTGCATCCAACTTTTAACTAAGTTTTCTGTTTCTCCACCCATTCCTGGCCACATTATACATACTATTGCCTTCATTTTGGAAATTCCACGATGTGCACTGTGAAGTTCAGGTAACAATGGCTTTTGTCCTTTTGGAGGAACAATCACTCAAGCTCCCCACAATAAGATACTTTCTTGGCTGGTTATTTTATAACTTCTCTGGAAATACAGTTTCACTTAATCTGATTCTTGTTTTGAAAAATGAAGAACTTGCTTCCTCTCTTTGGATAAGACTGGGCCTCAGTTTGTCCAATCTTTAATTTGTTTAGCACATATTGGTGATGCGTCCAGGAAGTTCGATAGCAAAAAGAATTCCTGAGGAATTGGAACATCCTCATCTTTTACTTGCATAGGAAAACAACTGGCTGCATCTACGTTTGCAATTTGACTTCCGGGTCTATGAATAAAGTATACTCTTATGCTGCCAAGCTCAAAGCCCATCTTTGTACTCTTGCTGAGGCTATAGGGGGTATAGCCTTGTCTTCACTGAATAATCATAATAATGGCTTGTGGTCCCCTATGATAGTAAAACGACGACCATGTACATATTCATAAAACTTCTTAACACCGAAGATGATCGCCAGGCCTCCTTTTTCAATTTGAGAGTACTATTTTTCTGCAGTACTGAGTGTTTTCAACACATATCCTACAGGTCGTTCTGATCCATCATGCACTCAGTGGGAAAGTACTGCTCCCACTCCATAGGGAGATGTGTCACACGTTCATATCAACTCTTTTTTTGGGTCAAAATGTACTAGCAGTGTAGATGATTGTAACAACTGTTTCACTTCTGTGAAAACTTCTTCCTGTGGTGTTTTCCAAGACCATCTCTGGTTTTTCTTGAGCAAGTAATACAGCGGTGCCAGTTCTGTCGACAAATTAGGCAAGAAGTGTTCATAGTAATTGATCATCCCCAAGAATGATATCGGTTGGATGTATTCTTTGGTGCTGGTGCTTCTTTAATGGCTTTCACTTTTTCTTCAACTGGATGTAGGCCTTGTGAATCTACCTTGTGACCTAGGTAGGTTACCTCTTTCTCTTGGAAGGTGCAGTTTTCTTTTTCAACCTCAATTCAACCTGCGAAAAATGTTTCAAAACTTCTTCCAAGTTCATCAGATGTTCCTTTTCAATGAGTCCAGTCACGAGAATGTCATCCAAATAAACTACAACAAGGGGCAGTCCCTAAAGTAAACTTTCCATGGTTCTTTGGAATATGGTGCAAGCTGAAGATATGCCAAAAGGTAAACAGGTGTATTGGTACAATCCCTTGTGTGTATTTATGGTGACAAACTTCCGGGAGGCCTTCTCTAATTTTAATTGCTAATAGGCATGACTCATATCTAACTTTGTGCAGGCCTTTCCACCTGCCAATTTAGTGTTTAAGTCTTCAATTTCAGGTATGGGGTGTCAATCCAATTTTGCCACTTTATTGACTTAATTTGTAGTGCCCACATGTTTGAATGCTTTGGTCAGGTTTGAGAACAGGTACAATTGGCACTGCCCACTCTGAAAATTTCACTGGTTGTATCACTCCCTTTGATAATCTGGCATGCAATATACCTTTAAGCGAATGTGAGCAGATTGACCATATAGATTGTATTACCCAATTGCTGTGTAGCATGGGCTACGTTGTTAATCAGTAGTTTTAGAATGGGTTTTGGTCTGAGAAGTACATGTCTTAGTGGCCTGTTAATTATGTGAATAAACAGCATGTGCTTAATTTCATAATGGTCTTGAATGTCTACATCGTCTTGATTACCACTCACTCATCAGTTGATAGGTGTGCAACTGTGTGCGCTGAACAAAGCGAACTGATAGATGGAACATAACACATCCAGTTTTTCTAATCTGTCCAGTTCGGTGTCTACCTTTTCCCTCATTGCATGACGTGCTGAATTTTGGTGTTGCCTCTGGATCGACATGAATCTTTGCTTCTAGCCCCTCAATTTTTCCAAGCTCATCCTTGAAAACTGAGGCATATTTTTGTAATAGCCCTAATAGCCATTAGTTCTCAGTTGGAAGATTTCAATCCATTCCAATTTGATTTCTTTCAACCAGTTTCGTCCAAGGAGACTATATTCGCTGTCTGTTACTATTATTAAGGTAATCTCAGTTTGACTTCTGTAGTGTACTGCGATTTTACATATGCCCTTGACTTGTATGTCTTCTCCTGTGTAAGTTCTTAACTTGGCAACAGTTTCTTCCAAATTTAGTTTATATTCTCCATGATTCAGGTATTTAAAAGTATGCTCACCAATCACCATAGTGCCTGCTCTGGTATCCATCTCCATTCTGATAGGCTTCTCATTCACTCTCAGGGTAATGTAGATAGGCTCTGTTCTTCTTACCTTTAGTGAATAGATATTAGAATCTATTACTTCAGGCTTTTCAATGTTGTTAATTTCATTGAGTTTTTGCTTTAGTCTGAAAGCCTGCCTGATTCTACCTTTACAATGGGCAGAATATTGCCATTATCATGCGGGGGCCTGACATGCCAACATGTAAAATGGCATGCGATGTCATCGGGCATGCATGCTGACGTCATTGCGCTTTATTTCAATATTTTGTTTGGCGGGCGCACGCTGGAAGTGGCTTTGTGCCCGCTGAACTATCAACGGCCTATCGAGGCCATTAAAAAAGTAATTAAAGTTGTTAACAATGCTGCCTTAAGGTTGGTGGGCAGGTGAAGAGCCCAAATGGCCTTCACATTTTTCAAGAAGCCTCATCCACAGGCGGAATGAGGTTTCCTGAAGGTTTTATAAAATAATTAAATAAATTTTGCAAAATTCACAAACATGTCCCAGCTCATGTGACACTGTCACATGAGACGGCATGTTTAAATAATTTTTTACTTTATTTATTAAAAAGTTTTATTATCAGCTTTATCTTCCTGAGGCAGCTCTGAAAGAGCGCAGGCCCTGGCTCTCCCTCCTCCCCCTGCCTGAACAGGCTACCAGCTGAGTGTTATTCTGGGTTGGCCTTAATTGGACCGTCCACTTAAAATGGCGGCTCCATGCCCGCCCCCGCCCAGTCTGCCTGCCATAGGAAAAATTCTCCCTAACATCTCATGAAGGGTCCATTTCGATGACAGAAGAAACATTTGTTCTTTTTAAACTGTAATTCATTACAAAGTTGTCTGCTTCCACCTCTGTTACTATTATGCCATGCTTTTGCTGCTAAGTTATCCCTTTTAATTTCTCTGCTAGTGGTGGCTGCTTCCTGCTTCTTTATAAAGCTTTGCACTTTCATGCTCTTTTTGACTGATTTTCCCTGCCCAACATGGAGGACGGTGCCATTTTGCGCCCTTCATATGGCTTCTGAGCCTCGGATTACACCTTCCATTGTCAGAGTGATTTCCAAAGCCTTCTGAAAATCTAAATTTGTTTCAACCAGTAATCTCTTTTGAATCATATTTTCGTTTATACCGCACACCAAACTTACAATATTCAGTTAATTGTTTCATTGCCACATAACAAGCAACTGTCTTGCCTGCAGCTCTATTTCTTGAGTTAAATTTAAACTGTTGCATCATCACCGAAGGCTTGGGCTGGTAATGATTCTTTACGAGGTTCATTAAGTCATCATAACTTTTCGAGTCTGGGGCACTGGATGGCAACAGATTTTGAATTGATCAGTATGTCCTACTCCCACACGACAAAAGGATCACGTGCCTCCTCCTCTCCTACAATGTTTTTCGCCTGGAAGAAGAATATGAGGCATTCAGCATAGTGAGACCAGTCATCCGAGATTGGATCGAAAGGCTCCACTCTCCCAAATTGCAGTATGCCCTGAGGGGACTGCTTCAATGATCAAGAAGGAAACTTTACTCACAACTACAGTGTGAGGTTTTGGTTCTTCTGATTTCCTTCGTTCTTGCGGCTTTTTACCTAATTTTTTTCATGGTTTTTCATGCTTTTTATTCTCATCGCCAGTTTGTTGGATCCGGTGCCCTTGGTTTGTAGGGGCTAAAGGATCCTGGTTGCACGCTTGTTTCGGGTGACTAAGTTGGTACCAAGACAGAGAACATCAGTGCATCGTTGTTAGAACAAACACATGCTGTTTATTTACAAAAGGAACTCAGCAGCTATACTAGTGTGCTTACAACTCAAAACACTGTTTTTACTCTTCAGACTCTAACTCAAGACTTCTCCCACAGAGGTAGCCCTTGTTGCTCTGCTATGGGTATTAAGATTATGTGATCTTATATTACAACACTTGTCTACAACACTGATATTACACATCAGATTATTACACATATGCAGTTATGATTTTATGATATCAGTAGAAGTTAATTTTATATCATATCTTGAAATCCAGAAGATTTTATTCCAATAGTGCTTTATTCTTTTTAAGAAAATAAATTATGGCTGAAAAAGATCAGCAAAGCCTACAATTCCCCAGATAAGAAGCTTTTATTGCTTTTCTTTTTGGTGAACTAAACAGCTTCATTTGCTTGGGAGTGTTTCAGCTGGATCATCTGCAGTAATGGCAGAGACTCAGAACCTTCCTGCCTTGTGCTAAAGATGGAGTGAAGGTAGATAAATTAAAATTGGATAAAAAGTAGATGAAAACATAGGTTAACACTTCATTTGTAATGATAAGTCGCATTATTGATTGGTTAGATGGGGGTCATTCAGTAAAGTGGTTATTCGCCGAATTCCTGACCACAGTTAACAGCAATTGGAAAAGCATCCGATTGAACCGGGATATCCCCTGGATGACAGAGGGAAAATCAGAGGCTGAACCAACTCATGTTAATTTTTGCCCACCCTTTACTCACCAATGCTGAGTGACGTAAATAGAAACTTGGGATTTGGTGAGTTTAGGGATGGTTGTGCGATCCATAATGAAGTTTAGGGTAGTAGAGACGAATTGTAAAACTGAAGAAACAAAATAAACAGGAAATGAGCTTAATTAATTTTCATTTGCCTTGAATAGTCAATTACTTTCTTGATCTGATGATTGTTGAACTACCCAAGAGAAAGGTATGTCTCAGATCTTGTTTTAATGCTCTTAAGGCCTTAGTTACAACCCAATATTTGTGTGAGTCTTTTCCCGCGCAATACAGGCATCTTGGCACAATCAACTAATCCTTCCCTCTAAGACAGCCAAAAATGTTTAGTTTGTAGCAATGGGATAGTTAGATGCCAGCATTTTATCCCATTTCCCGGTTACTGGATAGTATGCTGTCAGAAGTGTGACTTGAGAAATAGCTGTTGTTTTGTTTTCCAGAGTGAGTGAAGATAAATGTGCATGAGATGTGGGGGAAAAAAATAGGATTAATTAGCGATAAACTGGGATTTAGAATCCTTTGTTGAATTAATGACTGCGAGGATAAATAGGGCTTCTTTGTTAGTGGCAGTTGAATCATATAATTACTGATTTTGGACTTCAACTCCATTTTGTGCCCGATCCCCATATCCCTCAATTCCCTGAGAGACCAAAAATCTGTCTATCTCAGCCTTAAATGTATTCAACGATGGAGAATTCACAGCCCTCTAGGGTAGGGAATTCCAAAGATTCACAACTCTTTGAGTGAAGTAATTTCCCCTCATCCCAGTCCTAACTGATGGTTCCCTTATCCTGCGACTGTGCCCCAGTGTTTTAGATTCCCCAACCAGTGGAAACAATCTCTCAGTGTCTATCCTATCAAGTCCCTTCAATTTTGTAGCTTTCAATGAGATCGCCTCTCATTCTTGTAAACTCCAGAGAATGTAAGCCCAATTCACTCAGCCTCCCATCATAGGAAAACCCCCTCATCGCAGGGACCAATCTAGCGAGCCAACAATGGGAGTTTATTTTTATCTCTCCAGATGCCAATAAAAAACATTGAAAGTTTGTGTAAGAATGATTTGTGTTTGAAACACACGCTCCTAAGATTTCCAGTTGCATTTGTGCATATATATGTAAGAGTTGAAGAGAAAGAGAACAAACTAGAAGGTGAACTGCCCTAGACTAGAAGCTATACATAAACATCATGCAAAAAAGATCTAACATACCCTATCTGTTAACTAAATATTTAAATTTGCCTTTAATAACACTGCATTAAAAGGCTGTAACTTTTCCTTACAATCAGTATTTTGTTCCCGTTTTAATAATCCAGATATTAAAACTTAATTTATGATATCTTTCTCCATTTATGAGGTCTAGTTTTGCCAGCGGCTAATAGTACAATCCCTGAGAAACTAGTTTGTGTTCAAGACTATATATCAACTATTTTGTGGGGAAGGTAAAAAAAACTCTCAATTTGAACAGTAAATGGAAAATATATAAGTTAAGAAATGATAAAAAACACTTTTTTTTAATCTAGACTACCAGAATAAACAGGTCAGTAGTACATCAAAAGAATGTTTACATATCTAGCCTTGCGACTTAAGAACAAAATGGCAAGATTTTTATTTATTTTAATGGCACACCACCTTCATGAAGAGAAGTAATTGGAAATCATCTTTCATTTGTTCACAATTATGCATATTATACAGAAGTAAATTACATTGAAAAGCAAGTTAGTTGAGTGTGATGTGGATAAAAAATACACTTCTTGCAGACTCTCTTGTTTTGTAAATCAAAGTTTTTATGGTTTGTTCTCCTGAAACAACTTCTGACAATTTGCTTGTATTCTGTCTTATCTCTGTAATGGTGTTAAGTGGTAAGGTTATTTTGAATATAGGGCAAGATTTTTCGGATGGTGATATTTCCCTTCTTGCCATCAGATGAGTCGGCAGCAAACATATCCCTGCCAATCTGGTTGCCCTGCAGCCATTTAACACTCCAACGAGCATTAACTGACTGGAGATGGGACTTCCATCCTCACTAGGAGGAAAGCCCTGCCTCAGAGAGCTGCCAGCCAATCTGATTGGCCAGCGCCTCTCTAGAACTTGCAGTACCAGAAACTGGACAGGACTGGAATTACAAGCAGTCCCCAGAGTCTAAGTCCTGGGACCAGGTAAGTATGAGGCTCTCAGGACAGGGAGGGGAGATAAAGCACAGGGTGGAGGGGTGGTGGAGTGGCAGAGAGGGTGTGAGGGTGTTGGTGGAGAGGGAGGAGCACACATAGGGGCAGATCTTGTTGGAGGGTGCTGCTGGGGGGCACCTGATGTTGAAAGAAGGCTGTTGATGCAGGTGCCCCCTCCTCCCTTCCTGCCCGAGGTCTGAGCAGGATCACTTTTAGGGCTTTCTCCCTACCACTAAACTCCTCCCACCAGCCTGAAAATTGAGGCTGGGCAGGAAATGCCCTCTAAATTGTCATTAATGGGCCACTTAAGGGCCTCAATTGGGGCAAGAGCGGGCTGCCAGCATAGGGCTTGCCTGGCCCACTGTAAACTTGTGGCGAAGTCAGAGTGGGTGAGTGCCCAGTAGAAAGGCCATCCAAGGAATTTTATGGGCAAATCCGCTAGTGAGAAACTATTAAATTTTGCCCTTAGTGTTAATTGAGAGTCAGGTTTGTAGTAGAATTCTTGAACTGCTTTTCTCATTGCAAACTGTGATTGTGAACTGCTTTTCTCAAATACTACAGTTGTAATGGGAATGCAGTTGCAGGGACATTTTATAGGGCAGTTGTTATCTAGAATGTTTGAGAGAGCAGCCAGCCTGCACAATAACTGAAATGGTGTTGGACCAGCTAGGATAATCAATAGTGAAGAGATCTCTTGTTATCAATTGAGGTAAAAATAACAAAAGACTTACACTTATATAGTGTCCATCATGACCACCGGGCATACCAAAATGTTTTACAGCCAATGAAGTACTTTTGAAGTGTCATCATTGTTATAATGCAAGAAATATGACAGACAACTTAAACGCAGAAAACTCCCTTTATGAGGCAATAATGACCAGATAATCTGTTTTTTGCAATGTTGACTGAGGGATAAACATTGGCCAGGACAGTAGGAAACTCCCCTTCTCTTCAAACAGTGCCATGAAATCTTTTACATCCACCTAAGAAGACAGAGTTTAAGACAGTAGTGCAGCATTCCCTCTGCACTATACTGAAGATCCAGCCTTAACCTTTATGCTTGACTCATGCAATAGGGTCTGCAACCTTTTGACTCAGAGGCAAGCGTGCTAACAACTGAGCCACAGTTAACAAAAAAGTATCATGAGGATTTTGTTAGACAGTGGATAAAAAGATTGTGGTTTGGGAGCATTGAAGTTACAACTTATTTCACTGTTTTCTAATTGAAATTAAGTACCTAAATGAACTTGTGCAAACAATGAATAATGAATTATTAATAATAAATATGTTTTTAATCTATCATTTATCTACTTATCAGCAATTAGAATTATTTTAATGATCTAATTTCACTGGTGCATTGAAAAGGGTTGCCTGAATACAAAATCTTCAAAACCATTCCTTAATATTATTTTTGAAAAACAATACATAAGGAACTTTGTTAGTGCAATGGGTTAGGACCTTTCTTTACACAAAGAAAAGTAGCAAGTCATTTTGTGGGCTGATTGGTCATTCCCCTTTGTTAGTTTCACCTCTGGGTCAGGGGTCCAAATTCAACTCATTCTGATGGGGCAATCAATCATATTTTCATTATAATGTCTATAAAGGCCCCAAATGAACTGAAATAAGACATCATAATTCAATTTCTGAAAATGCTGGATAAACTCAGCCACTCATTTAGCATCTGTGGGAGAGCGAGTGGGAACCTTTTGATCAGAGTACAGTTCTGATGGAAGGTTCAGAGCTGAAACATAGCTCACCCATTCTCTTCACAGATACTGATGGACTGACTGACTGTTTCCAGCACTTTCTGCTTTTGTTTAGATTTCCAGGATCTGCACTTTTTTGCTCAGTTTCATAGTGGGCCAAAACAACATATGCATTCTGCATAACATCTGGAAATTACTTATTAATGTAGAGGTGGTTAAGATTAAAGTAAATTATTAGGACAGATGACAGTAGACATCCACTTACACTGAATACATACCATACCTGACTTAGAGTGGTTTGCTGTTGACTCCGAAAGGAAAAAGTGAAATATTTATCATCCCCAAGCATATGTAAGAGTATATAAAGTGCTGAAAAAGAAAAAGCCACCTGGCCATCAAAACCAATCTTGTTCATCGATAATGCACAATCAGCCCTATTTCAGATGTATGACGTGGCAGATGTTATGTGCCAGGTGGACCCAAACCCAGGAGGGAATGTTAATTCCATGGTCACAATGGTTTTGCAATTTGTATTTATTTTGAGATGCGTGCATTGAATTCAGAAGTAAGAAGTCTACCAAGGCTTTTAGAGAGTTTTTAAAAAACTAAATTAAAATATTTATTAACAAAAAACATGTCAAACACATACATAAGATTCCAGTTACTTAATACTATAATAAAGACTAAATTCCTACCTAACACTGACTCGCTAAATACACCCCCTTGTAAGACGACAGTCCAAAATAGATTTTAAAGTTAGAAAGACAGGCCAGCACAGTTATTAATTTTAACGGCTAGATACTGCAGACTTATGCTGACATGGCTGGAAGCGTTTCTGAGGATGTTTCACCAGCTTCTGCTGGATGTATACAGGGCCTGTCTCCACATAGTTTTTCATTCTTCTTTATATAAATTTTTCTCTCTTTAAACTGTAACTTTCTTTGTTCCATATGTCTTTGAAAATGTACTTTCCCATAATATAAAACTTTTCATGATGCTAATATGGTCAGTACCCTTTGGGAAAAATAAACACACTGCTTGGCCTTCTTATCTTCTTAGATGTAAGCATCCTAGTATCCCTTTGAAATTCAAACGGCACCAATTTATCTAAAAATGCAAATTCTTCTCATACCTTACATTCTAAGAATTCAGCCATGTTTATGTTTTTAGCATTTCAAACCCCATTTCACCTAACTTCTTTTAATACTTCCAAACCTCCAGACCAGCTGTCTCCAATTCAGTTAAATCCAACAAACACACACACACACACACACACACAGAGGGCTGAATTTTCCCCCCGTCAGTGGGGGAAGTTGAAGGGCGGGCACATACAGGCGTGCTTCCGATCGGCGCTCCCTGTGCGGGCAGGGGGAGAATCCAAAAATCGAGAGTGAGCTCTTTTGCACATGCGCACAAAAGAGCGCACTCACCTCCCCGAAGCTAAGTGCAGCCTCAGGGAGATTGGCTGTAAATGTAAAAAAGATAAAGATAGAAAAATAATATTTCTCTAACATGTCCCTTCACATGACAATGTCACATGAGTTGGGACATGTCCATAATCTTTACAAAACCTTTATTAAAATTTTTTAAAGCCGACATGAAACCTCATCCGCTCATGGATGAGATTTCATGTTTTTTCTAGTTCCCGCTTGGGCTTCTGGCCTACCCGCCAACCTTAAGGTTGGACGGGGGGTCCTTTAATTACTTAATTGACCCTGTCAATGGCCTCAATTGGCCATTGACAGGTTGAGGGGCGCACAGCTGATTTTGCTGCGCTCACGCCTTCCTGAAAATTTAAATGGGGCCTGGTGACATCGGGAGTTCCCCCCGACATCACCGCGTGTCACTTTACATGTCAGCGAGTGGGCCCCGCCCCCCCGATCGCCGATGCGTAAAATCCTGCCCACAGAAACTATCCAAACCCCACTATTATCCTACTTTTACAATATCACTATAACATTGTGAAAATTATTATACTTTTGCAACATGGATTATCTAACCCTGTTAACTATGTTAATAGATTCAAGTTAAATTACAAATAAAATCTCTGACAGGATGTAACTCTGGAATTTCTCCCAAAATCACAACTAATCAAGAGAAATGTTAGCAGTGAATCCAAAAGAAAATCATCCTACTCTGGCCAGCTGTATTGGACAAATGCATTAATAGCCTCAGCAATACAGGTACCTGAATAACTGTAAATCCCATTCTTAAGCAGACATTGGAGCAATTGATATTGGGCTAAGGCACAAAATGAGTGATATGGCATTGACTTCAATGGCAAAGGAAACCATGTGAGGTGGAAAATGAGCTGTCAATTTGCTATCTCCCATTTTATGCTCCTGCCAAGATCTATTTAACTCCCACTGAATCTAGTTTTTACTTCATGGAGTTAGTCAAAGCATACATTTCCCCCAATGGAAATTTATTCTAGATATCCATCCCTCTGTAAAATAAAATATTCTTGCAATCTCCATTCTCATTTGTGGATTGTTAATTTTAGACTCGTGTGATCAAACAAACTTAAATAACCTGATTAAATCTATATTGTACATGTTTCTTATTCCATGCCTCCTTTTATCCTTTTTCTCCCATTACAAAGGAAAATAATATCAGCTCCCAGGTGTCACATCCAATAGCCCTGAAATCCTACTTTTCCCTGAATCTTCTATGATGTTCACTGAAGAGTCTCTAAAACACTGCTCCAAATACAACGCTGTTGACAATGTTTCTATCTGTTATTTTAACTGGATTTAACCTGTTTATTTCAACATCACTGGCAGTTTTAAAATTATGCCAGTGAGTTGTGTAGAATTAAAGCTAATGAATAGCCCGAGTTTTGCATAAGAATAGTGGTGAGATATCTCACTCACAATTAAAAAGGAGTAAATTGGGCAACAAAATCCAGCACCTGCACATTCGTGTTTAGACACAGAAATCAGGAAGTTGCTGTTTGGTTTGTCCTGTCCCTCCAGAAGCTTTGCTATACCCATACCTCACAGACCCAGAATTTAAAAACATGCATGGCATGAAGTTGTGGTACTTACTCATGTGATACCCACTAAACATGCCAGAAAAAGGTTTGTCCGTTCAAGTAGAAGTGAATTTTATAACATTGTGATGTCTTAATTACTGCAAAGCAATCTCTCTAGCACTGAAAATTAACTTTTACATGTATGAACTCTCATTCCTTCTGATTTTAATTATTGTTGGAGATTTAATTTTGTTTTCTTTTTTCCTTTGTTTCTTTTATCTGTCCCTTAATCCCATCTTTCTTTCCCTCTCTTTATTTCATTTTCTGTACAAGATTTGAATTGAATTAAACATTCTAACTAACACCTCCTGGTTTAGTCTTGATGTGGGTTAAATTGGTTAGCTCCCCAAAATGTGCACAGGGATTGTGATGCATGATTAACCTGAGCCCATTCAGTGTAATGCAGACAGCATGCCAATTCATTATCGTGATTGTTGCATGTAGACAACAACCCCACTCTGTTCATTAGCTACAAGCATCAGCTTTTTCAACACTGCACTAAGGATCTTGGTTGAAAAGATAGAAAGAAGGAAAGATGTTCTGTATCCTCAAAGGGGCAGGAGGTGTTCCAGACACATGTGCGGAAGGCAGTTACAAAAGATAGCAGGGAAGGTCAATGCCTGTTTGCTGGCATGGATGGTAAGACTCCTGCCATCATGGTTCTGAAAACCACTGTTGGAAGCGGATTCCAAAGCGAGGCAGCACTCCAAGCAACCTACTATTCATCACAACACTACATTTGCTGAAATGCTTCCCAGGGGAACAGCAGTGCCTCCATGAAGTACAAACCAGCTATCTTCTCCAGAGGACAGCATACATGCTTGCTGCCCTGTTATTCTGCCAATGCTCTTATTGTTGCCTGTCAGTCAGCCAATCCAGACTGGTGCAGCTTAGGCTGAGATGGCTCAGCCTGCAACTGTGCCTTCTAGGCCCAGAGTTGCCTGAAGTCACCCTCCATCTGTATTCTCCTTAACCGGAAGTTAAAAGGCTTCCACCAGCCATGCTGTGGTCACTAGTGAAACAACCCATAGAAGCATGAGGGCAACGAAAGACACAAGGAAGAGGAATGCAACTGGGTGATTAGTTTCCTTATGTATGCATTATGGTATGATTTAATTTATGAATTTGGATTGGAATGTATATGTTGCTACATAATTTTGAATTGTGAGAAAGGGGGCAATGTGATGGTCAGTGACAGAGGAAAGTGAAGGAATGTGGGACTGTTGGTGAATGAGGAATTGAGGTCAACGTTGTTGAACCTGCTCATTAATAATTTGTTCACATGGAGCTCAAACAGAGAGTTGCTGCCTGCTTGCAGCTTCCCTTCCTCTTCCTCCTTTTCTGGGGTCTGCCATTTCCATCTCACCTTCCTCTTGCTCTTTCACCTCAGCTTCTTAACTGGAAAGGTGAAGGCTGTTCTCTCATGTTGGCAAGGTTGTGCAGTATGCCACAGACCTTGGCCAATCTTGAGACCCATTCAGCAAAGTACAGTCCCAGAGTAGCCAAAGCTGCACGGGCTTTGCTTCAGCATGCCAATGCTCTACGCCATCAGATATCTTGTGGTAGCATAGCTCTCTATGCATACTTGCTTTGCACCTGTGTGTGGGTTGCACACTGGAGTCATGAGCCTTTTCACCCAGTTTGCTATGGGATTAAAATACAATTCACACCACGAACTCCTGCAACTGAATGCAGTGTGATTGTTGCCAGTGTACCAGGCATTGACCTGCACAATATATTGCATTGTCTAAAACTCTGCTGTCCGTATCCTAACTCACACCAAGTCCTGTTTGCCCATTATCCCAATGCTGGTTGTCTTACATTGTCTCCAAGTTGGGCAATGATTTTATTTTAAAATTCTTATTCTTGTATTCAAATCCCTCAATGGCTTTAGCCTTCCCTTCCCTGTAATCTTCTCCAACTCTGGAAACCTCTGAGATATCTGCATTCCTCCAATGCTGACCTCTTGCACATCCCAGATTTTGATCACTCCACCATTGGTGGCCAGATCTTCAACTGCTGAGGATCCAAGCTTTCAAATTCCCTCTATAAAGCTCTCTGCCTCTCTAGCTCTCTTTCCCCATTTAAGAAGCTCATTATACCTAAAAATACCAATGTTCCATCATAAGATTAGAAGTGGGGATGTTCGCTGATGATAACACAATGTCAGCACCATTCGCCACTCTCAGATACTGAAATAGTCCATGTCCAAATGCAGCAAGACCTGGACAATATCCAGGCTTGGGCTGACAAGTGGCAAGTAACACTCATGCCACACAAGTAGCAGGCAATGACTATGTCCAACAAGAAAGAATTGAACCATTGCACCTTGACATTACCTTCGCTGAATCTCCCACTATCAACATCCTGGGGTTACCATTGATGAAAAACTGAACTTGACCAGCCATATAAACACCGTGTCTACAATAGCAGGTCAGAGGCTAAGAATCCTGCAATGAGTAACTCACTTCCTGACTGCCCAAAGCCTGTCCACCATCTACAAGGCACAACTCAGGAGTGCATTAGAATACTCTCCACTTGTGTAGGTGAATGTAGCTCCAACAACACTCAATAAGTTTGACACCATCCAGGACAAATTAGCCCACTTGATTGGCATGCCATCCACAAACATTCATGTCCTCCACCACCGATGCACAGGGCAATAGTGTGTACCATCTACAAATTACATTGCAGGAACTCATCAAGACTCCTCAGTCTCACCAAGACTCCACAACCACTGCCATCAGAAGGACAAGGGCAGCAGATGTAGGGGAACACCACCACTTCTCCAAGCCACTCACCATCCTGACCTGAAAATATATCACTGTTCCTTCACTGTGGCTGGGTTAAAATCCTGGAACTCCCTCCCTAACAGCACTGTAGTTGTACCTACACCACATGGACTGCAGCGGTTCAAGAAGGCAGCTCACCACCACCTTCTCAAGGTCAATTAGGAATGGTCAATAAATGCTGGCCCAGCCAGCGACCCCAATTCCCAAGAATGAATAAAAATAGCTTTGACCTAGCTTTTGGTCATCTGCTCTGACATCTCTTTATGTGGCTTGGTGTTATAGTTTGTTTGATAACACTCGTGTAAAGTACTGTGAGATGTTTAACTGCACTAAAGGTGCTATGTAAATGTGGGTTTTTTGTTGTTGCTGTTGTTTCCTGTGCTCCCCACCAGCTGCATATTGAGGAAGTGGACTCCCTTTCAGTTCAAGTACATGAAAAAGTTGACATGAGGTGAATGAAAGGCCGTGCACATGCAGTCAATGTCATCTTGTACTTTGGACAATCCTGCAATTCTTGTAAACATTTGGACTTCATTCACCCCTTTCTCCCAAAGGACAATGAAATTAAGTTACCTCTCTTTTCATGGAGAGCGCCAGCAGGGCGTGGCAAACCGAGAGATGTTGCAAATAACTCCAGCAGCACTTTGGAAGGAGTCAGATGGATAAAAGCTCATAGACACAACCACCTTCACAGCCACTGGCAATGTAGTCCTTGCCTCTCTCTGAGATTGGTCTTTAGCCTACAGCAGATTTCAGTGATGGCTTCTTTTGTGAAGCAAAGGCAGGTCAAGCATTGACCCTGCCTGAAGTTCAGGTAGGAGAATTGCTCCCTTAACACCCTATGTAGCCAAGGCCTGCTGCTGAGAGCCGTCCTCATTCTTGTCCTCCACCTCCTCATCATCGTCGTCCTCCTCCTCCTCCCTCTTGTAGCAGCTTGACCTGCTCTGCATAACCTCACTTGATTCTTCCAGCTGCCCTTGTCCTTCTAGGTGGCAGTGATTGTGGATTCGGAAGGCATTGCCTAAGGAGTTTTGGCGAGCTTCTACAGTGCGTATTTCAGATGGTACACACTGCTGCCACTGTGTGTCGGTGGTGGAGGGAGTGAATGTTTGTGGATGGGGTGCCAATCAAATGGGCTGCTTTGTCTTGGATGGTGTTAATCTTCTTGAGTGTTGTTGGAGATGCACTCAGGCAGGCAAGTCGGGAATGTTCTATCACACTCCTGACTTGTACCTTGTAGATGGTTGTCAGATTTTGGGGAATCACGAAGTGAATTACTTGCTGCAGAATTTCTGGCCCCTGACCTGCTCTTGTAGCCACAGTATTTATATGGCTAGTCCAGTTCAGTTTCTAGTCAATGGTAACCCCTAGGATGTTGATAGTGGGTGATTTAGTGATGGTAATGTCATTAAATGTCAAGAGGCAATGATTAGATTATCCCTTGTTGGAGATGGTGTCGCCTGGCACTTGTATTATGTGAATGTTATTTGCTACTTGTCAGCCCAAGCCTGGATACTGTCCAATATGCTCATCCTGGTCTACACGCATCTGGTGGACCATAAGTGTGCGTGCACTCACTCTTTCCAAATGTGATGTCCAGCACATTTCCCATCACAAGTGTGCGTGCTTGCCGTGGACACCATTTTGGACACTGAAGAGTCTTTGTAGCATCCAAAACACAGGGTCAATTTTGCCCCCTGCACTGCTCAATAAGAATTCTTTGTTCTGATTGGTGGAGAAACCTAAGATTGCTTGCACTGTTCAGACAGATCCTCTGTAGAGGGCTTCATGTTGATTTGACTTTCTGATAACCGCAAATCTGAATGGAGGTGGAAATGTAGTGAACAATGAGTGTCATTCAGACCACAAAACCAGAGCCATAGTTATAATTAAGTACACTTGGAAATGCATTCTAATAAAGAGTTTAGATGGAATAGATAGGGAGAAACTGTTCCCTCTGGCAGGCGAGTTATTAACTAGAGGATATAGATTTAAGATAATTGGAAAAAGATAGTGAGAATTTTTTTTTAACACAGCAGCTTATTGGAATTCACTGCCCAAACGGGTAGTGGAAGCAATTTCAATAGTGGTATTCAAAAGGGAATTGAATGTATACCTGAAAAGGAAAATTGCAGGAATATGGGGTAATAGCAGTGGCGTAGGGTGAGCCCGATAGCTCGTTAATGAGCCAGCACAGGTTTGATGGATTGAATGGCCTCACTCTGTGCTGTTTGCTTCTCTGACTTGAAAATACTTGATTAGCCCAGTCACTATCTGTTTCTCATTGACTAGACTGTTCTAATGAATGATTAGCATCCAAACCCATTTTTTTCCTCACCAATGCTATGGTCACATTAGTCTGAATACATCTTCCATTGTCAAATATCTGAAGCTTACGATTGATTTGGATTGATATTTAAATGGGAGATTCTCTGGGACACTTATGGGCTTATCTGTTCATTTTGTAGATATTTTCCGTTCCAAAATTTATACTCTTCTGTTTAAATAAAAATAACGTACAATCACCTAGCCCATTTACTTAATTGATAAAATACTTTGAATGAATCACTGCTATATTAGTCACCTGCAACACAGCCTTGTGTCATCAGTAATAACATTAATAGAAGTGTCCTCCTTCATATCATTTATGAGTGGTATAAAAAGCTGGACACTAAACTCATATCCCTGAAACCATCATTTTTAATTATTATCACCTTTTTTATTTCCAAACCAGCTAACTAATTTGGTATGTCTTTCATGAGGTTTTGCAAAAAAAGGTTTGCAGCTTTTTTAGGCACCTGGGAGGCCGCCTTCTTTCATCACCATTTCCAAAGCCTGCTGCAGCAAGTCTCCAGACCTGACTCGATATAATACTTTCCAGAAACTTCCCTCCACTATTGAAATGACCCAGGGCCTGGAAAGTCAGCTATAGGGTCAGGTGGCTTCTGGCAGACAGAATCTGTGCGTCACTGGAGATGTGCCCCAATTGGAAAGCCTAGGCCGGATTTTCCAGCAGAGATTGCTGGATTCCAAGCAGGAACTCTCTGGTTGTTTTATTTTCCATCTTCCTTAGCTCTGGAAAGTGACAGTTAATTGTGGCAAACCTCCTGATGCTCCAGCCAAGATCAACCAGCCCAATCATGATCAGATATCTTCTGTATTCTTCAACCCCATCACATCCAGTATTTGCTTAATGAGCCATTATTGCATTGAACTTCTGGCATCAGAGTTTGAGAATAACTTCAGAAAATGCACTTTAGTTTACTTTTGAAATGTAATTAGATCTTGCTGCTTCCTCTTCTCGTACTGCCAATAATTAACCAATATGTTTGCGCAAATAAATAAACAAAATAAATAAGGCTGGAAAGAATGCTGAAGTCCATTTGATGGTCCCAAAGCCTTTAAAAAAAAATCTTTCATATGATGTATGCATCGTTAGGCCAGCGTTTGTTATTCATCCCTAGTTGCCCTTGAGAAGGTGGTGGTGAGCTGCCTTCTAGAATCGCTGCAGTCCATGTGGTGTAGGTACACCCACAGTGCTGTTAGGGAATGAGTTCCAGGATTTTGACCCAGTGAGAGTGAGGGAATGGCAATATATTTCCAAATCAGGATGGTGAGTGACTTGGAGGAGAACTTGCAGATGGTGGCATTCCCATACATCTGCTGCCTTTGTCCTTCTAGATGGTAGAGGTGGCGGGTTTGGAAGGTGCTGTCAAAGGAAAGTTGGTGAGTTGCTGCAGTGCGTCTTGTAGATGGTACACACTGCTGCCACTGTGCATTGGTGGCAGAGGGAATGAATGTTTATGTTAGTGGATGGGTGCCGATCAAGTGGACTGCTTTGTCCTGGATGGTGTTGAACTTCTTGAGTGTTGTTGGAACTGCACTCTTCACATACCTGACTTGGGCTTTGGGGAATCAGGAGCTGAGTTACTCACCTTAGAATTCCCAGTCTCTGGCTGTTGTAGTGACAGTACTTATATGGCCAGTCCAGTTCAGTTTCTGGTCAATGGTAACACCAGGATGTTGATAGTGGAAGGATTCAGTGATGGTAATGCCATTGAATGTCAAAGGGAGATGGTTATATTCTCTTTTGTTGGAGTTGGTCATTGCCTGGAACTTGTGTGGTATGAATGTTAGTTGTTACTTATCAGTACAAGCCTGAATATTGTCCAGCTGTTGCTGCAATTGGATATGGACTGCTTCAGTATCTGAGGAGTTGCGAAAGGTATTGAACATTGTGCAATCATCAGAGAACATCCCCACTCTGACCTTATAATGGTGGAAAGGCCATTGATCAATTTCCTAAAGATGGTTGGTCTTAGGACACTACCCTGTGGAGCCCTTGCAGTGATGTTCTGGGATCTTTGAGATGATTAGCCTCCAACAACTACAACAATCTTCCTTTGTGCTAGGTATTATTCCAAACAGTGGAGAGGTTTCCCCATGATTTCCATGGTCCTCAATTTTGTTGGGACTCCTTGATGCTACATTTGGTCAAATGCTGCCTTGATGTCAAGGGCAGTCACCCTCACCTCACCTCTTGAGTTGAGCTCTACTGTCCATGTCTGGATCACGGCTGTGATGAGGTCAGCAGCCAAGTAGCCCTCCTGGGACCCAAAATGAGCATCAAAGGGCAGGTTATTGCTGTGTAAGTGCCAGTTGATAGCACCGTTGTTGACTCCTTTCATCACTTTGCTGCTGAGAGTAGACTGATGGGACGGTAATTGGCCTGGTTGGATTTGACCTGCTTTTGGTGAACAGGCATACCTGGGCAATTTTCCACATTGTCGGATAGATGCCTTTGTCATAGCTGCACTGGAACAGCTTGGCTAGGGAATATTTGTGGTGCCCCCTCCTCCAGTTAGTTGTTTAATTGTCTATCACCCTTCACGAATGGATGTGACTGGACAGCAGAACTTTGATCTGATCCATTGCTTGTGGAATCGCTTGGCCCTGTTTATTACATGCTGCTTCTGCTGTTTAGCATGCATGTAGTCCTCTATTGTAGCTTCACAGGGTGGCACCTTATATTTAGATATGACTGGTGCATGTCCTCCTCCACACCTCATTGAACCAGGGTTGATTCATCAGCTTAGTGGTAATGGCAGAGTGAGGAATATGACAGACCATCAGGTTACTGACTGTGGTTGAATATAATTCTGTTGCTGCTGATAGTGCACATCTCCTCCCAGTTACCAGCATGTAGCTGCCAGATCTGTTCTGAATCTATCTCATTTAGCATGCAGGCCGAGAGTATGTTCAGTGAAAAGATGGGTCCTCATGTGTTAGCGAACCAGGTACGTTTTTGCAGCAAATGATGATAGTTTCATGGCACCATTACTGAGACTAGCTTCCAGTTCCATATTTTTATTAACAAATTAAATTTATTAAGTAATTGAATTTAAATCCCAGCAGTTGCCATGGTGGAATTTGAACCCGTATCCACAGGGCATTAGCCTGGTTCTCTGGATTACTGGTCCTCTGACGTTACCACTACATCATTGTCTCCCCTTAAATCAGGCTTGTCCATCTTATGGGCCCCTCCATGCGGCCCCCGGAGCCAGTTTTCAAAATTCTGGTCAAGCACATGAGTTTCAATGGAAGATTCTGCATGCACCCGCTCCTCCAATCACAGGCCGTTTCTTTCCCATGTTTGTTGCTGATAAGCTCACTAGTGAGTGTTAGTGATTGCACTGAGAAGTGCTGGGCCGAGGGAAGTGGAGATATGGTGGAATGGAGATCGGGGTGCCAGGAACGCCGGGCCTGGGGAGGGCAAGATATTGGCGGCCCATGGTAGAGGTGGTGTCATGGAGAGTCTGTAGGAGTTAGGGAATGTGTGTGTGAATGAGTGAGAGAGTGTGTGTCTGTGTGTGTGAGTGAGTGAGAGAGTGAGTGTGAGTGAGTGAGAGAGTGTGTGTCTGTGTGTGTGAGTGAGTGAGAGAGTGTGTGTCTGTGAGTGAGAGAGTGTGTGTCTGTGTGTGTGTGTGAGTGAGAGAGTGTGTGTCTGTGAGTGAGAGAGTGTGTGTCTGTGTGTGTGAGTGAGTGAGAGAGTGTGTGTGTGGGTGAGAGAGTATGTGTGCGTGAGTGAGTGTGTGTGTGTGAGTGAGAGAGTGTGTGTGTGGGGGTGAGTGAGAGAGTGTGTGTGTGGGTGTGTGAGAGAGTGTGTGTGGCTGTGAGTGAGAGAGTGAGTGTGTGGGTGTGAGTGAGTGTGTGTGTGGGTGTGAGTGAGAGAGTGGGTGTGTGGTTGTGAGTGAGAGAGTGGTGTGTGTGGGTGTGAGTGAGAGAGTGTGTGTGTGGTTGTGAGTGAGAGAGTGTGTGTGGGTGTGCGTGAGAGTGTGTGTGTCTGGGTGTGAGTGAGTAAGAGAGTGTGTGTGTGGCTGTGAGTGAGAGAGATTGTGTGTGAGTGTGAGTGAGAGAGTGTGTGTGTGTGAGTGAGTGAGAGAGTGTGTATGGGTGTGAGTGAGAGAGAGAGAGAGTGTGTGTGTGTGTGAGTGAGAGTGTGCATGTGTGTGTGTGAGTGAGTGAGAGAGTGTGTGTGGGTGAGAGTGAGTGTGTGTATGTGTGGGTGTGAGTGAGAGAGTGTGTGTGTGGGTGTTAGTGTGAGAGTGTGTGTGTGGTTGTGACTGAGAGTGTGCGTGTGTGGGTGTGAGTGAGTGTGTGTGTGTGTGTGTGTGAGTGAGTGAGAGAGTGTGTGTGTGGGTGTGAGTGAGTGCGTGTATGTGTGGGTGTCAGTGAGAGAGTGTGTGTGTGGGTGTGAGTGAGTGTGTGTATGTGTGGGTGTGAGTGAGAGAGTGAGTGTGTGGGTGTGAATGAGTGTGTGTGTGTGAGTGAGAGAGTGTATGTGTGGTTGTGAGTGAGAGAGTGTGTGTGTGTGGGTGTGAGTGAGAGAGTGTGTGTGGTTGTGAGTGAGAGAGTGTGTGCGGGTGTGCGTGAGAGTGTGTGTGTCTGGGCGTGAGTGAGTGAGAGAGTGTGTGTGTGTGGCTGTGAGTGAGAGAGATTGTGTGTGAGTATGAGTGAGAGAGAGTGTTTGTGTGAGTGAGAGAGTGTGTGTGTGTGTGTGAGTGAGAGTGTGTGTTTGTGAGTGAGAGGATGCATATGAGTATGTGTGAGTGAGTGAGAGAGTGTGTGTGTGGGTATGAGTGAGAGAGAGAGTGTGTGTGTGGGTGTGAGCAAGTGTGTGCATGTGTGGGTGTGAGTAAGACAGTGTGTGTGTGGGTGTTAGTGTTAGAGTGTGTGTGTGGGTGTGACTGAGAGTGTGCGTGTGTGGGAGTGAGTGGGTGTGTGTGTGAGTGAGTGAGAGTGTGTGTGGGTGAGAGTGAGTGAGTGAGAGAGTGTGTGTGGGTGAGAGTGAGTGTGTGTATGTGTGGGTGTGAGTGAGAGAGTATGTGTGTGGTTGTGAGTGAGAGAGTGTGTGTGTGTGAGTGAGAGGGTGCATATGCGTGTGTGTGAGTGAGTGAGAGAGTGTGTATGTGGGTGTGATTGAGTGCGTGTATGTGTGGGTGTCAGTGAGAGAGTGTGTGTGTGGGTGTGAGTGAGAGAGAGAGTGTGTGTGTGGGTGTGAGTGAGTGTGTGTATGTGTGGGTTTGAGTGAGAGAGTGAGTGTGTGGGTGTGAATGAGTGTGTGTGTGGGTGTGAGTGAGAGAGTGTGTGTGGTTGTGAGTGAGAGAGTGTGTGTGGGTGTGTGTGAGAGTGTGTGTGTCTGGGTGTGAGTGAGTGAGAGAGTGTGTGTGTGGCTGTGAGTGAGAGAGATTGTGTGTGAGTGTGAGTGAGAGAGAGTGTTTGTGTGAGTGAGAGAGTGTGTGTGTGTGAGTGAGTGAGAGAGTGTGTATGGGTGTGAGTGAGAGAGAGTGAGAGTGTGTGTTTGTGAGTGAGAGGTTGCATATGAGTATGTGTGAGTGAGTGAGAGAGTGTGTGTGTGGGTATGAGTGAGAGAGAGAGTGTGTGTGGGCGTGAGTGAGTGCGTGTATGTGTGGGTGTCAGTGAGAGAGTGTGTGTGTGGGTGTGAGTGAGAGAGAGAGTGTGTGTGTGGGTGTGAGTGAGTGTGTGTATGTGCGGGTGTGAGTGAGAGAGTGTATGTGTGGGTGTGAGTGAGAGAGTGTGTGCGTGCGTGTGAGTGAGTGTGTGTATGTGCGGGTGTGTGTGAGAGAGTGTGTGTGTGGGTGTGAGTAAGAGAGTGTGTGAGTGGGTGTGAGTGCAAGAGTGTGTGCGTGGGTGTGAGTGCAAGTGTGTGTGTATGTGTGTGTGTGAGAGAGTGTGTGTGTGGGTGTTAGTGTGAGAGTGTGTGTGTGGGTGTGACTGAGAGTGTGTGTGTGTGGGTGTGAGTGAGAGAGAGAGTGTGTGTGTGTGTGAGCGAGTGTGTGTATGTGTGGGTGTGAGTGAGAGAGTGTGTGTGTGGGTGTTAGTGTGAGAGTGTGTGTGTGGGTGTGACTGAGAGTGTGCGTGTGTGGGTGTGAGTGAGAGAGAGAGTGTGTGTGTGGGTGTGAGTGAGTGTGTGTATGTGCGGGTGTGAGTGAGAGAGTGTATGTGTGGGTGTGAGTGAGAGAGTGTGTGCGTGCGTGTGAGTGAGTGTGTGTATGTGCGGGTGTGTGTGAGAGAGTGTGTGTGTGGGTGTGAGTAAGAGAGTGTGTGAGTGGGTGTGAGTGCAAGAGTGTGTGCGTGGGTGTGAGTGCAAGTGTGTGTGTATGTGTGTGTGTGAGAGAGTGTGTGTGTGGGTGTTAGTGTGAGAGTGTGTGTGTGGGTGTGACTGAGAGTGTGTGTGTGTGGGTGTGAGTGAGAGAGAGAGTGTGTGTGTGTGTGAGCGAGTGTGTGTATGTGTGGGTGTGAGTGAGAGAGTGTGTGTGTGGGTGTTAGTGTGAGAGTGTGTGTGTGGGTGTGACTGAGAGTGTGCGTGTGTGGGTGTGAGTGAGTGTGTGTGTGTGTGAGTGAGAGCGTGTCTGTGTGTGTGTGAGTGAGAGAGTGTGTGTGGGTGAGGGTGAGTGTGTGTATGTGTGGGTGTGAGTGAGAGAGTGTATGTGTGGGTGTTAGTGTGAGAGTGTGTGTGTGGGTGTGACTGAGAGTGTGCGTGTGTGGGTGTGAGTGAGTGTGTGTGGGTGAGAGTGAGTGTGTGTATGTGTGTGTGTGAGTGAGAGAGTGTGTGTGTGGTTGTGAGTGAGAGAGTGTGTGTGTGTGAGTGAGAGGGTGCATATGTGTGTGTGTGAGTGAGTGAGAGAGTGTGTGTGTGGGTGTGAGTGAGTGCGTGTATGTGTGGGTGTCAGTGAGAGAGTGTGTGTGTGGGTGTGAGTGAGAGATAGAGTGTGTGTGGGTGTGAGTGAGTGTGTGTATGTGCGGGTGTGAGTGAGAGAGTGAGTGTGTGGGTGTGAGTGAGTGTGTGTGTGGGTGTGAACGAGTGTGTGTATGTGTGGATGTGAGTGAGAGAGTGTGTGTGTGGGTGTTAGTGTGAGAGTGTGTGTGTGGGTGTGACTGAGAGTGTGTGTGTGTGGGTGTGAGTGAGAGAGAGTGTGTGTGTGTGTGTGAGCGAGTGTGTGTATGTGTGGGTGTGAGTGAGAGAGTGTGTGTGTGGGTGTTAGTGTGAGAGTGTGTGTGTGGGTGTGACTGAGAGTGTGCGTGTGTGGGTGTGAGTGAGTGTGTGTGTGTGTGAGTGAGAGCGTGTCTGTGTGTGTGTGAGTGAGTGAGAGAGTGTGTGTGGGTGAGAGTGAGTGTGTGTATGTGTGGGTGTGAGTGAGAGAGTGTGTGTGTGGGTGTTAGTGTGAGAGTGTGTGTATGGGTGTGACTGAGAGTGTGCGTGTGTGGGTGTGAGTGAGTGTGTGTGTGTGTGGGTTTGAGTGAGAGAGTGAGTGTGTGGGTGTGAATGAGTGTGTGTGTGGGTGTGAGTGAGAGAGTGTGTGTGGTTGTGAGTGAGAGAGTGTGTGTGGGTGTGTGTGAGAGTGTGTGTGTCTGGGCGTGAGTGAGTGAGAGAGTGTGTGTGTGGCTGTGAGTGAGAGAGATTGTGTGTGAGTGTGAGTGAGAGAGAGTGTTTGTGTGAGTGAGAGAGTGTGTGTGTGTGAGTGAGTGAGAGAGTGTGTATGGGTGTGAGTGAGAGAGAGTGAGAGTGTGTGTTTGTGAGTGAGAGGTTGCATATGAGTATGTGTGAGTGAGTGAGAGAGTGTGTGTGTGGGTATGAGTGAGAGAGAGAGTGTGTGTGGGCGTGAGTGAGTGTGTGTATGTGTGGGTGTCAGTGAGAGAGTGTGTGTGTGGGTGTGAGTGAGAGAGAGAGTGTGTGTGTGGGTGTGAGTGAGTGTGTGTATGTGCGGGTGTGAGTGAGAGAGTGTGTGTGTGGGTGTGAGTGAGAGAGTGTGTGCGTGGGTGTGAGTGAGTGTGTGTATGTGCGGGTGTGTGTGAGAGAGTGTGTGTGTGGGTGTGAGTGAGAGAGTGTGTGCGTGGGTGTGAGTGCAAGAGTGTGTGCGTGGGTGTGAGTGCAAGTGTGTGTGTGTGTGTGTGAGAGAGACTGTGTGTGTGGGTGTTAGTGTGAGAGTGTGTGTGTGGGTGTGACTGAGAGTGTGTGTGTGTGGGTGTGAGTGAGAGAGAGAGTGTGTGTGTGTGTGAGCGAGTGTGTGTATGTGTGGTTGTGAGTGAGAGAGTGTGTGTGTGGGTGTTAGTGTGAAAGTGTGTGTGTGGGTGTGACTGAGAGTGTGCGTGTGTGGGTGTGAGTGAGTGTGTGTGTGTGTGAGTGAGAGCGTGTCTGTGTGTGTGTGAGTGAGAGAGTGTGTGTGGGTGAGAGTGAGTGTGTGTATGTGTGGGTGTGAGTGAGAGAGTGTATGTGTGGGTGTTAGTGTGAGAGTGTGTGTGTGGGTGTGACTGAGAGTGTGCGTGTGTGGGTGTGAGTGAGTGTGTGTGGGTGAGAGTGAGTGTGTGTATGTGTGTGTGTGAGTGAGAGAGTGTGTGTGTGGTTGTGAGTGAGAGAGTGTGTGTGTGTGAGTGAGAGGGTGCATATGTGTGTGTGTGAGTGAGTGAGAGAGTGTGTGTGTGGGTGTGAGTGAGTGCGTGTATGTATGGGTGTCAGTGAGAGAGTGTGTGTGTGGGTGTGAGTGAGAGATAGATTGTGTGTGGGTGTGAGTGAGTGTGTGTATGTGCGGGTGTGAGTGAGAGAGTGAGTGTGTGGGTGTGAGTGAGTGTGTGTGTGGTTGTGAGCGAGTGTGTGTATGTGTGGATGTGAGTGAGAGAGTGTGTGTGTGGGTGTTAGTGTGAGAGTGTGTGTGTGGGTGTGACTAAGAGTGTGTGTGTGTGGGTGTGAGTGAGAGAGAGTGTGTGTGTGGGTGTGAGCGAGTGTGTGTATGTGTGGGTGTGAGTGAGAGAGTGTGTGTGTGGGTGTTGGTGTGAGAGTGTGTGTGTGGGTGTGACTGAGAGTGTGCGTGTGTGGGTGTGAGTGAGTGCGTGTGTGTGTGAGTGAGAGCGTGTCTGTGTGTGTGTGAGTGAGTGAGAGAGTGTGTGTGGGTGAGAGTGAGTGTGTGTATGTGTGGGTGTGAGTGAGAGAGTGTGTGTGTGGGTGTTAGTGTGAGAGTGTGTGTATGGGTGTGACTGAGAGTGTGCGTGTGTGGGTGTGAGTGAGTGTGTGTGGGTGAGAGTGAGTGTGTGTATGTGTGGGTGTGAGTGAGAAAGTGTGTGTGTGGTTGTGAGTGAGAGAGTGTGTGTGTGTGAGTGAGAGGGTGCATATGTGTGTGTGTGAGTGAGTGAGAGAGTGTGTGTGTGGGTGTGAGTGAGTGCGTGTATGTGTGGGTGTCAGTGAGAGAGTGTGTGTGTGGGTGTGAGTGAGAGATAGAGTGTGTGTGGGTGTGAGTGAGTGTGTGTATGTGCGGGTGTGAGTGAGAGAGTGAGTGTGTGGGTGTGAGTGAGTGTGTGTGTGGGTGTGAGTGAGAGAGTGGGTGTGTGGTTGTGAGTGAGAGATTGTGTGTGGGTGTGCGTGAGAGTGTGTGTGTCTGGGCGTGAGTGAGTGAGAGAGTGTGTGTGTGGCTGTGAGTGAGAGAGATTGTGTGTGAGTGTGAGTGAGAGAGAGTGTTTGTGTGAGTGAGAGAGTGTGTGTGTGGGTATGAGTGAGTGAGAGAGTGTGTGTGGGCGAGAGTGAGTGTGTGTATGTGTGGGTGTGAGTGAGAGAGTGTGTGTGTGGTTGTGAGTGAGAGAGTGTGTGTGTGTGTGAGTGAGAGGGTGCATATGTGTGTGTGTGAGTGAGTGAGAGAGTGTGTGTGTGGGTGTGAGTGAGTGCGTGTATGTGTGGGTGTCAGTGAGAGAGTATGTGTGTGGGTGTGAGTAGGAGAGAGAGTGTGTGATTGGGTGTGAGTGAGTGTGTGTATGTGCGGGTGTGAGTGAGAGAGTGTGTGTGTGTGGGTGTGAGTGAGAGAGTGTGTGCGTGGGTGTGAGTGCAAGAGTATGTGCGTGGTTGTGAGTGAGAGAGTGTGTGTGTGAGTGTGAGTGAGAGAGTGTGTGTTTAGGCGTGAGCAACAGACTGTGTGTGTGAGTGAGAGAGTGTGTGTGTAGTTGTGAGTGAGAGTGTGTGTGTGTGTGGTTGTGAGTGAGAGCTTGTGTGCGTGTGTGTGAGTGAGAGAGTGTGTGTGTGTGGGTGTGAGAGAGTGTGTGCGTGGGTGTGAGTGCAAGAGTATGTGCGTGGTTGTGAGTGAGAGTGTGTGTGTGTGAGTGTGAGTGAGAGAGTGTGTGTGGGTGAGAGTGAGTGTGTGTATGTGTGGGTGTGAGTGAGAGAGTGTGTGTGTGGGTGTTAGTGTGAGAGTGTGTGTATGGGTGTGACTGAGAGTGTGCGTGTGTGGGTGTGAGTGAGTGTGTGTGTGTGTGTGGGTTTGAGTGAGAGAGTGAGTGTGTGGGTGTGAATGAGTGTGTGTGTGGGTGTGAGTGAGAGAGTGTGTGTGGTTGTGAGTGAGAGAGTGTGTGTGGGTGTGTGTGAGAGTGTGTGTGTCTGGGCGTGAGTGAGTGAGAGAGTGTGTGTGTGGCTGTGAGTGAGAGAGATTGTGTGTGAGTGTGAGTGAGAGAGAGTGTTTGTGTGAGTGAGAGAGTGTGTGTGTGTGAGTGAGTGAGAGAGTGTGTATGGGTGTGAGTGAGAGAGAGTGAGAGTGTGTGTTTGTGAGTGAGAGGTTGCATATGAGTATGTGTGAGTGAGTGAGAGAGTGTGTGTGTGGGTATGAGTGAGAGAGAGAGAGTGTGTGTGGGCGTGAGTGAGTGTGTGTATGTGTGGGTGTCAGTGAGAGAGTGTGTGTGTGGGTGTGAGTGAGAGAGAGAGTGTGTGTGTGTGAGCGAGTGTGTGTATGTGTGGCTGTGAGTGAGAGAGTGTGTGTGTGGGTGTTAGTGTGAGAGTGTGTGTGTGGGTGTGACTGAGAGTGTGCGTGTGTGGGTGTGAGTGAGTGTGTGTGTGTGTGAGTGAGAGCGTGTCTGTGTGTGTGTGAGTGAGAGAGTGTGTGTGGGTGAGAGTGAGTGTGTGTATGTGTGGGTGTGAGTGAGAGAGTGTATGTGTGGGTGTTAGTGTGAGAGTGTGTGTGTGGGTGTGACTGAGAGTGTGCGTGTGTGGGTGTGAGTGAGTGTGTGTGGGTGAGAGTGAGTGTGTGTATGTGTGTGTGTGAGTGAGAGAGTGTGTGTGTGGTTGTGAGTGAGAGAGTGTGTGTGTGTGAGTGAGAGGGTGCATATGTGTGTGTGTGAGTGAGTGAGAGAGTGTGTGTGTGGGTGTGAGTGAGTGCGTGTATGTATGGGTGTCAGTGAGAGTGTGTGTGTGTGGTTGTGAGTGAGTGAGAGAGTGTGTGTGTGGGTGTGAGAGAGTGTGTGTATGTGCGGGTGTGAGTGAGAGAGTGAGTGTGTGGGTGTGAGTGAGTGTGTGTGTGGGTGTGAGCGAGTGTGTGTATTTGTGGGTGTGAGTGAGAGAGTGTGTGTGTGGGTGTTAGTGTGAGAGTGTGTGTGTGGGTGTGACTGAGTGTGTGTGTGTGGGTGTGAGTGAGAGAGAGTGTGTGTGTGGGTGTGAGCGAGTGTGTGTATGTGTGGGTGTGAGTGAGAGAGTGTGTGTGTGGGTGTTAGTGTGAGAGTGTGTGTGTGGGTGTGACTGAGAGTGTGCGTGTGTGGGTGTGAGTGAGTGTGTGTGTGTGTGAGTGAGAGCGTGTCTGTGTGTGTGTGAGTGAGAGAGTGTGTGTGGGTGAGAGTGAGTGTGTGTATGTGTGGGTGTGAGTGAGAGAGTGTATGTGTGGGTGTTAGTGTGAGAGTGTGTGTGTGGGTGTGACTGAGAGTGTGCGTGTGTGGGTGTGAGTGAGTGTGTGTGGGTGAGAGTGAGTGTGTGTATGTGTGTGTGTGAGTGAGAGAGTGTGTGTGTGGTTGTGAGTGAGAGAGTGTGTGTGTGTGAGTGAGAGGGTGCATATGTGTGTGTGTGAGTGAGTGAGAGAGTGTGTGTGTGGGTGTGAGTGAGTGCGTGTATGTGTGGGTGTCAGTGAGAGAGTGTGTGTGTGGGTGTGAGTGAGAGATAGAGTGTGTGTGGGTGTGAGTGAGTGTGTGTATGTGCGGGTGTGAGTGAGAGAGTGAGTGTGTGGGTGTGAGTGAGTGTGTGTGTGGGTGTGAGTGAGAGAGTGGGTGTGTGGTTGTGAGTGAGAGAGTGTGTGTGGGTGTGCGTGAGAGTGTGTGTGTCTGGGCGTGAGTGAGTGAGAGAGTGTGTGTGTGGCTGTGAGTGAGAGAGATTGTGTGTGAGTGTGAGTGAGAGAGAGTGTTTGTGTGAGTGAGAGAGTGTGTGTGTGGGTATGAGTGAGTGAGAGAGTGTGTGTGGGTGAGAGTGAGTGTGTGTATGTGTGGGTGTGAGTGAGAGAGTGTGTGTGTGGTTGTGAGTGAGAGAGTGTGTGTGTGTGTGAGTGAGAGGGTGCATATGTGTGTGTGTGAGTGAGTGAGAGAGTGTGTGTGTGGGTGTGAGTGAGTGCGTGTATGTGTGGGTGTCAGTGAGAGAGTATGTGTGTGGGTGTGAGTAGGAGAGAGAGTGTGTGATTGGGTGTGAGTGAGTGTGTGTATGTGCGGGTGTGAGTGAGAGAGTGTGTGTGTGTGGGTGTGAGTGAGAGAGTGTGTGCGTGGGTGTGAGTGCAAGAGTATGTGCGTGGTTGTGAGTGAGAGAGTGTGAGTGTGAGTGAGAGAGTGTGTGTTTAGGCGTGAGCAACAGACTGTGTGTGTGAGTGAGAGAGTGTGTGTGTAGTTGTGAGTGAGAGTGTGTGTGTGTGTGGTTGTGAGTGAGAGCTTGTGTGCGTGTGTGTGAGTGAGAGAGTGTGTGTGTGTGGGTGTGAGAGAGTGTGTGCGTGGGTGTGAGTGCAAGAGTATGTGCGTGGTTGTGAGTGAGAGTGTGTGTGTGTGAGTGTGAGTGAGAGAGTGTGTGTTTAGGCGTGAGTAACAGACTGTGTGTGGGAGTGAGAGAGTGTGTGTGTGGTTGTGAGTGAGAGTGTGTGTGTGTGTGGTTGTGAGTGAGAGCTTGTGTGCGTGTGTGTGAGTGAGAGTGTGTGTGTGTGCGAGTGAGTGAGAGAGTGTGTGTGTGCGAGTGAGTGAGAGAGTGTGTGTGGGGGTATGAGTGAGAGAATGTGTGTGTGGGTATGAGTGAGAGTGTGTGTGTGCGTGTGAGTGAGAGAGTGTGGGTGCAGGTGTGAGTGAGAGAGTGCGTGTGCGGGTGTGAGAGAGTGTGTGTGTGGGTGTGAGTGAGAGAATGTGTGTGAGGGTTTGAGTGAGTGAGTGTGTGTTCAGGTGTGAGTGAGAGAGTGTGTGTCGGCATGAGTAACAGAGTGTGTGTGTGAGTGAGAGAGTTTGTGGGTGTGTGTGTGTGTGTGAGTGAGAGAGAGTGTGTGTAGGTGTGAGTAACAGAGTGTGTGTGTGTGAGTGCGAGAGTGTGTGTAGGTGTGAATAACAGAGTGTGTGTGTAGTCGTGAGTAATAGTGTGTGAGTGAGAGAGTGTGTGTGTGTGTGTGTGTGTTTGTGTGAGTGAGTGAGTGAGAGAGAGTGTGTGTGGGTATGAGTGAGAGAATGTACGTGTGGGTATGAGTGAGAGCGTGTGCGGGTGTGAGTGAGAGAATGTGTGTGAGAGTGAGTGAGAGAGTGTGTGTGTGGGTGTGAGTGAGAGAGTCTGTGCGGGTGTGAGTGGGTATGAGTGAGTGTGTGTATGTGTGGGTGTCATTGAGAGAGTGTGTGCGTGGGTATGAGTGAGAGAGAGAGTGTGTGTGTGGGTGTGATTGAGAGAGTGTGTGTGCGGGTGTGAGTGAGAGAGTGTGTGTGTGGTTGTGAGTGAGAGAGTGTGTGTGTGTGAGTGAGAGGGTGCATATGTGTGTGTGTGAGTGAGTGAGAGAGTGTGTATGTGGGTGTGATTGAGTGCGTGTATGTGTGGGTGTCAGTGAGAGAGTGTGTGTGTGGGTGTGAGTGAGAGAGAGAGAGTGTGTGTGGGTGTGAGTGAGTGTGTGTATGTGTGGGTTTGAGTGAGAGAGTGAGTGTGTGGGTGTGAATGAGTGTGTGTGTGGGTGTGAGTGAGAGAGTGTGTGTGTGGTTGTGAGTGAGAGAGTGTGTGTGGGTATGTGTGACAGTGTGTGTGTCTGGGCGTGAGTGAGTGAGAGAGTGTGTGTGTGGCTGTGAGTGAGAGAGATTGTGTGTGAGTGTGAGTGAGAGAGAGTGTTTGTGTGAGTGAGAGAGTGTGTGTGTGTGAGTGAGTGAGAGAGTGTGTATGGGTGTGAGTGAGAGAGAGTGAGAGTGTGTGTTTGTGAGTGAGAGGTTGCATATGAGTATGTGTGAGTGAGTGAGAGAGTGTGTGTGTGGGTATGAGTGAGAGAGAGAGTGTGTGTGGGCGTGAGTGAGTGCGAGTATGTGTGGGTGTCAGTGAGAGAGTGTGTGTGTGGGTGTGAGTGAGAGAGAGAGTGTGTGTGTGGGTGTGAGTGAGTGTGTGTATGTGCGGGTGTGAGTGAGAGAGTGTGTGTGTGGGTGTGAGTGAGAGAGTGTGTGCGTGGGTGTGAGTGCAAGAGTGTGTGCGTGGGTGTGAGTGCAAGTGTGTGTGTGTGTGTGTGTGAGAGAGACTGTGTGTGTGGGTGTTAGTGTGAGAGTGTGTGTGTGGGTGTGACTGAGAGTGTGTGTGTGTGGGTGTGAGTGAGAGAGAGAGTGTGTGTGTGTGTGAGCGAGTGTGTGTATGTGTGGGTGTGAGTGAGAGAGTGTGTGTGTGGGTGTTAGTGTGAGAGTGTGTGTGTGGGTGTGACTGAGAGTGTGCGTGTGTGGGTGTGAGTGAGTGTGTGTGTGTGTGAGTGAGAGCGTGTCTGTGTGTGTGTGAGTGAGTGAGAGAATGTGTGTGGGTGAGAGTGAGTGTGTGTATGTGTGGGTGTGAGTGAGAGAGTGTGTGTGTGGGTGTTAGTGTGAGAGTGTGTGTGTGGGTGTGACTGAGAGTGTGCGTGTGTGGGTGTGAGTGAGTGTGTGTGGGTGAGAGTGAGTGTGTGTATGTGTGTGTGTGAGTGAGAGAGTGTGTGTGTGGTTGTGAGTGAGAGAGTGTGTGTGTGTGAGTGAGAGGGTGCATATGTGTGTGTGTGAGTGAGTGAGAGAGTGTGTGTGTGGGTGTGAGTGAGTGCGTGTATGTATGGGTGTCAGTGAGAGAGTGTGTGTGTGGTTGTGAGTGAGAGAGAGAGTGTGTGTGTGGGTGTGAGAGAGTGTGTGTATGTGCGGGTGTGAGTGAGAGAGTGAGTGTGTGGGTGTGAGTGAGTGTGTGTGTGGGTGTGAGCGAGTGTGTGTATGTGTGGGTGTGAGTGAGAGAGTGTGTGTGTGGGTGTTAGTGTGAGAGTGTGTGTGTGGGTGTGACTGAGAGTGTGTGTGTGTGGGTGTGAGTGAGAGAGAGTGTGTGTGTGGGTGTGAGCGAGTGTGTGTATGTGTGGGTGTGAGTGAGAGAGTGTGTGTGTGGGTGTTAGTGTGAGAGTGTGTGTGTGGTGTGACTGAGAGTGTGCGTGTGTGGGTGTGAGTGAGTGTGTGTGTGTGTGAGTGAGAGCGTGTCTGTGTGTGTGTGAGTGAGTGAGAGAGTGTGTGTGGGTGAGAGTGAGTGTGTGTATGTGTGGGTGTGAGTGAGAGAGTGTGTGTGTGGGTGTTAGTGTGAGAGTGTGTGTGTGGGTGTGACTGAGAGTGTGCGTGTGTGGGTGTGAGTGAGTGTGTGTGGGTGAGAGTGAGTGTGTGTATGTGTGGGTGTGAGTGAGAGAGTGTGTGTGTGGTTGTGAGTGAGAGAGTGTGTGTGTGTGAGTGAGAGGGTGCATATGTGTGTGTGTGAGTGAGTGAGAGAGTGTGTGTGTGGGTGTGAGTGAGTGCGTGTATGTGTGGGTGTCAGTGAGAGAGTGTGTGTGTGGGTGTGAGTGAGAGATAGATTGTGTGTGGGTGTGAGTGAGTGTGTGTATGTGCGGGTGTGAGTGAGAGAGTGAGTGTGTGGGTGTGAGTGAGTGTGTGTGTGGGTGTGAGTGAGAGAGTGGGTGTGTGGTTGTGAGTGAGAGAGTGTGTGTGGGTGTGCGTGAGAGTGTGTGTGTCTGGGCGTGAGTGAGTGAGAGAGTGTGTGTGTGGCTGTGAGTGAGAGAGATTGTGTGTGAGTGTGAGTGAGAGAGAGTGTTTGTGTGAGTGAGAGAGTGTGTGTGTGGGTATGAGTGAGTGAGAGAGTGTGTGTGTGTGAGTGAGAGGGTGCATATGTGTGTGTGTGAGTGAGTGAGAGAGTGTGTGTGTGGGTGTGAGTGAATGCGTGTATGTATGGGTGTCAGTGAGAGAGTGTGTGTGTGGGTGTGAGTGAGAGAGAGAGTGTGTGATTGGGTGTGAGTGAGTGTGTGTATGTGCGGGTGTGAGTGAGAGAGTGTGTGTGTGTGGGTGTGAGTGAGAGAGTGTGTGCGTGGGTGTGAGTGCAAGAGTATGTGCGTGGTTGTGAGTGAGAGTGTGTGTGTGTGAGTGTGAGTGAGAGAGTGTGTGTTTAGGCGTGAGCAACAGACTGTGTGTGGGAGTGAGAGAGTGTGTGTGTAGTTGTGAGTGAGTGTGTGTGTGTGTGTGGTTGTGAGTGAGAGCTTGTGTGCGTGTGTGTGAATGAGAGAGTGTGTGTGTGTGGGTGTGAGTGAGAGAGTGTTTGCGTGGGTGTGAGTGCAAGAGTATGTGCGTGGTTGTGAGTGAGAGTGTGTGTGTGTGTGAGTGTGAGTGAGAGAGTGTGTGTTTAGGCGTGAGTAACAGACTGTGTGTGGGAGTGAGAGAGTGTGTGTGTGGTTGTGAGTGAGAGCTTGTGTGCGTGTGTGTGACTGAGAGTGTGTGTGTGTGTGAGTGAGTGAGAGAGTGTGTGTGTGCGAGTGAGTGAGAGAGTGTGTGTGGGGGTATGAGTGAGAGAATGTGTGTGTGGGTATGAGTGAGAGTGTGTGTGTGCATGTGAGTGAGAGAGTGTGGGTGCAGGTGTGAGTGAGAGAGTGTGTGTCGGCATGAGTAACAGAGTGTGTGTGTGAGTGAGAGAGTGTGTGGGTGTGTGTGTGTGTGAGTGAGAGAGAGTGTGTGTAGGTGTGAGTAACAGAGTGTGTGTGTGTGAGTGCGAGAGTGTGTGTAGTCGTGAGTAATAGTGTGTGAGTGAGAGAGTGTGTGTGTGTGTGTGTGTGTTTGTGTGAGTGAGTGAGTGAGAGAGAGTGTGTGTGGGTATGAGTGAGAGAATGTACGTGTGGGTATGAGTGAGAGCGTGTGCGGGTGTGAGTGAGAGAATGTGTGTGGGTGTAAGTGAGAGTGTGTGTGTCTGGGTGTGAGTGAGAGAATGTGTGTGTAGGTGAGTGAGAGGGTGCATATGTGTGTGAGAGTGAGTGAGAGAGTGTGTGTGTGGGTGTGAGTGAGAGAGTGTGTGCGGGTGTGAGTGGGTATGAGTGAGTGCGTGTATGTGTGGGTGTCATTGAGAGAGTGTGTGCGTGGGTATGAGTGAGAGAGAGAGTGTGTGTGTGGGTGTGAGTGAGAGAGTGTGTGCGGGTGTGAGTGGGTATGAGTGAGTGCGTGTATGTGTGGGTGTCATTGAGAGAGTGTGTGCGTGGGTATGAGTGAGAGAGAGAGTGTGTGTGTGGGTGTGATTGAGAGAGTGTGTGTGCGGGTGTGAGTGAGAGAGTGTGTGTGTGGTTGTGAGTGAGAGAGTGTGTGTGTGAGTGAGAGGGTGCATATGTGTGGGTGTGAGTGAGTGAGAGAGTGTGTATGTGGGTGTGATTGAGTGCTTGTATGTGTGGGTGTCAGTGAGAGAGTGTGTGTGTGGGTGTGAGTGAGAGAGAGAGTGTGTGTGTGGGTGTGAGTGAGTATGTGTATGTGTGGGTTTGAGTGAGAGAGTGAGTGTGTGGGTGTGAATGAGTGTGTGTGTGGGTGTGAGTGAGAGAGTGTGTGTGTGGTTGTGAGTGAGAGAGTGTGTGTGGGTGTGTGTGAGAGTGTGTGTGTCTGGGCGTGAGTGAGTGAGAGAGTGTGTGTGTGGCTGTGAGTGAGAGAGATTGTGTGTGAGTGTGAGTGAGAGAGAGTGTTTGTGTGAGTGAGAGAGTGTGTGTGTGGGTATGAGTGAGAGAGAGAGTGTGTGTGGGCATGAGTGAGTGCGTGTATGTGTGAGTGTGAGTGAGAGAGTGTGTGTTTAGGCGTGAGTAACAGACTGTGTGTGGGAGTGAGAGAGTGTGTGTGTGGTTGTGAGTGAGAGTGTGTGTGTGTGTGTGTGTGTGTTTGTGTGAGTGAGTGAGTGAGAGAGAGTGTGTGTGGGTATGAGTGAGAGAATGTACGTGTGGGTATGAGTGAGAGCGTGCGCGGGTGTGAGTGAGAGAATGTGTGTGGGTGTCAGTGAGAGTGTGTGTGTCTGGGTGTGAGTGAGAGAGTGTGTGTGTAGGTGAGTGAGAGGGTGCATATGTGTGTGAGAGTGAGTGAGAGAGTGTGTGTGTGGGTGTGAGTGAGAGAGTGTGTGTGAGTGTGAGTGGGTATGAGTGAGTGCGTGTATGTGTGGGTGTCATTGAGAGAGTGTGTGCATGGGTATGAGTGAGAGAGAGAGTGTGTGTGTGGGTGTGATTGAGAGAGTGTGTGTGCGGGTGTGAGTGAGAGAGTGTGTGTGCCGGTGTGAGTGAGAGAGTGTGTGTGCATGTGTGATTGAGAGAGTGTGTGTGCGGGTGTGAGTGAGTGTGTGCAAGTGTGAATGAGAGAGTGTGTGTGTGGGTGTGAATGAGAGTGTGTGTGTGTGTGTGAGTGAGGGAGATATTGTGTGGGTGTGAGTGAGTGTGTGAATGTGTGGGTGTGAGTGAGAAAATGTGTGTGGGCGTGAGTAAGATCGTGTGTGGGCAGGTGTTAGTGTGAGATTGTGTGTGTGGATGTGAGTGAGTGTGTGTGTGTGGGTGTGAGTGAGTGTGTGTATGTGTGGGTGTGAGAGAGTGTGTGTGTGGGTGTGAGTGAGAGAGTGTGTGTGTGGGTGTGAATGAGAGAGTGTATGTGTGGTTGTGAGTGAGAGAGTGTGTGTGTGGTTGTGAGTGAGAGAGTGTGTGCGTGGGTGTGAGTAAGAGAGTGTGTGCGGGTGTTAGTGTGAGTGTGTGTGTGTGGGTGTGAGTGAGTGTGTGTATGTGTGGGTGTGAGTGAGTGTATGTGTGTGTGGTTGTGAGTGAGAGAGTGTGTGTGTGTGAGTGAGAGGGTGCATATGTGTGTGTGTGAGTGAGTGAGAGAATGTGTGTGTGGGTGTGAGTGAGAGAGTGTGTGCGGGAGTGTGTGGGTGTGAGTGAGTGCGCGTATGTGTGGGTGTCAGTGAGAGAGTGTGTGTGTGGGTGTGAGTGAGAGAGAGAGTGTGTGTGTGGGTGTGAGTGAGTGTGTGTATGTGCGGGTGTGTGTGAGAGAGTGTGTGTGTGGGTGTGAGTGAGAGAGTGTGTGCGTGGGTGTGAGTGAGTGTGTGTATGTGCGGGTGTGTGTGAGAGAGTGTGTGTGTGGGTGTGAGTGAGAGAGTGTGTGCGTGGGTGTGAGTGCAAGAGTGTGTGCGTGGGTGTGAGTGCAAGTGTGTGTGTGTGTGTGAGTGAGAGAGTGTGTGTTTAGGCATGAGTAACAGACAGTGTGTGGGAGTGAGAGAGTGTGTGTGTGGTTGTGAGTGAGAGTGTGAGTGTGTGTGTGTGAGTGTGTGTGTGGGTATGAGTGAGAGAGTGTGTGTGTGGCTGTGAGTGAGAGAGAGTGTGTGTGACTGTGAGTGAGAGAGAGTGTTTGTGTGAGTGAGAGAGTGTGTGTGTGTGAGTGAGTGAGAGAGTGTGCATGGTTGTGAGTGAGAGAGAGAGTGTGTGTGTGTGTGTGTGTGTGAGTGAGAGAGAGTGTGTGGTTGTGAGTGAGAGAGTGTGTGTGTGTGAGTGAGAGGTTGCATATGTGTATGTGTGAGTGAGTGAGAGAGTGTTTGTGTGGGTATGAGTGAGAGAGAGAGTGTGTGTGGGCGTGAGTGAGTGCGTGTATGTGTGGGTGTGAGTGAGAGAGTGTGTGTGTGGGTGTTAGTGTGAGAGTGTGTGTGTGGGTGTGACTGAGAGTGTGCGTGTGTGGGTGTGAGTGAGTGTGTGTGTGAGTGAGAGCATGTATGTGTGTGTGTGAGTGAGTGAGAGAGTGTGTGTGGGTGAGAGTGAGTGTGTGTATGTGTGGGTGTGAGTGAGAGAGTGTGTGTGTGGTTGTGAGTGAGAGAGTGTGTGTGTGTGAGTGAGAGGGTGCATATGTGTGTGTGTGAGTGAGTGAGAGAGTGTGTGTGTGGGTGTGAGTGAGTGCGTGTTTGTGTGGGTGTCAGTGAGAGAGTGTGTGTGTGGTTGTGAGTGAGAGAGAGAGTGTGTGTGTGGGTGTGGGTGAGTGTGTGTATGTGCGGGTGTGAGTGAGAGAGTGTGTTTGTGTGGGTGTGAGTGAGAGAGTGTGTGTTTAGGCGTGAGTAACAGACTGTGTGTGGGAGTGAGAGAGTGTGTGTGTGGTTGTGAGTGAGAGTGTGTGTGTGTGGTTGTGAGTGAGAGATTGTGTGCGTGTGTGTGAGTGAGAGAGTGTGTGTGTGCGAGTGAGTGAGAGAGTGTGTGTGTGCGAGTGAGTGAGAGAGTGTGTGTGGGGGTATGAGTGAGAGAATGTTTGTGTGGGTATGAGTGAGAGTGTGTGTGTGCGTGTGAGTGAGAGAGTGTGGGTGCAGGTGTGAGTGAGAGAGTGCGTGTGCGGGTGTGAGAAAGTGTGTGTGTGGTTGTGAGTGAGAGAATGTGTGTGAGGGTTTGAGTGAGTGATTGTGTGTTCAGGTGTGAGTGAGAGAGTGTGTGTCGGCATGAGTAACAGAGTGTGTGTGTGAGTGAGAGAGTGTGTGGGTGTGTGTGTGTGTGTGTGTGAGTGAGAGAGAGTGTGTGTAGGCGTGAGTAACAGAGTGTGTGTGAGTGCGAGAGTGTGTGTAGGCGTGAGTAATAGTGTGTGAGTGAGAGAGTGTGTGTGTGTGTGTGTGTTTGTGTGAGTGAGTGAGTGAGAGAGAGTGTGTGTGGGTATGAGTGAGAGAATGTACGTGTGGGTATGAGTGAGAGCGTGTGCGGGTGTGAGTGAGAGAATGTGTGTGGGTGTAAGTGAGAGTGTGTGTGTCTGGGTGTGAGTGAGAGAGTGTGTGTGTAGGTGAGTGAGAGGGTGCATATGTGTGTGAGAGTGAGTGAGAGAGTGTGTGTGTGGGTGTGAGTGAGAGAGTGTGTGTGTGGGTGTGATTGAGATAGTGTGTGTGGGTGTGAGTGAGAGAGTGTGTGCGGGCATGAGTGAGAGTGTGTGTGTATTGGTGTGAGTGAGAGAGTGTGTGTGAGTATGATTGAGAGATTGTGTGTGTGGGTGTGAGTGAGAGAGTTTGTGTGTGGGTGTGAGTGAGGGAGCGTATGTGTGGGTGTGATTGAAAGTGTGTGTGTCTGGGTTTGAGTGAGTGTGTGTGTGTGTGTGTTAGTGAGAAAGTGAGTATGGGTGTGAGTAAGAGCTTGCGTGTGTGTAGGCATGTGTAACCGAGTGTGTGTCTGAGTGAGAGAATGTGTGTGCGGGTGTAAGTGAGAGAGTGTGTGTGCGGGTGTGAGTGAGAGTGTGTGTGTGAGTGTGAGTGAGAGAGTGTGTGTGTGTGTGTGTGAGTGAGAGCTTGTGTGTGTGTAGGCATGTGTAACTGAGTGTGGGTGTGATTGAGAGAGTGTGTGTAGGTGTGAGTGAGAGTGTGTATGCGGGTGTGAGTGAGAGAGTGTGTGTGGGTGTGAGTAAGAGAGTTTGTGTGCGGGTGTGTGTGAGGGAGCGACTGTGTGGGTGTGAATAAGATTGTGTGTGTCTGGGTGTGAGTGAGTGTGCGTGTGTGTGTGAGTTAGAGGGTGTGTGTTTAGGCGTGAGTAACAGAGTATGTGTTTGTGTGAGTGAAAGAGTGTGTGTGCGGGTGTGAGTGAGAGAGCATGTGTGGGAGTGAGTGAGAGAGTGTGTGTGCGGGTGTGAGAGAGTGTGTGTGTGGTTGTGAGTGAGAGAGTGTGTGTGGGTTTTAATGAGAGAGTGTGTGTGTGAGTGAGAGAGTGTGTGTGGGTGTGAATGAGAGCGAATGTGTGTGTGAGTGAGAGAGTGTGTGTGTGAGTGAGAGTGTGTGTGCGGGTATGAGTGAGAGAGTGTGTGTGCGGGTATGAGTGGGAGAGTGTGTGTGCGGGTGTGAGTGAGAGAGTATGTGTCCGGGTGTGAGTGAGAGAGTGTGTGTGCGGGTGTGAGTGAGAGAGTGTGTGTGCGGGTGTGAGTGAGAGAGTGTGTGTGCGGGTGTGAGTGAAAGAGTGTGTGTGTGGGAGTGAGTGAGAGACTGCTTGGGGTTGGGAGTGAGAGATTGTGTGATTGAATGAGTGAGAGAGTGTGTGGGGTTGGGAGTGAGAGAGTTTGTGTGTGGTTGTGAGTGAGAGAGTGTGTGTGCGGGTATGAGTGAGAGAGTGTGTGTGCGGGTGTGAGTGAGAGAACGTGTGTGGGTGAGAGTGAGAGAGTGTGTGTGCGGGTGTGTGTGAGAGAGTGTGTGTGCGGGTGTGAGTGAGAGCCTGGGTGTGTGTGTAGGCATGTGTAACCAAGTGTGTGTCTGAGTGAGAGAGTTCGTGTGCGTGTGTAAGTGAGAGAGTGTGTGTTCGGGTGTGAGTGAGAGAGTGTGTGTGTGGGTGTGAGTAAGAGAGTTTGTGTGTGGATGTATGTGCGGGAGCGTGTGTGTGTGTGTGAGTGAGAGGGTATGTGTTTAGGTGTGAGTAACAGAGTGTGTGTGTGAGTGAGTGAGAGAGCGTGCGTGTGATTGTGAGTGAGAGAGTCTTGTGTGCGGGTGTAAGTGAGAGAGTGTATGTGTGGGTGTGATTGAGAGAGTGTGTGTAGTTGTGAGTGAGAGTTTGTGTGTGGGTGTGAGTGAGAGTGTGTGTGCGGGTGTGAGTGAGAGAGTGTGTGTGCGGGTATGTGTGAGAGACTGCTTGTGGTTGGGAGTGAGAGATTGTGTGTTTTTGAGTGAGTGAGAGAGTGTGTGGGGTTGGGAGTGAGAGAGTTTGTGTGTGGTTGTGAGTGAGAGAGTGTGTGTACGGGTGTGAGTGAAAGAGTGTGTGTGCGGGTGTGAGTGAGAGATCATGTGTGGGAGTGAGTGAGAGAGTGTGTGTGCGGGTGTGAGAGAGTGTGTGTGTGGTTGTGTGTGAGAGAGTGTGTGTGGGTTTTAATGAGAGAGTGTGTGTGTGTGTGAGTGAGAGAGTGTGTATGGGTGTGAATGAGAGCGAATGTGTGTATGAGTGAGAGAGTGTGTGTGTGAGTGAGAGAGTGTGTGTGCGGGTATGAGTGAGAGAGTGTGTGTGCGGGTGTGAGTGAGAGAGTATGTGTCCGGGTGTGAGTGAGAGAGTGCGTGTGCGGGTGTGAGTGAGAGAGTGTGTGTGCGGGTGTGAGTGAGAGAGTGTGTGTGCGGGTGTGAGTGAAAGAGTGTGTGTGTGGGAGTGACTGAGAGACTGCTTGGGGTTGGGAGTGAGAGATTGTGTGATTGAGTGAGTGAGAGAGTGTGTGGGGTTGGGAGTGAGAGAGTGTATGTGCGGGTGTGAGAGAATGTGTGTGTGGGTGTGAGTGAGAGAGTGTGTGTGTGGGTTTTAATGAGAGAGTGTATGTGGGTGTGAGTGAGAGAGTGTGTGTGTGTGTGTGAATGAGAGAGAATGTGTGAGTGAGAGAGTGTGTGCGTGAGTGAGAGAGTGTGTGTGCGGGTATGAGTGAGAGAGTGTGTGTGCGGGTATGAGTGAGAGACTGCTTGGGGTTGGGAGTGAGAGATTGTGTGTGTGTGAGTGAGTGAGAGAGTGTGTGGGGTTGGGAGTGAGAGAGTTTGAGTGTGGTTGTGAGTGAGAGAGTATGTGTGCGGGTGTGAGTGAGAGAGTTTGTGTGTGGGTGTGAGTGAGAGTGTGTGTGCGGGTGTGAGTGAGAGAGTGTGTGTGCGGGTGTGAGAGAGTGTGTGTGTGGTTGTGAGTGAGAGAGTGTGTGTGGGTTTTAATGAGAGAGTGTGTGTGTGTGTGTGAGTGAGAGAGTGTGTGTGGGTGTGAATGAGAGCGAATGTGTGTGAGTGAGAGAGTGTGTGTGTGAGTGAGAGTGTGTGTGTGGGTATGAGTGAGAGAGTGTGTGTGCGGGTATGAGTGGTTGAGTGTGTGTGCGGGTGTGAGTGAGAGAGTATGTGTCCGGGTGTGAGTGAGAGAGTGTGTGTGCGGGTGTGAGTGAGAGAGTGTGTGTGCGGGTGTGAGTGAGAGAGTGTATGTGCGGGTGTGAGTGAAAGAGTGTGTGTGTGGGAGTGAGTGAGAGACTGCTTGGGGTTGGGAGTGAGAGATTGTGTGATTGAATGAGTGAGAGAGTGTGTGGGGTTGGGAGTGAGAGAGTTTGTGTGTGGTTGTGAGTGAGAGAGTGTGTGTGCGGGTATGAGTGAGAGAGTGTGTGTGCGGGTGTGAGTGAGAGAACTTGTGTGGGTGAGAGTGAGAGAGTGTGTGTGCGGGTGTGTGTGAGAGAGTGTGTGTGCGGGTGTGAGTGAGAGCCTGGGTGTGTGTGTAGGCATGTGTAACCAAGTGTGTGTCTGAGTGAGAGAGTTCGTGTGCGTGTGTAAGTGAGAGAGTGTGTGTTCGGGTGTGAGTGAGAGAGTGTGTGTGTGGGTGTGAGTAAGAGAGTTTGTGTGTGGATGTGTGTGAGGGAGTGTGTGTGTGTGTGTGAGTGAGAGGGTATGTGTTTAGGTGTGAGTAACAGAGTGTGTGTGTGAGTGAGTGAGAGAGCATGCGTGTGATTGTGAGTGATAGAGTCTTGTGTGCGGGTGTAAGTGAGAGAGTGTATGTGTGGGTGTGATTGAGAGAGTGTGTGTAGTTGTGAGTGAGAGTTTGTGTGTGGGTGTGAGTGAGAGTGTGTGTGCGGGTGTGAGTGAGAGAGTGTGTGTGCGGGTATATGTGAGAGACTGCTTGTGGTTGGGAGTGAGAGATTGTGTGTTTTTGAGTGAGTGAGAGAGTGTGTGGGGTTGGGAGTGAGAGAGTTTGTGTGTGGTTGTGAGTGAGAGAGTGTGTGTACGGGTGTGAGTGAAAGAGTGTGTGTGCAGGTGTGAGTGAGAGAGCATGTGTGGGAGTGAGTGAGAGAGTGTGTGTGCGGGTGTGAGAGAGTGTGTGTGTGGTTGTGAGTGAGAGAGTGTGTGTGGGTTTTAATGAGAGAGTGTGTGTGTGTGTGAGTGAGAGAGTGTGTATGGGTGTGAATGAGAGCGAATGTGTGTATGAGTGAGAGAGTGTGTGTGCGGGTATGAGTGAGAGAGTGTGTGTGCGGGTGTGAGTGAGAGAGTATGTGTCCGGGTGTGAGTGAGAGAGTGCGTGTGCGGGTGTGAGTGAGAGAGTGTGTGTGCGGGTGTGAGTGAGAGAGTGTGTGTGCGGGTGTGAGTGAAAGAGTGTGTGTGTGGGAGTGAGTGAGAGACTGCTTGGGGTTGGGAGTGAGAGATTGTGTGATTGAGTGAGTGAGAGAGTGTGTGGGGTTGGGAGTGAGAGAGTTTGTGTGTGGTTGTGAGCGAGAGAGTTTGTGTGCGGGTATGAGTGAGAGACTGTGCGTGCGGGTGTGTGTGAGAGAGTGTGTGTGCGGGTGTGAGTGAGAGCCTGGGTGTGTGTGTAGGCATGTGTAACCAAGGGTGTGAGTGAGTGAGAGAGCGTGCGTGTGATTGTGAGTGAGAGAGTCTGTGTGCGGGTGTAAGTGAGAGAGTGTATGTGTGGGTGTGATTGAGAGAGTGTGTGTAGTTGTGAGTGAGAGTGTGTGTGTGGGTGTGAGTGAGAGAGTGTGTGTGCGGGTATGAGTGGGAGAGTGTGTGTGCGGGTGTGAGTGAGAGAGTATGTGTCCGGGTGTGAGTGAGAGAGTGTGTGTGCGGGTGTGAGTGAGAGAGTGTGTGTGCGGGTGTGAGTGAGAGAGTGTGTGTGCGGGTGTGAGTGAAAGAGTGTGTGTGTGGGAGTGAGTGAGAGACTGCTTGGGGTTGGGAGTGAGAGATTGTGTGATTGAATGAGTGAGAGAGTGTGTGGGGTTGGGAGTGAGAGAGTTTGTGTGTGGTTGTGAGTGAGAGAGTGTGTGTGCGGGTATGAGTGAGAGAGTGTGTGTGCGGGTGTGAGTGAGAGAACGTGTGTGGGTGAGAGTGAGAGAGTGTGTGTGCGGGTGTGTGTGAGAGAGTGTGTGTGCGGGTGTGAGTGAGAGCCTGGGTGTGTGTGTAGGCATGTGTAACCAAGTGTGTGTCTGAGTGAGAGAGTTCGTGTGCGTGTGTAAGTGAGAGAGTGTGTGTTCGGGTGTGAGTGAGAGAGTGTGTGTGTGTGGGTGTGAGTAAGAGAGTTTGTGTGTGGATGTATGTGCGGGAGCGTGTGTGTGTGTGTGAGTGAGAGGGTATGTGTTTAGGTGTGAGTAACAGAGTGTGTGTGTGAGTGAGTGAGAGAGCGTGCGTGTGATTGTGAGTGAGAGAGTCTTGTGTGCGGGTGTAAGTGAGAGAGTGTATGTGTGGGTGTGATTGAGAGAGTGTGTGTAGTTGTGAGTGAGAGTTTGTGTGTGGGTGTGAGTGAGAGTGTGTGTGCGGGTGTGAGTGAGAGAGTGTGTGTGCGGGTATGTGTGAGAGACTGCTTGTGGTTGGGAGTGAGAGATTGTGTGTTTTTGAGTGAGTGAGAGAGTGTGTGGGGTTGGGAGTGAGAGAGTTTGTGTGTGGTTGTGAGTGAGAGAGTGTGTGTACGGGTGTGAGTGAAAGAGTGTGTGTGCGGGTGTGAGTGAGAGAGCATGTGTGGGAGTGAGTGAGAGAGTGTGTGTGCGGGTGTGAGAGAGTGTGTGTGTGGTTGTGAGTGAGAGAGTGTGTGTGGGTTTTAATGAGAGAGTGTGTGTGTGGGTGAGTGAGAGAGTGTGTGTGGGTGTGAATGAGAGCGAATGTGTGTATGAGTGAGAGAGTGTATGTGTGAGTGAGAGAGTGTGTGTGCGGGTATGAGTGAGAGAGTGTGTGTGCGGGTGTGAGTGAGAGAGTATGTGTCCGGGTGTGAGTGAGAGAGTGCGTGTGCGGGTGTGAGTGAGAGAGTGTGTGTGCGGGTGTGAGTGAGAGAGTGTGTGTGCGGGTGTGAGTGAAAGAGTGTGTGTGTGGGAGTGAGTGAGAGACTGCTTGGGGTTGGGAGTGAGAGATTGTGTGATTGAGTGAGTGAGAGAGTGTGTGGGGTTGGGAGTGAGAGAGTGTATGTGCGGGTGTGAGAGAATGTGTGTGTGGGTGTGAGTGAGAGAGTGTGTGTGTGGGTTTTAATGAGAGAGTGTATGTGGGTGTGAGTGAGAGAGTGTGTGTGTGTGTGTGAATGAGAGAGAATGTGTGAGTGAGAGAGTGTGTGCGTGAGTGAGAGAGTGTGTGTGCGGGTATGAGTGAGAGAGTGTGTGTGCGGGTATGAGTGAGAGACTGCTTGGGGTTGGGAGTGAGAGATTGTGTGTGTGTGAGTGAGTGAGAGAGTGTGTGGGGTTGGGAGTGAGAGAGTTTGTGTGTGGTTGTGACTGAGAGAGTGTGTGTGCGGGTGTGAGTGAGAGAGTTTGTGTGTGGGTGTGAGTGAGAGTGTGTGTGCGGGTGTGAGTGAGAGAGTGTGTGTGCGGGTGTGAGAGAGTGTGTGTGTGGTTGTGAGTGAGAGATTGTGTGTGGGTTTTAATGAGAGAGTGTGTGTGTGTGTGTGAGTGAGAGAGTGTGTGTGGGTGTGAATGAGAGCGAATGTGTGTGAGTGAGAGAGTGTGTGTGTGAGTGAGAGTGTGTGTGCGGGTATGAGTGAGAGAGTGTGTGTGCGGGTATGAGTGGTTGAGTGTGTGTGCGGGTGTGAGTGAGAGAGTATGTGTCCGGGTGTGAGTGAGAGAGTGTGTGTGCGGGTGTGAGTGAGAGAGTGTGTGTGCGGGTGTGAGTGAGAGAGTGTGTGTGCGGGTGTGAGTGAAAGAGTGTGTGTGTGGGAGTGAGTGAGAGACTGCTTGGGGTTGGGAGTGAGAGATTGTGTGATTGAATGAGTGAGAGAGTGTGTGGGGTTGGGAGTGAGAGAGTTTGTGTGTGGTTGTGAGTGAGAGAGTGTGTGTGCGGGTATGAGTGAGAGAGTGTGTGTGCGGGTGTGAGTGAGAGAACGTGTGTGGGTGAGAGTGAGAGAGTGTGTGTGCGGGTGTGTGTGAGAGAGTGTGTGTGCGGGTGTGAGTGAGAGCCTGGGTGTGTGTGTAGGCATGTGTAACCAAGTGTGTGTCTGAGTGAGAGAGTTCGTGTGCGTGTGTAAGTGAGAGAGTGTGTGTTCGGGTGTGAGTGAGAGAGTGTGTGTGTGGGTGTGAGTAAGAGAGTTTGTGTGTGGATGTGTGTGAGGGAGTGTGTGTGTGTGTGTGAGTGAGAGGGTATGTGTTTAGGTGTGAGTAACAGAGTGTGTGTGTGAGTGAGTGAGAGAGCATGCGTGTGATTGTGAGTGAGAGAGTCTTGTGTGCGGGTGTAAGTGAGAGAGTGTATGTGTGGGTGTGATTGAGAGAGTGTGTGTAGTTGTGAGTGAGAGTTTGTGTGTGGGTGTGAGTGAGAGTGTGTGTGCGGGTGTGAGTGAGAGAGTGTGTGTGCGGGTATATGTGAGAGACTGCTTGTGGTTGGGAGTGAGAGATTGTGTGTTTTTGAGTGAGTGAGAGAGTGTGTGGGGTTGGGAGTGAGAGAGTTTGTGTGTGGTTGTGAGTGAGAGAGTGTGTGTACGGGTGTGAGTGAAAGAGTGTGTGTGCGGGTGTGAGTGAGAGAGCATGTGTGGGAGTGAGTGAGAGAGTGTGTGTGCGGGTGTGAGAGAGTGTGTGTGTGGTTGTGAGTGAGAGAGTGTGTGTGGGTTTTAATGAGAGAGTGTGTGTGTGTGTGAGTGAGAGAGTGTGTATGGGTGTGAATGAGAGCGAATGTGTGTATGAGCGAGAGAGTGTGTGTGAGTGAGAGAGTGTGTGTGCGGGTATGAGTGAGAGAGTGTGTGTGCGGGTGTGAGTGAGAGAGTATGTGTCCGGGTGTGAGTGAGAGAGTGCGTGTGCGGGTGTGAGTGAGAGAGTGTGTGTGCGGGTGTGAGTGAGAGAGTGTGTGTGCGGGTGTGAGTGAAAGAGTGTGTGTGTGGGAGTGAGTGAGAGACTGCTTGGGGTTGGGAGTGAGAGATTGTGTGATTGAGTGAGTGAGAGAGTGTGTGGGGTTGGGAGTGAGAGAGTTTGTGTGTGGTTGTGAGCGAGAGAGTTTGTGTGCGGGTATGAGTGAGAGACTGTGCGTGCGGGTGTGTGTGAGAGAGTGTGTGTGCGGGTGTGAGTGAGAGCCTGGGTGTGTGTGTAGGCATGTGTAACCAAGTGTGTGAGTGAGTGAGAGAGCGTGCGTGTGATTGTGAGTGAGAGAGTCTGTGTGCGGGTGTAAGTGAGAGAGTGTATGTGTGGGTGTGATTGAGAGAGTGTGTGTAGTTGTGAGTGAGAGTGTGTGTGTGGGTGTGAGTGAGAGAGTGTGATTGTGGGTGTGAGTGAGAGAGTGTGTGTGTGGGTGTGAATGAGAGAGTGTGTGTGTGGGTGTGAGTGAGAGAGAGTGTGTGTGTGAGTGAGAGAGTGTGTGTGCGGGTATGAGTGAGAGAGTGTGTGCGGGTGTGAGTGAGAGAGTGTGTGTGCTAGTGTGAGTGAGAGAGTGTGTTTGCAGGTGTGAGTGAGAGATTGTGTGTGAGTGTGAGTGAGAGAATGTGTGTGTGGGTGTGAGTGAGCGACTGTGTTGGGTTGGGAGTGAGAGAGTGTGTGCGTGAGTGAGTGAGAGAGTCTGTGGGGTTGGGAGTGAGAGAGTTTGTGTGTGGTTGTGAGTGAGAGAGTTTGTGTGCGCGTGTGAGTTAGAGAATGTGTGTGTGGGTGTGAGTGAGATAGTGTATGTGTGTGAGTGAGAGTGTGTGTGTTGGTGCGTGTTAGAGAGAGACTGTGTGTGTGTGTGTGTGAGTGAGATAGTATGTTTGCGGGTGTGAGTGAGAGTGTATGTGGGTGTGAGTGAGAGTGTGTGTGTCTGGGTGTGAGTGGGAGAGTGCGAGTGCTTGTGTGTGAGAGCGTGTGTGTGTAGGAGTAAGTAACAGTGTGTGCTTGTGAGTGAGAGCGTGTGTAAGTGTGAGTGAGAGTGTGTGTGTGCGGGTGTGAGTGAGAGAGTGTGTGTGTGGTTGTGAGTGAGACGGTGTGTGCGGGTGTGAGTGAGAGAGTGTGTGTGGGTGTGAGTGAAACAGTGTGTGTGGGTGTGAGTGAGTGAGTGTGTGTGCGGGTGTGAGTGAGACAGTTTGTGTAGTTGTGAGGGAGTGAGTGTATGTGTCGTTGTGAGTGAGAAAGAGTGTGTGTGTGTGTGTGTGTGTTTGAGTAACAGAATGTACGTTTAGGCGTGAGTAACAGATTGTGTTTGTGAGTGAGAGTGTGTGTGTGGTTGTGAGTGAGAGTGTGTGTGTCTGTGAATGTGAGTGAGAGAGTGTGTGTGTAGGTGTGAGTAACAGAGTGTGTGTGTGAGTGAGAGAGTGTGTGTGTGGGTGTGACTAAGAGAGTGTGTGTGGGGGTGTGACTGAGTGTGTGTATGTGCGGTTGTGAGTGTGAGAGTGTGTGCAGGTGTGAGTCAGAGAGAGTGTGTGTGCGGGTGTGAGTGAGAGAGCGTTTGTGCGGGTTTGAGTGAGAGAGTGTGTGTGAGTGAGAGAGTATGTGTGTGTGTGTGAGTGAGTGAGAGTGTGTGTGTGTGGGTATGAGTGAGAGAGTGTGTGTGCGGGTGTAATTGAGAGAGTGTGTGTGGGTGTGAGTGAGAGATTGTGTGTGTAGTTGTGTGAGAGAGTATAGGTGTCGTTGTGAGTGAGAGATTATGTGTGTGTTGATGTGAGTGAGAGAGTTTGTGTGTGGGTGTGTATAAGAGACGGCTTGGGGTTGGGAGTGAGAGATTGTGTGTGTGTGAGTGAGTGAGTGAGTGTGTGGGGTTGGAAGTGAGAGAGTTGGTGTGTGGTTGTGAGTGAGAGAGTGTGTGTGCAGGTGTGAGTGAGAGAGTGTGTGTGCGGGTGTGAGTGAGAGAGCGTGTGTGGGTGTGAGTGAGAGAGTGTGTGTGCGGGTGTGAGAGAGTGTGTGTGTGGGTGTGAGTGAGAGAGTGTGTGTGCGGGTGTGAGTGAGAGAGTGTGTGTGGGTGTGAGTGAGAGAGTGTGTGTGCGGGTGTGAGAGAGTGTGTGTGTGGGTGTGAGTGAGAGAGTGTGTGTGGGTGTGAATGAGAGAGGTGTATGTGGGTGTGAGTGAGAGTTTCTGTGTCTGGGTGTGAGTGGGAGAGTGTGTGTGATTGTGAGTGAGAGCGTGTGTGTGTAGGAGTGAGTAACAGTGTGTGCTTGTGAGTGAGAGAATGTGTGTGTGTGAGTGAGAGCGTGGGTGTGTAGGCGTGAGTAACATAGTGTGTGTGTGAGTGAGAGAGTGTGTGTGTGTGAGGGAACGAGTGTGTGTGAGCGTGTGAGTGAGAGAGTGTGTGTGTGGGTGTGAGTGAGAGAGTCTGTGTGTGTCGTTGTGAGTGAGTGTGTGGGTGTGTGTGTGTGAGTAATAGAATGTACGTGTAGGCGTGAGTTGCAAATTGTGTGTGTGTGTGAGAGTGTGTGTGTGTGTGAGTGTGAGTGAGAGAGTGTGTGTAGGCATGAGTAACAGGGTGTGTGTGTGAGTGAGAGAGTGTGTGTGCGGGTGTGAGTGAGTGAGGGTGTGTGGGTGTGAGTGAGCGACTGTGTGGGGTTGGGAGTGAGAGTGTGTGTGTGTGAGTGAGTGAGAGAGTGTGTGGGGTTGGGAGTGAGAGAGTTTGTGTGTGGTTGTGAGTGAGAGAGTGTGTGTGCGGTGTGAGTGAGAGAATGTGTGTGTGGGTGTGAGTGAGAGAGTGTGAGTGTGAGTGTGAGATTGTGTGTGTGGGTGTAAGTGAGATAGTGTGTGTGTGTGAGTGAGAGTGTGTGTGTTGGTGTGTGTTAGAGAGAGACTGTGTGTGTGTGTGAGTGAGATAACATGTTTGCGGGTGTGAGTGAGAGAGAGTGTATGTGGGTGTGAGTGAGAGTGTGCGTGTCTGGGTGTGAGTGGGAGAGTGTGTGTGCTTGTGAGTGAGAGCGTGTGTGTGTAGGAGTGAGTAACAGTGTGTGCTTGTGAGTGAGAGCGTGTGTGAGTGTGAGTGAGAGTGTGTGTGTGGGTGTAAGTTAAACAGTGTGTGTGGGTGTGAGTGAGTGAGTGTGTGTGCGGGTGTGAGTGAGACAGTTTGTGTAGTTGTGAGTGAGTGAGTGTATGTGTCGTTGTGAGTGAGAGAGTGTGTGTGTCTTTGTGAGTGAGAAAGAGTGTGTGTGTGTGTTTGTTTAAGTAACAGAATGTACGTTTAGGCGTGAGTAACAGATTGTGTTTGTGAGTGAGAGTGTGTGTGTGGTTGTGAGTGAGAGTGTGTGTGTGTCTGTGAATGTGAGTGAGAGTGTGTGTGTAGGTGTGAGTAAGAGAGTGTGTGTGTGAGTGAGAGAGTGTGTGTGCGGGTATGAGTGAGAGAGTGTGTGCGGGTGTGAGTGAGAGAGTGTGTGTGCTAGTGTGAGTGAGAGAGTGTGTTTGCGGGTGTGAGTGAGAGAGTGTGTGTGGGTGTGAGTGAGAAAATGTGTGTGTGGGTGTGAGTGAGTGACTGTGTTGGGTTGGGAGTGAGAGATTGTGTGTGTGAGTGAGTGAGAGAGTCTGTGGGGTTGGGAGTGAGAGAGTTTGTGTGCGGGTGTGAGTGCGAGAATGTGTGTGTTGGTGTAAGTGAGAGAGTGTGTGTGTGGTTGTGAGTGAGAGAGTTTGTGTGCGGGTGTGAGTGAGAGAATGTGTGTGTTTGTGTGAGTGAGAGAGTGTGTGTGAGTGAGAGTGTGTGTGTTGGTGTGTGTTAGAGAGAGATTGTGTGTGTGTGTGTGTGAGTGAGATAGCATGTTTGCGGGTGTGAGTGAGAGAGAGTGTATGTGGGTGTGAGTGAGAGTGTGTGTGTCTGGGTGTGAGTGGGAGAGTGTGAGTGCTTGTGAGTGAGAGCGTGTGTGTGTAGGAGTAAGTAACAGTGTGTGCTTGTGAGTGAGATCGTGTGTAAGTGTGAGTGAGAGTGTGTGTGTGCGGGTGTGAGTGAGAGAGTGTGTGTGTGATTGTGAGTGAGACGGTGTGTGTGGGTGTGAGTGAGAGAGTGTGTGTGGGTGTGAGTGAAACAGTGTGTGTGAGTGTGAGTGAGTGAGTGTGTGTGCGGTTGTGAGTGAGACAGTTTGTGTAGTTGTGAGTGAGTGAGTGTATGTGTCGTCGTGAGTGACAAAAAGTGTGTGTGTGTGTTTGAGTAACAGAATGTACGTTTAGGCGTGAGTAACAGATTGTGTTTGTGAGTGAGAGAGTGTGTGTGTGGTTGTGAGTGAGAGTGTGTGTGTGTCTGTGAATGTGAGTGAGAGAGTGTGTGTGTAGGTGTGAGTAACAGAGTGTGTGTGTGAATGAGAGAGTGTGTGTGCGGGTGTGACTAAGAGATTGTGTGTGGGGGTGTGACTGAGTGTGTGTATGTGTGGTTGTGAGTGTGAGAGTGTGTGCAGGTGTGAGTCAGAGAGAGTGTGTGCGGGTGTGAGTGAGAGAGAGTTTGTGCGGGTTTGAGTGAGAGAGTGTGTGTGAGTGAGAGAGTGTGTGTGTGTGTGTGTGTGAGTGAGTGAGAGAGTGTGTGTGTGGGTATGAGTGAGAGAGTGTGTGTGCGGGTGTGAGTGAGAGAGTGTGTGTGGGTGTGAGTGAGAGATTGTGTGTGTAGTTGTGTGAGAGAGTGTAGGTGTCGTTGTGAGTGAGAGATTGTGTGTGTGTCGATGTGAGTGAGAGAGTTTGTGTGTGGGTGTGTATAAGAGACTGCTTGGGGTTGGGAGTGAGAGATTGTGTGTGTGTGAGTGAGTGAGAGAGTGTGTGGGGTTGGAAGTGAGAGAGTTGGTGTGTGGTAGTGAGTGAGAGAGTGTGTGTGCGGGTGTGACTGAGAGAGTGTGTGTGCGGGTGTGAGTGAGAGAGCGTGTGTGGGTGTGAGTGAGAGAGTGTGTGTGCGCGTGTGAGAGAGTGTGTGTGTGGGTGTGAGTGAGAGAGTGTGTGTGGGTGTGAGTGAGAGAGTGTGTGTGCGGGTGTGAGTGCGAGAATGTGTGTGTTGGTGTAAGTGAGAGAGTGTGTGTGTGGTTGTGAGTGAGAGAGTTTGTGTGCGGGTGTGAGTGAGAGAATGTGTGTGTTTGTGTGAGTGAGAGAGTGTGTGTGAGTGAGAGAGTGTGTGCGGGTGTGAGTGAGAGAGCGTGTGTGGGTGTGAGTGAGAGAGTGTGTGTGCGGGTGTGAGAGAGTGTGTGTGTGGGTGTGAGTGAGATAGTGTGTGTGTGTCGTTGTGAGTGAGAGAGTGTGTGGGTGTGTTTGTGTGAGTAATAGAATGTACGTGTAGGCGTGAGTTGCAAATTGTGTGTGTGTGTGGGAGTGTGTGTGTGTGTGAGTGTGAGTGAGAGAGTGTGTGTAGGCATGAGTAACAGGGTGTGTGTGTGAGTGAGAGAGTGTGTGTGCGGGTGTGAGTGAGTGAGGGTGTGTGGGTGTGAGTGAGCGACTGTGTGGGGTTGGGAGTGAGAGTGTGTGTGTGTGAGTGAGTGAGAGAGTGTGTGGGGTTGGGAGTGAGAGAGTTTGTGTGTGGTTGTGAGTGAGAGAGTGTGTGTGCGGTGTGAGTGAGAGAATGTGTGTGTGGGTGTGAGTGAGAGAGTGTGAGTGTGAGTGTGAGATTGTGTGTGTGGGTGTAAGTGAGATAGTGTGTGTGTGTGAGTGAGAGTGTGTGTGTTGGTGTGTGTTAGAGAGAGACTGTGTGTGTGTGTGTGTGAGTGAGATAACATGTTTGCGGGTGTGAGTGAGAGAGAGTGTATGTGGGTGTGAGTGAGAGTGTGTGTGTCTGGGTGTGAGTGGGAGAGTGTGTGTGCTTGTGAGTGAGAGCGTGTGTGTGTAGGAGTGAGTAACAGTGTGTGCTTGTGAGTGAGAGCGTGTGTGAGTGTGAGTGAGAGTGTGTGTGTGCGGGTGTGAGTGAGAGAGTGTGTGTGTGGTTGTGAGTGAGACGGTGTGTGTGTGTGTGAGTGAGAGAATGAGTGTGGGTGTGAGTTAAACAGTGTGTGTAGTTGTGAGTGAGTGAGTGTATGTGTCGTTGTGAGTGAGAGAGTGTGTGTGTCTTTGTGAGTGAGAAAGAGTGTGTGTGTGTGTGTGTTTAAGTAACAGAATGTACATTTAGGCCTGAGTAACAGATTGTGTTTGTGAGTGAGAGTGTGTGTGTGGTTGTGAGTGAGAGTGTGTGTGTGTCTGTGAATGTGAGTGAGAGAGTGTGTGTGTAGGTGTGAGTAAGAGAGTGTGTGTGTGAGTGAGAGAGTGTGTGTGCGGGTATGAGTGAGAGAGTGTGTGCCGGTGTGAGTGAGAATGTGTGTGCTAGTGTGAGTGAGAGAGTGTGTTTGCGGGTGTGAGTGAGATAGTGTGTGTGGGTGTGAGTGAGAGAATGTGTGTGTGGGTGTGAGTGAGAGAGTGTGTGTGTGGTTGTGAGTGAGAGAGTTTGTGTGCGGGTGTGAGTGAGAGAATGTGTGTGTTGGTGTGAGTGAGAGAGTGTGTGTAGGTGTGAGTAACAGAGTGTGTGTGTGAGTGAGAGAGTGTGTGTGCGGGTGTGACTAAGAGAGTGTGTGTGGGGGTGTGACTGAGTGTGTGTATGTGTGGTTGTGAGTGTGTGCAGGTGTGAGTCAGAGAGAGTGTGTGCGGGTATGAGTGAGAGACTGCTTGGGGTTGGGACTGAGAGATTGTGTGTGTGTGAGTGAGTGAGAGAGTGTGTGGAGTTGGGAGTGAGAGAGTTTGTGTGTGGTTGTGAGTGAGAGAGTGTGTGTGCGGGTGTGAGTGAGAGAGTTTGTTTGTGGGTGTGAGTGAGAGAGTGTGTGTGCGGGTGTGTGTGAGAGACTGCTTGGGGTTGGGAGTGAGAGATTGTGTGTTTGTGAGTGAGTGAGAGAATGTGTGGGGTTGGGAGTGAGAGAGTTTGTGTGTGGTTGTGAGTGAGTGAGTGTGTGTGCGGGTGTGAGTGAAAGAGTGTGTGTGCGGGAGTGAGCGTGTGTGGGAGTGAGTGAGAGAGTGTGTGTGCGGGTGTGAGAGAGTGTGTGTGTGGTTGTGAGTGAGAGAGTGTGTGTGGGTTTTAATGAGAGAATGTGTGTGGGTTTGAGTGAGAGTGTGTGTCTGAGTGAGAGAGTGCGTGTGCGGGTGTAAGTGAGAGAGTGTGTGTGTGGGTGTGTGTCAGACAGTGTGTGTGGGTGTGAGTAAGAGAGTGTGTGTGTGGGTGTGAGTGAGACAGTGTGTGTAGTTGTGAGTGAGTGAGTGTATGTGTCGTTGTGAGTGAGAGAGTGTGTGTGTCTTTGTGAGTGAGAGAGTGTGTGTGTGTGTTTGAATAACAGAATGTACGTTTAGGCGTGAGTAACAGATTGTGTTTGTGAGTGAGAGAGTGTGTGTGTGGTTGTGAGTGAGAGTGTGTGTGTGTAGGTGTGAGTAACAGAGTGTGTGTGTGAGTGAGAGAGTGCGTGTGCGGGTGTAAGTGAGAGAGTGTGTGTGTGGGTGTGTGTCAGACAGTGTGTGTGGGTGTGAGTAAGAGAGTGTGTGTGTGGGTGTGAGTGAGACAGTGTGTGTAGTTGTGAGTGAGTGAGTGTATGTGTCGTTGTGAGTGAGAGAGTGTGTGTGTCTTTGTGAGTGAGAGAGTGTGTGTGTGTGTTTGAATAACAGAATGTACGTTTAGGCGTGAGTAACAGATTGTGTTTGTGAGTGAGAGAGTGTGTGTGTGGTTGTGAGTGAGTGTGTGTGTGTAGGTGTGAGTAACAGAGTGTGTGTGTGAGTGAGAGAGTGTGTGTGCGGGTGTGAGTAAGACAGTGTGTGTGGGGGTGTGAGTGAGTGTGTGTATGTGTGGGTGTGAATTAGAGAGAATGCGTGTGTGAGTGAGATTGTGTGTGTGTGAGTGAGTGAGAGAGTTTGTGGGGTTGGGAGTGAGATAGTTTGTGTGTGGTTGTGAGTGAGTGTGTTTGCATGTATGAGTGAGAGAGTGTGTGTGCGTGTGTGAGTGAGAGCGTGTGCGGGTGTGAGTGAGAGTGTGTGTGTGCTGGTGTGAGTGAGAGAGTGAGTGTGCGGGAATGAGTGAGAGAGTGTGTGTGCGTGTGTAAGTGAGAGAGTGAGTGAGCGGGTGTGAGTGAGGGAGTGTATTTGTGGGTGTGAGTAAGAGAGTTTGTGTGCGGGTGTGTGTGAGTGAGACAGTGTGTGTGAGTGTGAGTGAGAGAGTGTGTGTGCGTGAGTGAGAGAGTGTGCGTTCGGGTGTAAGTGAGAGAGTGTATGTGTGGCTGTGATTGAGAGAGAGTGTGTAGATGTGAGTGAGAGTGAGTGTGTGGGTGTGAGTGAGAGTGTGTGAGCGGGTGTGAGTGAGAGAGTGTGTGTGCGGGTGTGAGAGAGTGTGCATGTGGGTGTGAGTGGGAGAGTGTGTGTGTGGGTGTGAATGAGAGAGTGTGTGACGGGGTGTGAGTGAGAGTGTGTGTGGGTGTGATTGAGTGAGAGAGTGTGTGTATGGGTATGATTGGGAGAGTGTGTGTGCGGGTGTGACTGAGAGAGTGTGTGTGTAAGTGAGAGAGTATATGTGTGTGAGTGAGTGAGAGAGTATGTGTGTGGGTTTTAATGAGAGAGTGTGTGTGGGTGTGAGTGAGAGAGTGTGTGTGGGTGTGAATGAGAGAGAATGTGTGTGTGAGTGAGAGAGTGTGTGTGTGAGTGAGAGAGTGTGTGTGTGAGTGAGAGAGTGTGTGCGGGTATGAGTGAGAGACTGCTTGGGGTTGGGAGTGTGAGATTGTGTGTGAGTGAGTGAGAGAGTGTGTGGGGTTGGGAGTGAGAGAGTTTGTATGTGTTTGTGAGTGAGTGTGTGTGCGGGTGTGAGTGAGAGAGTGTGTGTGCGTGTGTGAGTGAGAGCATGTGCGTGTGTGAGTGAGAGAGTGTGTGTGCGGGTGTGAGTGAGAGCGTGTGTGTGTGTGTAGGCATGTGTAACCGAGTGTGTGTCTGAGTGAGAGAGTGCGTGTGCGGGTGTAAGTGAGAGAGTGTGTGTTTGGGTCTGAGTGAGAGATTGTGTATGTGGGTGTGAGTAAGAGAGTTTGTGTGTGGGTGTGTGTGTTGGAGCGTGTGTGTGGGTTTGAGTGAGAGTGTGTGTGTCTGGGTGTGAGTGAGTGTGTGTGTGTGTGAGTTAGATGGTGTGTGTTTAGGCATGAGTAACAGAGTGTGTGTGTGACTGAGTGAGAGAGCGTGCGTGTGATTGTGAGTGAGAGAGTCTGTGTGCGGGTGTAAGTGAGAAAGTGTATGTGTGGCTGTGATTGAGATAGTGTGTGTAGGTGTGATTGAGAGTGTGTGTGTGGGTGTGAGTGTGAGAGTGTGTGTGCGGGTGTGAGAGAGCGTATGTGTTTAGGAGTGAGTAACAGTTTTTTCTTGTGAGTGAGAGCGTGTGTGAGTTTGAGTGAGAGTGTGTGTGTGCTGGTGTGATTGAGAGAGTGTGTGTGTGGGTGTGAGTGAGACGGTGTGTGTGGGTGTGAGTGAGAAAGTGTGTGTGTGGGTGTGAGTGAGACAGTGTGTGTGGGTGTGAGTGAGAGAGTGTGTGTGCGGGTGTGAGTGAGACAGTGTGTGTAGTTGTGAGTGAGTGAGTGAATGTGACGTTGTGAGTGAAAGAGTGTGTGTGTCTTTGTGAGTGAGAGAGAGTGTGTGTGTGTGTGTTTCAGCAACAGAATGTACGTTTAGGCGTGAGTAACAGATTGTGTTTGTGAGTGTGAGAGTGTGTGTGTGGTTGTGAGTGGGAGTGTGTGTGTGTAGGTGTGAGTAACAGAGTTTGTGTGTGAGTGAGAGACTGTGTGTGCGGGTGTGAGTAAGACAGTGTGTGTGGGGATGTGAGTGAGTGTGTGTATGTTTGGGTGTGAGTGAGAGGGTGTGCGGGTGTGAGTCAGAGATAGTGTGTGTGCGGGTGTGAGTGAGAGAGTGTTTGTGCGGGTTTGAGTGACAGAATGTGTGTGTGAGTGAGAGATTGCGTGTTTGTGTGAGAGTGAGTGAGAGAGTGTGTGTGTGAGTGTGAGATTGTGTGTGTGGGTGTAAGTGAGAGAGTGTGTGTGTGTGAGTGAGTGAGAGTGTGTGTGTATGGGTATGAGTGTGAGAGTGTGTGTGCAGGTGTGACCGAGAGAGTGTGTGTCTGGGTATGAGTGGGAGAGTGTGAGTGCTTGTGAGTGAGACCGTGTGTGTAGGCTTGAGTAACATAGTGTGTGTGTGAGTGAGAGTGTGTATGTGTGTAAGTGAGTGAGGGAGAGTGTGTTCGGGTGTGAGTGAGAGTGTGTGTGTGTGTGGGTGTGACTGAGAGAGTTTTTGTGTGAGTGTGAGAGTGTGTGTGTGGGTGTGATTGAGAGAGTGTGAGTGTGTGAGTGAGTGTGTGTCCGGGTGTGAGTTAGAGAGAGACTGTGTGTGTGTGTGTGTGAGTGAGATAGCATGTTTGCGGGTGTGAGTGAGAGAGAGTATATGTGGGTGTGAGTGAGAGTGTGTGTGTCTGGGTTTGAGTGGGAGAGTGTGTGTGCTTGTGAGTGAGAGCGTGTGTGTAGGCTTGAGTAACATAGTGTGCGTGTGAGTGAATGAGCGAGTGTGTGTGAGCGTGTGAGTGAGAGAGTGTGTGTGCGGGTGTGAGTGAGAGAGTGTGTGTGTGGGTGTGAGTAAGAGAGTTTGTGTGTGGGTGTGTGTGAGGGAGCATGTGTGTGGGTTTGAGTGAGAGTGTGTGTGTCTGGGTGTGAGTGAGTGTGTGTGTGTGTGTGAGTGAGAGGTTGTGTGTTTAGGCATGAGTAACAGAGTGTGTGTGTGAGTGAGTGGGAGAGTGTGCGCGTGATTGTGAGTGAGAGAGTGTGTGTGCGGGTGTAAGTGAGAGAGTGTATGTGTGGCTGTGATTGAGAGATTGTGTGTAGATGTGAGTGAGAGTGTGTGTGTGGGTGTGAGTGAGGGAGCGTGTGTGCGGTTGTGAGTGAGAGAGTGTGTGTTCGGGTGTGAGAGAGTGTGTGTGTGGGTGTGAATGAGAGAGTGTTTGTCGGGGTGTGAATGAGTGAGTGAGTGTGTGTGTGGGTGTGAGTGAGAGAGTGTGTGTGCGGGTGTGAGTGAGAGAGTGTGTGTGTGGGTGTGAATGAAAGAGCGTGTGGGGTTGGGAGTGAGAGAGTGTGTGTGTGAGTGAGTGTGAGAGTGTGTGTGCAGGTGTGAGTGAGAGAATGTGTGTGTGGGTGTGAGATTGTGTGTGTGGGTGTAAGTGAGAGAGTGTGTGTGGTTTTGAGTTAGAGTGTGTATGTTGGTGTGAGTTAGAAAGAGACTGTGTGTGTGTGTGTGAGTGAGATAAAATGTTTGCGGGTGTGAGTAAGAGAGAGTGTGTGTGGGTGTGAGTCAGAGTGTGTGTGTCTGGGTGTGAGTGGGAGAGTGTGTGTGCTTGTGAGAGTGTGTGTGTGTAGGAGTGAGTAACAGTGTGTGCTTGTGAGTGAGAGTGTGTGTGAGTGTGAGTGAGAGTGTGTGTGTGTGAGTGTGAGTGAGAGTGTCTGTGTGGGTGTGAGTGAGACAATGTGTGTAGATGTGAGTGAATGAGTGTAGTTGTGATTGAGTGAGTGTATGTGTTGTTGTGAGTGAGAGAGTGTGTGTGTGTGTGTTTGAGTAACAGAATGTACGTTTAGGTGTGAATATTAGATTGTGTTTGTGAGTAAAAGAGTTTGTGTGTGGGTGTGAGTGAGACAGTGTGTGTGGGTGTGAGTGAGAGAATGTGTGTGCGGGTGTGAGTGAGACAGTGGGTGTAGTTGTGAGTGAGTGAGTGTATGTGTTGTTGTGAGTGAGAGAGTGTGTGTGTCTTTGTGAGTGAGAGAGTATGTGTGTGTGTGTTTGAGTAACAGAATGTACGTTTAGGCGTGAGTAACAGATTGTGTTTGTGAGTGAGAGAGTGTGTGTGTGGTCGTGAGTGAGAGTGTGTGTGTGTAGGTGTGAGTAACAGAGTGTGTGTGTGAGTGAGAGAGTGTGTGTGCGGGTGTGAGTAAGACAGTGTGTGTGGGGGTGTGAGTGAGTGTGTGTATGTGTGGGTGTGAGTGAGAGAGTGTGTGTGGTTGTGAGTCAGAGATAGTGTGTGTGTGGGTGTGAGTGAGAGAGCGTTTGGGCGGATTTGAGTGAGAGAATGTGTGTGTGAGTGAGAGAGTGTGTGTGTGTGTGAGTGAGAGAGAGAGTGTGTGTGAGTGTGAGATTGTGTGTGGGGGTTTAAGTGAGAGAGTGTGTGTGTGTGTGAGTCAGAGTGTGTGTGTATGAGTGAGTGAGAGAGTGTAGGTGTAGGTTTGAGTGAGAGAATGTGTGTGTGTGCGTGAGTGAGAGAGTTTTTGTGCAGCTGTGAGTGAGAGAGTGTGTGTGCGGGTGTGTGTGAGAGAGTGTGTGTGGGTCGTGAGTGAGTGCGTTTGTTTATGTATGGGTATGAGTGGGAGTGTGTGTTTGCGGGTGTGACTGAGAGAGTGTGTGTGTGAGTGAGTGAGATACTGTGTGTGCGGGTGTGAGAGAGTGTGTGTGTGGGTGTGAGTGAGAGTGTGTGTGTGGGTTTTAATGAGAGAGTGTATGTGGGTGTGAATGAGAGAGTGTGTGTGGGTGTGAATGAGAGAGAATGTGTGTGTGAGTGAGAGAGTGGGTGTGTGAGTGAGAGAGCGTGTGTGCGGGTATGAGTGAGAGACTGCTTGGGGTTGGGAGTGAGAGATTGTGTGTGTGTGAGTGAGTGAGAGAGTGTGTGGGGTTGGGAGTGGGAGAGTTTGTGTGTGGTTGTGAGTGAGAGAGTGTGTGTGTGGGTGTGAGTGAGAGAGTGTGTGCGCGGGTGTGCGTGAGAGTGTGTGTGTGTGGCTGTGATTGAGAGAGTGTGTGTAGGTGTGAGTGAGAATGTGTATGTGGGTGTGAGTGAGAGTGTGTGTGACTGGGTTTTAATGAGAGAGTGTGTGTGCTTGTGAGTGAGAGCGTGTGTGTGTAGGAGTGAGTAACAGTGTGTGCTTCTGAGTGAGAAAGTGTGTGTGTGGGTGTGAGTGAGACGATGTGTGCGTGTGTGAGTGAGAAAGTGTGTGTGTGGGTGTGAGTGAGACAGTGTGTGTGGGTGTGAGTGAGAGAGTGTGTGTGCGGGTGTGAGTGAGACAGTGTGTGTAGTTGTGAGTGAGTTTATGTGACGTTGTGAGTGAAAGAGTGTGTGTGTCTTTGTGAGTGAGAGAGTGTGTGTGTGTGTGTGTGTTTGAGTAACAGAATGTACGTTTAGGCGTGAGTAACAGATTGTGTATGTGAGTGAGAGAGTGTGTGTGTGGTCGTGAGTGAGAGTGTATGTGTGTAGGTGTGAGTAACAGAGTGTGTGTGTGAGTGAGAGAGTGTGTGTGCGGGTGTGAGTAAGACAGTGTGTGTGGGGATGTGAGTGAGTGTGTGTATGTGTGGGTGTGAGTGAGTGAGAGAGTGCGTGTGTGAGTGTGAGATTGTGTGTGGGGGTGTAAGTGAGAGAGTGTGTGTGTGTGAGTGAGAGTGTGTGTGTATGAGTGAGTGAGAGAGTGTAGGTGTAGGTTTGAGTGAGAGAATGTGTGTGAGGGTGTGAGTGAGAGAGTTTTTGTGCAGCTGTGAGTGAGAGAGTGTGTGTGCGGGTGTGTGTGAGAGAGTGTGTGGGTGTGAATGAGTGAGAGAGTGTGTGTATGGGTATGAGTGGGAGAGTGTGTGTGCGGGTGTGACTGAGAGAGTGTGTGTGTGAGTGAGAGAGTGTATGTGTGTGAGTGAGTGAGAGAGTGTATGTGCGGGTGTGCGTGAGAGATTGTGTGTGTGGGTGTGAGTGAGAGAGTGTGTGGGGTTGGGAGTGAGAGAGTGCGTGTGTGAGTGAGTGAGATAGTGTGTGGGGTTGGGAGTGAGAGAGTTTGTGTGTGGTTGTGAGTGAGAGAGTGTGTGTGCGGTTGTGAGTAAGACAGTGTGTGTGGGGATGTGAGTGAGTGTGTGTATGTGTGGGTGTGAGTGAGAGAGTGTGTGTGTGTGTGTGTGTGAGTGAGAGAGTGTGTGTGTGAGTGTGAGATTGTGTGTGGGGGTGTAAGTGAGAGAGTGTGTGTGTGTGAGTGAGAGTGTGTGTGTATGAGTGAGTGAGAGAGTGTAGGTGTAGGTTTGAGTGAGAGAATGTGTGTGTGGGCGTGAGTGAGAGAGTTTTTGTGCAGCTGTGAGTGAGAGAGTGTGTGTGCGGGTGTGTGTGAGAGAGTGTGTGTGTGGGTGTGAGTGAGTGAGAGAGTGTGTGTATGGGTATGAATGGGAGAGTGTGTGTGCGGGTGTGACTGAGAGAGTGTGTGTGTGAGTGAGAGAGTGTATGTGTGTGAGTGAGTGAGAGAGTGTATGTGCGGGTGTGCGTGAGAGAGTGTGTGTGTGGGTGTGAGTGAGAGAGCGTGTGGGGTTGGGAGTGAGAGAGTGTGTGTGTGAGTGAGTGAGATAGTGTGTGGGGTTGGGAGTGAGAGAGTTTGTGTGTGGTTGTGAGTGAGAGAGCGTGTGTGCGGTTGTGAGTGAGAGAAGGTGTGTGTGGGTGTTAGTGAGAGAGTGTGTGTGTGAGTGTGAGATTGTGTGTGTGGGTGTAAGTGAGAGAGTGTGTGTGTGTGTGTGTGAGTGAGAGTGTGTGTGTTGGTGTGAGTTAGAGAGAGACTGTGTGTGTGTGTGAGTGAGATAGCATGTTTGCGGGTGTGAGTGAGGGAGTGTATGTGTGGGTGTGAGTGAGAGAGCGTTTGGGGTTGGGAGTGAGAGAGTGTGTGGGGTTGGGAGTGAGAGAGTTTGTGTGTGGTTGTGAGTGAGAGTGTGTCTGACTGGGTGTGAGTGGGAGAGTGTGTGTGCTTGTGAGTGAGAGCGTGTGTGTGTAGGAGTGAGTAACAGTTTGTACTTGTGAGTGAGAGCGTGTGTGAGTGTGAGTGAGAGTGTGTGTGTGCGGGTGTGAGTAAGAGAGTGTGTGTGTGGGTGTGAGTGAGACGGTGTGTTTGGGTGTGAGTGAGAGAGTGTGTGTGTGGGTGTGAGTCAGACAGTGTGTGTAGGTGTGAGTGAGAGAGTGTGTGTGCGGGTGTGAGTGAGACAGTGTGTGTAGTTGTGAGTGAGTGAGTGTATGTGTTGTTGTGAGTGAGAGAGTGTGTGTGTCCTTGTGAGTGAGAGAGTGTGTGTGTGTGTTTGAGTAACAGAATGTACGTTTAGGCGTGAGTAACAGATTGTGTTTGTGAGTGTGAGAGTGTGTGTGTGGTTGTGAGTGAGAGTGTGTGTGTAGGTGTGAGTAACAGAGTGTGTGTGTGAGTGAGAGAGTGTGTGTGCGGGTGTGAGTAAGACAGTGTGTGTGGGGGTGTGAGTGAGTGTGTGTATGTGTGGGTGTGAATGAGAGACAATGTGTGTGTGAGTGAGAGAGTGTGTGTGTGAGTGAAAGAGTGTGTGTGCGGGTATGAGTGAGAGAGTGTGTGTGCGGGTATGAGTGAGAGACTGCTTGGGGTTGCGAATGAGAGATTGTGAGTGTGTGAGTGAGTGAGAGAGTGTGTGGGGTTGGGAGTGAGAGAATTTGTGTGTGGTTGTGAGTGAGTTTGTTTGCAGGTGTGAGTGAGAGAGTGTGTGTGCATGTGTGAGTGAGAGCGTGTGCGGGTGTGAGTGAGAGTGTGTGTGTGCTGGTGTGAGTGAGAGAGTGTGTGTGCAGGAATGAGTGAGAGAGTGTGTGTGCGTGTGTAAGTGAGAGAGTGAGTGAGCGGGTGTGAGTGAGGGAGTGTATTTGTGGGTGTGAGTAAGAGAGTTTGTGTGCGGGTGTGTGTGAGTGAGACAGTGTGTGTGGGTGTGAGTGAGAGAGTGTGTGTGCGTGAGTGAGAGGGTGTGCGTTCGGGTGTAAGTGAGAGAGTGTATGTGTGGCTGTGATTGAGAGAGAGTGTGTAGATGTGAGTGAGAGTGTGTGTGGGTGTGAGTAAGAGTGTGTGAGCGGGTGTGAGTGAGAGAGTGTGTGTGCGGGTGTGAGTGAGGGAGTGTATGTGTGGGTGTGAGTGAGAGAGCGTTTGGGGTTGGGAGTGAGAGAGTGTGTGGGGTTGGGAGTGAGAGAGTGTGTGGGGTTGGGAGTGAGAGAGTTTGTGTGTGGTTGTGAGTGAGAGAGTGTGTGTGCGGGTGTGAGTGAGAGAATGTGTGTGTGGGTGTGAGTGAAAGAGTGTGTGTGTGAGTGTGAGATTGTGTATGTGGGTGTAAGTGAGAGAGTGTGTGTGTGTGTGTGAGTGAGAGTGTGTGTGTTGGTGTGAGTTAGAGAGAGACTGTGTGTGTGTGTGTGTGTGTGAGTGAGATAGCATGTTTGTGAGTGTGAGTGAGAGAGAGTGTATGTGGGTGTGAGTGAGAGTGTGTGTGACTGGGTGTGAGTGGGAGAGTGTCTGTGCTTGTGAGTGAGAGCGTGTGTGTGTAGGAGTAACAGTGTGTGCTTGTGAGTGAGAGAGTGTGTGTGTGAGTGTGAGATTGTGTGTGGGGGTGTAAGTGAGAGAGTGTGTGTGTGTGAGTGAGAGTGTATGTGTATGAGTGAGTGAGAGAGTGTAGGTATAGGTTTGTGTGAGAGAATGTGTGTGTGGGCGTGAGTGAGAGAGTTTTTGTGCAGCTGTGAGTGAGAGAGTGTATGTGCGGGTTTGTGTGAGAGAGTGTGTGTGGGTGTGATTGAGTGAGAGAGTGTGTGTATGGGTATGATTGGGAGAGTGTGTGTGCGGGTGTGACTGAGAGAGTGTGTGTGTGAGTGAGAGAGTGTATGTGTGTGAGTGAGTGAGAGAGTATGTGTGTGGGTTTTAATGAGAGAGTGTATGTGGGTGTGAGTGAGAGAGTGTGTGTGGGTGTGAATGAGAGAGAATGTGTGTGAGTGAGAGAGTGTGTGTGCGGGTATGAGTGAGAGAGTGTGTGTGGGTGTGAATGAGAGAGAATGTGTGTGAGTGAGAGAGTGTGTGTGCGGGTATGAGTGAGAGAGTGTGTGTGCGGGTATGAGTGAGAGACTGCTTGGGGTTGGGAGTGTGAGATTGTGTGTGAGTGAGTGAGTGAGAGAGTGTGTGGGGTTGGGAGTGAGAGAGTTTGTATGTGTTTCTGAGTGAGTGTATGTGCGGGTGTGAGTGAGAGAGTGTGGGTGCGGGTGTGAGTGAGAGCGTGTGCGTGTGTGAATGAGAGAGTGTGTGTGCGGGTATGAGTGAGAGACTGCTTGGGGTTGGGAGTGTGAGATTGTGTGTGAGTGAGTGAATGAGAGAGTGTGTGGGGTTAGGAGTGAGAGAGTTTGTATGTGTTTGTGAGTGAGTGTATGTGCGGGTGTGAGTGAGAGCGTGTGCGTGTGTGAGTGAGAGAGTGTGTGTGCGGGTGTGAGTGAGAGCGTGTGTGTGTGTGTAGGCATGTGTAACCGAGTGTGTGTCTGAGTGAGAGAGTGCGTGTGCGGGTGTAAGTGAGAGAGTGTGTGTTTGGGTCTGAGTGAGAGATTGTGTATGTGGGTGTGAGTAAGAGAGTTTGTGTGTGGGTGTGTGTGTGGGAGCGTGTATGTGGGTTTGAGTGAGAGTGTGTGTGTCTGGGTGTGAGTGAGTGTGTGTGTGTGTGTGTGTGTGAGTTAGATGGTGTGTGTTTAGGCATGAGTAACAGAGTGTGTGTGTGACTGAGTGAGAGAGCGTGCGTGTGATTGTGAGTGAGAGAGTCTGTGTGCGGGTGTAAGTGAGAGAGTGTATGTGTGGCTGTGATTGAGAGAGTGTGTGTAGGTGTGAGTGAGAGTGTGTGTGTGGGTGTGAGTGAGAGAGTGTGTGTGCGGGTGTGAGTGAGAGAGTGTGTGTGCGGGTGTGAGAGAGCGTGTGTGTGTAGGAGTGAGTAACAGTGTGTGCTTGTGAGTGAGAGCGTGTGTGAGTGTGAGTGAGAGTGTGTGTGTGCGGGTGTAAGTGAGAGAGTGTATATGTGGCTGTGATTGAGAGAGTGTGTGTGGGTGTGAGTGAGAGAGTGTGTGTGCGGGTGTGAGTGAGACAGTGTGTGTGGGTGTGAGTGAGAGAGTGTGTGTGCGGGTGTGAGTGAGACAGTGTGTGTAGTTGTGAGTGAGTGAGTGTATGTGACGTTGTGAGTGAAAGAGTGTGTGTGTCTTTGTGAGTGAGAGAGAGTGTGTGTGTCTGTGTTTGAGTAACAGAATGTACGTTTAGGCGTGAGTAACAGATTGTGTTTGTGAGTGTGAGAGTGTGTGTGTGGTTGTGAGTGGGAGTGTGTGTGTGTAGGTGTGAGTAACAGAGTGTGTGTGTGAGTGAGAGAGTGTGTGTGCGGGTGTGAGTAAGACAGTGTGTGTGGGGATGTGAGTGAGTGTGTGTATGTGTGGGTGTGAGTGAGACAGTGTGTGTGGGTGTGAGTCAGAGATAGTGTGTGTGCGTGTGTGAGTGAGAGAGTGTTTGTGCGGGTTTGAGTGAGAGAATGTGTGTGTGAGTGAGAGTGTGTGTGTGTGCGTGTGAGTGAGTGAGAGAGTGTGTGTGTGAGTGTGAGATTGTGTGCGGGGGTGTAAGTGAGAGAGTGTGTGTGTGTGAGTGAGAGTGTGTGTGTATGAGTGAGTGAGAGAGTGTAGGTGTAGGTTTGAGTGAGAGAATGTGTGTGTGGGCGTGAGTGAGAGAGTTTTTGTGCAGCTGTGAGTGAGAGAGTGTGTGTGCGGGTGTGTGTGAGAGAGTGTGTGGGTGTGAGTGAGTGAGAGAGTGTGTGTATGGGTATGAGTGGGAGAGTGTGTGTGCAGTTGTGACTGAGAGAGTGTGTGTGTGAGTGAGAGAGTGTATGTGTGTGAGTGAGTGAGAGAGTGTTTGTGCGGGTGTGAGTGAGAGAGTGTGCGTGTGAGTGAGAGAGATAGTTTGTGGGGTTGGGAGTGAGAGAGTTTGTGTGTGTTTGTGAGTGAGAGAGTGTGTGTGCGGGTGTAAGTGAGAGAGTGTATGTGTGAGTGTGAGATTGTGTGTGTTGGTATGAGTTAGAGAGAGACTGTGTGTGTGTGTGTGTGTGTGTGGGAGTGAGATAGCATGTTTGCGGGTTTGAGTGAGAGAGAGTGTATGTGCTTGTGAGTGAGAGCGTGTGTGTGTAGGAGTTAGTAACAGTGTGTGCTTGGGAGTGAGAGCATGTGTGAGTGTGAGTGAGAGTGTGTGTGTGCGGGTGTGATTGAGAGAGTGTGTGTGGGTGTGAGTGAGACGGTGTGTGTGGGTGTGAGTGAGAGAGTGTGTGTGCGGGTGTGAGTGAGACAGTGTGTGTAGTTGTGAGTGAGTGCGTGTATGTGTCGTTGTGAGTGAGAGAGTGTGTGTGTGTCTTTGTGAGTAAGAGAGTGTGTGTGTGTGTTTGAGTAACAGAATGTACGTTTAGGCGTGAGTAACAGATTGTGTTTGTGAGTGAGAGAGCGTGTGTGTGGTTGTGAGTGAGAGTGTGTGTGTGTAGGTGTGAGTAAGAGAGTGTGTGTGGGTGTGAGTAAGACAGTGTGTGTGGGGGTGTGAGTGAGTGTGTGTATGTGTGGGTGTGAATTAGAGAGAATGTGTGTGTGAGTGAGAGAGTATGTGTGTGAGTGAGAGAGTGTGTGTGTGCGGGTATGAGTGAGAGACTGCTTGGGGTTGCGAATGAGAGATTGTGTGTGTGTGAGTGAGTGAGTGTGTAGGGTTGGGAGTGAGAGAGTTTGTGTGTGGTTGTGAGTGAGTGTGTGTGCGGGTGTGAGTGAGAGAGTGTGTGTGCGGGCGTGAGTGAGAAAGTTTGTTTGCGGTTGTGAGTGTGAGAGTGTGTGTGTGTGGGTGTGAGTGAGAGAGTGTGTGTGTGGGTATGAGTGATTGTGTGTATGTGTGGGTGTGAGTCAAAAAGTGTGTGTGTGTGAGTGCGAGAGTGTGTGTAGGTGTGAGTAACAGAGTGTGTGTGTGGTTGTGAGTGACAGAGTGTGTTTGTGGTTGTGAGTGAGAGAGTGTGTGTGTGTGAGTGCAAGAGTGTGTGTAGGTGTGAGTAACAGAGTGTGTGTGTGTGAGTGAGAGAGAGTGTGTGTGTGTGTGTTTGTGTGTGAGTGGGAGAGTGTGTGTGTGAGTGAGTGAGAGAGTTTGTGTGTGGGTATGAGTGAGAGAGCGTATTTGCGCGTAGGAGTGAGAATGTGTGTGTGAGTGAGAGTGTGCGGGTGAGAGTGAGAGAGAATGTGTGTGTGGGTGTGAGTGCGAGAGTGTGTGTGTGCTTTTGAGTGGGAGCGTGTGTGTGTAGGTGTGAGTAACAGTGTGTGCTTGTGAGTGATAGAGTTGTGTGTGTGAGTGAGAGCGTGTGTGTGTAGGCGTGAGTAACAGTGTGTGCTTGTGAGTGAGAGACTGTGTGTGTGTGAGTGAGTGAGACAGTGTGTGTGGGTTTGAGTGGGAGTGAGTGTGTGTGTGAGTGAGAGGGTGTGTGTGTGGTTGTGAGTGAGTGTGTGAGTGTGTGTATGTGTGTGTGTGTGAGTGAGAGAATGTGTGTGTAGGCGTGAGTAACAGAGTGTCTGTGTGAGTGAGAGAGTGTGTGTGTGTGAGTGAGAGAGTGTGTGTGTGGGTGTGGGTGAGTGTGTGTATGAGTGAGTGTGAGTGAGAGACAGTGTGTGAGTGAGTGAGAGAGTGGGTGTGTGGGTGTGAGTGAGCTAGAGTGTGTGTGATTGAGAGAGAGTGTGTGTGAGTGACAGAGTGTGTGTGTGGGTATGAGTGAGTGAGCGTGTGTACGGGTGTGAGTTAGAGAGTGTGTGTGTGTGAGTGTGAGAGTGTGAGTGTGTGAGTGAGTGAGAGTGTATATGCGATTATGAGTGAGAGAGTGTGTGTATGGGTATGAGTGAGAGAATGTGTGTGCGGGTGTGAGTGAGAGAGTGTGGGTGGGTGTGAGTGAGAGAGTGTGGGTGTGGGTGTGAGTGAGTGTGGGTGGGTGTGGGTGTGGGTGTGAGTGAGTGTGGGTGGGTGTGAGTGAGAGAATGTTTGTGTGGGTGTGAGTGAGAGACTGTGTGTGTAGTTGTGAGTGAGAGAGTGTGTCGTTGTGAGTGAGAGAGTGTGTGTATCGTTGTGAGTGAGAGAGTGTGTGTGTGTGTGTGTGTGTGTTTGAGTAACAGAATGTACGTTTAGGCGTGAGTAACAGATTGTGTTTGTGAGTGAGAGAGTGTGTGTGTGGTTGTGAGTGAGAGAGTGTGTATGTGAGTGAGAGAGTGTGTGTGTGAGTGAGAGAGAGTGTGTGTGAGTGAGAGTGTGTGTGTGTGGGTATGAGAGAGAGAGTCTTTGTGCGGGTGTGTGTGAGAGAATGTGTGTGTGGGTGTGAGTGAGATAGAGTGTGTGTGTGAGTGAGAGAGTGTGTATTTGAGAGAGTGAGCGACTGTATGTGTGGGTATGAGTTAGAGAGTGTGTGTGTGGCTGTCAGTGAGGTAGTGTGTGTGTGTGTGACTGAGAGATTGTTTGTGTGATTGTGAGTGAGTGAGTGTGTGTGTTGTTGTGATTGAGAGAGTGTGTGTGGGTGAGTAACAGAATGTATGTGTAGGCATTAGTAACAGAGTGTGTGTGTGAGTGAGAGGTTGTGTGTGTGGTTGTGTGTGTGAGTGAGAGAGTGTGTGTGTAGGTGTGAGTAACGGAGTGTCTGTGTGAGTGAGAGAGTGTGTGTGTGAGTGAGAGAGTGTGTGTGTGGGTGTGGGTGAGTGTGTGTATGTGTGAGTGTGAGTGAGAGACTGTGTGTGGGTGTGAGTGAGAGAGTGGGTGTGTGGGTGTGAGTGAGAGAGTGTGTGTTTGAGTGAGAGAGAGTGTGTGTGAGTGAGAGAGTGTGTGTGCGGGTGTGAGTGAGAGAATGTGTGGGGATGTGAGTGAGAGAGTGTGTGTGTGAGTGACAGAGTGTGTGTGTGGGTGTGAGTGAGAGAGTGTGTGCCTGGGTGTGTTTGAGATAGTGTGTGTGTGGTTGAGAGTGAGAGAGTGTGTGTGTGTGTGAGTGAGTGAGAGAATGTATGTGTAGGTTTGAGTGAGAGAATGTGTGAGTGGGTATGAGTGAGAGAGTGTGTGTGCGGGCGTGAGTGAGAGAGTTTGTTTGCAGTTGTGAGTGTGAGATTGTGTGTGTGGGTGTGAGTGAGAGAGTGTGTGTGCAGGTGTGACCGAGAGAGTGTGTGTCTGGGTATGAGTGGGAGAGTGTGAGTGCTTGTGAGTGAGACCGTGTGTGTAGGCTTGAGTAACATAGTGTGTGTGTGAGTGAGAGTGTGTATGTGTGTAAGTGAGTGAGGGAGAGTGTGTTCGGGTGTGAGTGAGAGTGTGTGTGTGTGTGGGTGTGACTGAGAGAGTTTTTGTGTGAGTGTGAGAGTGTGTGTGTGGGTGTGATTGAGAGAGTGTGAGTGTGTGAGTGAGTGTGTGTCCGGGTGTGAGTTAGAGAGAGACTGTGTGTGTGTGTGTGTGAGTGAGATAGCATGTTTGCGGGTGTGAGTGAGAGAGAGTATATGTGGGTGTGAGTGAGAGTGTGTGTGTCTGGGTTTGAGTGGGAGAGTGTGTGTGCTTGTGAGTGAGAGCGTGTGTGTAGGCTTGAGTAACATAGTGTGCGTGTGAGTGAATGAGCGAGTGTGTGTGAGCGTGTGAGTGAGAGAGTGTGTGTGCGGGTGTGAGTGAGAGAGTGTGTGTGTGGGTGTGAGTAAGAGAGTTTGTGTGTGGGTGTGTGTGAGGGAGCATGTGTGTGGGTTTGAGTGAGAGTGTGTGTGTCTGGGTGTGAGTGAGTGTGTGTGTGTGTGTGAGTGAGAGGTTGTGTGTTTAGGCATGAGTAACAGAGTGTGTGTGTGAGTGAGTGGGAGAGTGTGCGCGTGATTGTGAGTGAGAGAGTGTGTGTGCGGGTGTAAGTGAGAGAGTGTATGTGTGGCTGTGATTGAGAGATTGTGTGTAGATGTGAGTGAGAGTGTGTGTGTGGGTGTGAGTGAGGGAGCGTGTGTGCGGTTGTGAGTGAGAGAGTGTGTGTTCGGGTGTGAGAGAGTGTGTGTGTGGGTGTGAATGAGAGAGTGTTTGTCGGGGTGTGAATGAGTGAGTGAGTGTGTGTGTGGGTGTGAGTGAGAGAGTGTGTGTGCGGGTGTGAGTGAGAGAGTGTGTGTGTGGGTGTGAATGAAAGAGCGTGTGGGGTTGGGAGTGAGAGAGTGTGTGTGTGAGTGAGTGTGAGAGTGTGTGTGCAGGTGTGAGTGAGAGAATGTGTGTGTGGGTGTGAGATTGTGTGTGTGGGTGTAAGTGAGAGAGTGTGTGTGGTTTTGAGTTAGAGTGTGTATGTTGGTGTGAGTTAGAAAGAGACTGTGTGTGTGTGTGTGAGTGAGATAAAATGTTTGCGGGTGTGAGTAAGAGAGAGTGTGTGTGGGTGTGAGTCAGAGTGTGTGTGTCTGGGTGTGAGTGGGAGAGTGTGTGTGCTTGTGAGAGTGTGTGTGTGTAGGAGTGAGTAACAGTGTGTGCTTGTGAGTGAGAGTGTGTGTGAGTGTGAGTGAGAGTGTGTGTGTGTGAGTGTGAGTGAGAGTGTCTGTGTGGGTGTGAGTGAGACAATGTGTGTAGATGTGAGTGAATGAGTGTAGTTGTGATTGAGTGAGTGTATGTGTTGTTGTGAGTGAGAGAGTGTGTGTGTGTGTGTTTGAGTAACAGAATGTACGTTTAGGTGTGAATATTAGATTGTGTTTGTGAGTAAAAGAGTTTGTGTGTGGGTGTGAGTGAGACAGTGTGTGTGGGTGTGAGTGAGAGAATGTGTGTGCGGGTGTGAGTGAGACAGTGGGTGTAGTTGTGAGTGAGTGAGTGTATGTGTTGTTGTGAGTGAGAGAGTGTGTGTGTCTTTGTGAGTGAGAGAGTATGTGTGTGTGTGTTTGAGTAACAGAATGTACGTTTAGGCGTGAGTAACAGATTGTGTTTGTGAGTGAGAGAGTGTGTGTGTGGTCGTGAGTGAGAGTGTGTGTGTGTAGGTGTGAGTAACAGAGTGTGTGTGTGAGTGAGAGAGTGTGTGTGCGGGTGTGAGTAAGACAGTGTGTGTGGGGGTGTGAGTGAGTGTGTGTATGTGTGGGTGTGAGTGAGAGAGTGTGTGTGGTTGTGAGTCAGAGATAGTGTGTGTGTGGGTGTGAGTGAGAGAGCGTTTGGGCGGATTTGAGTGAGAGAATGTGTGTGTGAGTGAGAGAGTGTGTGTGTGTGTGAGTGAGAGAGAGAGTGTGTGTGAGTGTGAGATTGTGTGTGGGGGTTTAAGTGAGAGAGTGTGTGTGTGTGTGAGTCAGAGTGTGTGTGTATGAGTGAGTGAGAGAGTGTAGGTGTAGGTTTGAGTGAGAGAATGTGTGTGTGTGCGTGAGTGAGAGAGTTTTTGTGCAGCTGTGAGTGAGAGAGTGTGTGTGCGGGTGTGTGTGAGAGAGTGTGTGTGGGTCGTGAGTGAGTGCGTTTGTTTATGTATGGGTATGAGTGGGAGTGTGTGTTTGCGGGTGTGACTGAGAGAGTGTGTGTGTGAGTGAGTGAGATACTGTGTGTGCGGGTGTGAGAGAGTGTGTGTGTGGGTGTGAGTGAGAGTGTGTGTGTGGGTTTTAATGAGAGAGTGTATGTGGGTGTGAATGAGAGAGTGTGTGTGGGTGTGAATGAGAGAGAATGTGTGTGTGAGTGAGAGAGTGGGTGTGTGAGTGAGAGAGCGTGTGTGCGGGTATGAGTGAGAGACTGCTTGGGGTTGGGAGTGAGAGATTGTGTGTGTGTGAGTGAGTGAGAGAGTGTGTGGGGTTGGGAGTGGGAGAGTTTGTGTGTGGTTGTGAGTGAGAGAGTGTGTGTGTGGGTGTGAGTGAGAGAGTGTGTGCGCGGGTGTGCGTGAGAGTGTGTGTGTGTGGCTGTGATTGAGAGAGTGTGTGTAGGTGTGAGTGAGAATGTGTATGTGGGTGTGAGTGAGAGTGTGTGTGACTGGGTTTTAATGAGAGAGTGTGTGTGCTTGTGAGTGAGAGCGTGTGTGTGTAGGAGTGAGTAACAGTGTGTGCTTCTGAGTGAGAAAGTGTGTGTGTGGGTGTGAGTGAGACGATGTGTGCGTGTGTGAGTGAGAAAGTGTGTGTGTGGGTGTGAGTGAGACAGTGTGTGTGGGTGTGAGTGAGAGAGTGTGTGTGCGGGTGTGAGTGAGACAGTGTGTGTAGTTGTGAGTGAGTTTATGTGACGTTGTGAGTGAAAGAGTGTGTGTGTCTTTGTGAGTGAGAGAGTGTGTGTGTGTGTGTGTGTTTGAGTAACAGAATGTACGTTTAGGCGTGAGTAACAGATTGTGTATGTGAGTGAGAGAGTGTGTGTGTGGTCGTGAGTGAGAGTGTATGTGTGTAGGTGTGAGTAACAGAGTGTGTGTGTGAGTGAGAGAGTGTGTGTGCGGGTGTGAGTAAGACAGTGTGTGTGGGGATGTGAGTGAGTGTGTGTATGTGTGGGTGTGAGTGAGTGAGAGAGTGCGTGTGTGAGTGTGAGATTGTGTGTGGGGGTGTAAGTGAGAGAGTGTGTGTGTGTGAGTGAGAGTGTGTGTGTATGAGTGAGTGAGAGAGTGTAGGTGTAGGTTTGAGTGAGAGAATGTGTGTGAGGGTGTGAGTGAGAGAGTTTTTGTGCAGCTGTGAGTGAGAGAGTGTGTGTGCGGGTGTGTGTGAGAGAGTGTGTGGGTGTGAATGAGTGAGAGAGTGTGTGTATGGGTATGAGTGGGAGAGTGTGTGTGCGGGTGTGACTGAGAGAGTGTGTGTGTGAGTGAGAGAGTGTATGTGTGTGAGTGAGTGAGAGAGTGTATGTGCGGGTGTGCGTGAGAGATTGTGTGTGTGGGTGTGAGTGAGAGAGTGTGTGGGGTTGGGAGTGAGAGAGTGCGTGTGTGAGTGAGTGAGATAGTGTGTGGGGTTGGGAGTGAGAGAGTTTGTGTGTGGTTGTGAGTGAGAGAGTGTGTGTGCGGTTGTGAGTAAGACAGTGTGTGTGGGGATGTGAGTGAGTGTGTGTATGTGTGGGTGTGAGTGAGAGAGTGTGTGTGTGTGTGTGTGTGAGTGAGAGAGTGTGTGTGTGAGTGTGAGATTGTGTGTGGGGGTGTAAGTGAGAGAGTGTGTGTGTGTGAGTGAGAGTGTGTGTGTATGAGTGAGTGAGAGAGTGTAGGTGTAGGTTTGAGTGAGAGAATGTGTGTGTGGGCGTGAGTGAGAGAGTTTTTGTGCAGCTGTGAGTGAGAGAGTGTGTGTGCGGGTGTGTGTGAGAGAGTGTGTGTGTGGGTGTGAGTGAGTGAGAGAGTGTGTGTATGGGTATGAATGGGAGAGTGTGTGTGCGGGTGTGACTGAGAGAGTGTGTGTGTGAGTGAGAGAGTGTATGTGTGTGAGTGAGTGAGAGAGTGTATGTGCGGGTGTGCGTGAGAGAGTGTGTGTGTGGGTGTGAGTGAGAGAGCGTGTGGGGTTGGGAGTGAGAGAGTGTGTGTGTGAGTGAGTGAGATAGTGTGTGGGGTTGGGAGTGAGAGAGTTTGTGTGTGGTTGTGAGTGAGAGAGCGTGTGTGCGGTTGTGAGTGAGAGAAGGTGTGTGTGGGTGTTAGTGAGAGAGTGTGTGTGTGAGTGTGAGATTGTGTGTGTGGGTGTAAGTGAGAGAGTGTGTGTGTGTGTGTGTGAGTGAGAGTGTGTGTGTTGGTGTGAGTTAGAGAGAGACTGTGTGTGTGTGTGAGTGAGATAGCATGTTTGCGGGTGTGAGTGAGGGAGTGTATGTGTGGGTGTGAGTGAGAGAGCGTTTGGGGTTGGGAGTGAGAGAGTGTGTGGGGTTGGGAGTGAGAGAGTTTGTGTGTGGTTGTGAGTGAGAGTGTGTCTGACTGGGTGTGAGTGGGAGAGTGTGTGTGCTTGTGAGTGAGAGCGTGTGTGTGTAGGAGTGAGTAACAGTTTGTACTTGTGAGTGAGAGCGTGTGTGAGTGTGAGTGAGAGTGTGTGTGTGCGGGTGTGAGTAAGAGAGTGTGTGTGTGGGTGTGAGTGAGACGGTGTGTTTGGGTGTGAGTGAGAGAGTGTGTGTGTGGGTGTGAGTCAGACAGTGTGTGTAGGTGTGAGTGAGAGAGTGTGTGTGCGGGTGTGAGTGAGACAGTGTGTGTAGTTGTGAGTGAGTGAGTGTATGTGTTGTTGTGAGTGAGAGAGTGTGTGTGTCCTTGTGAGTGAGAGAGTGTGTGTGTGTGTTTGAGTAACAGAATGTACGTTTAGGCGTGAGTAACAGATTGTGTTTGTGAGTGTGAGAGTGTGTGTGTGGTTGTGAGTGAGAGTGTGTGTGTAGGTGTGAGTAACAGAGTGTGTGTGTGAGTGAGAGAGTGTGTGTGCGGGTGTGAGTAAGACAGTGTGTGTGGGGGTGTGAGTGAGTGTGTGTATGTGTGGGTGTGAATGAGAGACAATGTGTGTGTGAGTGAGAGAGTGTGTGTGTGAGTGAAAGAGTGTGTGTGCGGGTATGAGTGAGAGAGTGTGTGTGCGGGTATGAGTGAGAGACTGCTTGGGGTTGCGAATGAGAGATTGTGAGTGTGTGAGTGAGTGAGAGAGTGTGTGGGGTTGGGAGTGAGAGAATTTGTGTGTGGTTGTGAGTGAGTTTGTTTGCAGGTGTGAGTGAGAGAGTGTGTGTGCATGTGTGAGTGAGAGCGTGTGCGGGTGTGAGTGAGAGTGTGTGTGTGCTGGTGTGAGTGAGAGAGTGTGTGTGCAGGAATGAGTGAGAGAGTGTGTGTGCGTGTGTAAGTGAGAGAGTGAGTGAGCGGGTGTGAGTGAGGGAGTGTATTTGTGGGTGTGAGTAAGAGAGTTTGTGTGCGGGTGTGTGTGAGTGAGACAGTGTGTGTGGGTGTGAGTGAGAGAGTGTGTGTGCGTGAGTGAGAGGGTGTGCGTTCGGGTGTAAGTGAGAGAGTGTATGTGTGGCTGTGATTGAGAGAGAGTGTGTAGATGTGAGTGAGAGTGTGTGTGGGTGTGAGTAAGAGTGTGTGAGCGGGTGTGAGTGAGAGAGTGTGTGTGCGGGTGTGAGTGAGGGAGTGTATGTGTGGGTGTGAGTGAGAGAGCGTTTGGGGTTGGGAGTGAGAGAGTGTGTGGGGTTGGGAGTGAGAGAGTGTGTGGGGTTGGGAGTGAGAGAGTTTGTGTGTGGTTGTGAGTGAGAGAGTGTGTGTGCGGGTGTGAGTGAGAGAATGTGTGTGTGGGTGTGAGTGAAAGAGTGTGTGTGTGAGTGTGAGATTGTGTATGTGGGTGTAAGTGAGAGAGTGTGTGTGTGTGTGTGAGTGAGAGTGTGTGTGTTGGTGTGAGTTAGAGAGAGACTGTGTGTGTGTGTGTGTGTGTGAGTGAGATAGCATGTTTGTGAGTGTGAGTGAGAGAGAGTGTATGTGGGTGTGAGTGAGAGTGTGTGTGACTGGGTGTGAGTGGGAGAGTGTCTGTGCTTGTGAGTGAGAGCGTGTGTGTGTAGGAGTAACAGTGTGTGCTTGTGAGTGAGAGAGTGTGTGTGTGAGTGTGAGATTGTGTGTGGGGGTGTAAGTGAGAGAGTGTGTGTGTGTGAGTGAGAGTGTATGTGTATGAGTGAGTGAGAGAGTGTAGGTATAGGTTTGTGTGAGAGAATGTGTGTGTGGGCGTGAGTGAGAGAGTTTTTGTGCAGCTGTGAGTGAGAGAGTGTATGTGCGGGTTTGTGTGAGAGAGTGTGTGTGGGTGTGATTGAGTGAGAGAGTGTGTGTATGGGTATGATTGGGAGAGTGTGTGTGCGGGTGTGACTGAGAGAGTGTGTGTGTGAGTGAGAGAGTGTATGTGTGTGAGTGAGTGAGAGAGTATGTGTGTGGGTTTTAATGAGAGAGTGTATGTGGGTGTGAGTGAGAGAGTGTGTGTGGGTGTGAATGAGAGAGAATGTGTGTGAGTGAGAGAGTGTGTGTGCGGGTATGAGTGAGAGAGTGTGTGTGGGTGTGAATGAGAGAGAATGTGTGTGAGTGAGAGAGTGTGTGTGCGGGTATGAGTGAGAGAGTGTGTGTGCGGGTATGAGTGAGAGACTGCTTGGGGTTGGGAGTGTGAGATTGTGTGTGAGTGAGTGAGTGAGAGAGTGTGTGGGGTTGGGAGTGAGAGAGTTTGTATGTGTTTCTGAGTGAGTGTATGTGCGGGTGTGAGTGAGAGAGTGTGGGTGCGGGTGTGAGTGAGAGCGTGTGCGTGTGTGAATGAGAGAGTGTGTGTGCGGGTATGAGTGAGAGACTGCTTGGGGTTGGGAGTGTGAGATTGTGTGTGAGTGAGTGAATGAGAGAGTGTGTGGGGTTAGGAGTGAGAGAGTTTGTATGTGTTTGTGAGTGAGTGTATGTGCGGGTGTGAGTGAGAGCGTGTGCGTGTGTGAGTGAGAGAGTGTGTGTGCGGGTGTGAGTGAGAGCGTGTGTGTGTGTGTAGGCATGTGTAACCGAGTGTGTGTCTGAGTGAGAGAGTGCGTGTGCGGGTGTAAGTGAGAGAGTGTGTGTTTGGGTCTGAGTGAGAGATTGTGTATGTGGGTGTGAGTAAGAGAGTTTGTGTGTGGGTGTGTGTGTGGGAGCGTGTATGTGGGTTTGAGTGAGAGTGTGTGTGTCTGGGTGTGAGTGAGTGTGTGTGTGTGTGTGTGTGTGAGTTAGATGGTGTGTGTTTAGGCATGAGTAACAGAGTGTGTGTGTGACTGAGTGAGAGAGCGTGCGTGTGATTGTGAGTGAGAGAGTCTGTGTGCGGGTGTAAGTGAGAGAGTGTATGTGTGGCTGTGATTGAGAGAGTGTGTGTAGGTGTGAGTGAGAGTGTGTGTGTGGGTGTGAGTGAGAGAGTGTGTGTGCGGGTGTGAGTGAGAGAGTGTGTGTGCGGGTGTGAGAGAGCGTGTGTGTGTAGGAGTGAGTAACAGTGTGTGCTTGTGAGTGAGAGCGTGTGTGAGTGTGAGTGAGAGTGTGTGTGTGCGGGTGTAAGTGAGAGAGTGTATATGTGGCTGTGATTGAGAGAGTGTGTGTGGGTGTGAGTGAGAGAGTGTGTGTGCGGGTGTGAGTGAGACAGTGTGTGTGGGTGTGAGTGAGAGAGTGTGTGTGCGGGTGTGAGTGAGACAGTGTGTGTAGTTGTGAGTGAGTGAGTGTATGTGACGTTGTGAGTGAAAGAGTGTGTGTGTCTTTGTGAGTGAGAGAGAGTGTGTGTGTCTGTGTTTGAGTAACAGAATGTACGTTTAGGCGTGAGTAACAGATTGTGTTTGTGAGTGTGAGAGTGTGTGTGTGGTTGTGAGTGGGAGTGTGTGTGTGTAGGTGTGAGTAACAGAGTGTGTGTGTGAGTGAGAGAGTGTGTGTGCGGGTGTGAGTAAGACAGTGTGTGTGGGGATGTGAGTGAGTGTGTGTATGTGTGGGTGTGAGTGAGACAGTGTGTGTGGGTGTGAGTCAGAGATAGTGTGTGTGCGTGTGTGAGTGAGAGAGTGTTTGTGCGGGTTTGAGTGAGAGAATGTGTGTGTGAGTGAGAGTGTGTGTGTGTGCGTGTGAGTGAGTGAGAGAGTGTGTGTGTGAGTGTGAGATTGTGTGCGGGGGTGTAAGTGAGAGAGTGTGTGTGTGTGAGTGAGAGTGTGTGTGTATGAGTGAGTGAGAGAGTGTAGGTGTAGGTTTGAGTGAGAGAATGTGTGTGTGGGCGTGAGTGAGAGAGTTTTTGTGCAGCTGTGAGTGAGAGAGTGTGTGTGCGGGTGTGTGTGAGAGAGTGTGTGGGTGTGAGTGAGTGAGAGAGTGTGTGTATGGGTATGAGTGGGAGAGTGTGTGTGCAGTTGTGACTGAGAGAGTGTGTGTGTGAGTGAGAGAGTGTATGTGTGTGAGTGAGTGAGAGAGTGTTTGTGCGGGTGTGAGTGAGAGAGTGTGCGTGTGAGTGAGAGAGATAGTTTGTGGGGTTGGGAGTGAGAGAGTTTGTGTGTGTTTGTGAGTGAGAGAGTGTGTGTGCGGGTGTAAGTGAGAGAGTGTATGTGTGAGTGTGAGATTGTGTGTGTTGGTATGAGTTAGAGAGAGACTGTGTGTGTGTGTGTGTGTGTGTGGGAGTGAGATAGCATGTTTGCGGGTTTGAGTGAGAGAGAGTGTATGTGCTTGTGAGTGAGAGCGTGTGTGTGTAGGAGTTAGTAACAGTGTGTGCTTGGGAGTGAGAGCATGTGTGAGTGTGAGTGAGAGTGTGTGTGTGCGGGTGTGATTGAGAGAGTGTGTGTGGGTGTGAGTGAGACGGTGTGTGTGGGTGTGAGTGAGAGAGTGTGTGTGCGGGTGTGAGTGAGACAGTGTGTGTAGTTGTGAGTGAGTGCGTGTATGTGTCGTTGTGAGTGAGAGAGTGTGTGTGTGTCTTTGTGAGTAAGAGAGTGTGTGTGTGTGTTTGAGTAACAGAATGTACGTTTAGGCGTGAGTAACAGATTGTGTTTGTGAGTGAGAGAGCGTGTGTGTGGTTGTGAGTGAGAGTGTGTGTGTGTAGGTGTGAGTAAGAGAGTGTGTGTGGGTGTGAGTAAGACAGTGTGTGTGGGGGTGTGAGTGAGTGTGTGTATGTGTGGGTGTGAATTAGAGAGAATGTGTGTGTGAGTGAGAGAGTATGTGTGTGAGTGAGAGAGTGTGTGTGCGGGTATGAGTGAGAGACTGCTTGGGGTTGCGAATGAGAGATTGTGTGTGTGTGAGTGAGTGAGTGTGTAGGGTTGGGAGTGAGAGAGTTTGTGTGTGGTTGTGAGTGAGTGTGTGTGCGGGTGTGAGTGAGAGAGTGTGTGTGCGGGCGTGAGTGAGAAAGTTTGTTTGCGGTTGTGAGTGTGAGAGTGTGTATGTGTGGGTGTGAGTGAGAGAGTGTGTGTGTGGGTATGAGTGATTGTGTGTATGTGTGGGTGTGAGTCAAAAAGTGTGTGTGTGTGAGTGCGAGAGTGTGTGTAGGTGTGAGTAACAGAGTGTGTGTGTGGTTGTGAGTGACAGAGTGTGTTTGTGGTTGTGAGTGAGAGAGTGTGTGTGTGTGAGTGCAAGAGTGTGTGTAGGTGTGAGTAACAGAGTGTGTGTGTGTGAGTGAGAGAGAGTGTGTGTGTGTGTGTTTGTGTGTGAGTGGGAGAGTGTGTGTGTGAGTGAGTGAGAGAGTTTGTGTGTGGGTATGAGTGAGAGAGCGTATTTGCGCGTAGGAGTGAGAATGTGTGTGTGAGTGAGAGTGTGCGGGTGAGAGTGAGAGAGAATGTGTGTGTGGGTGTGAGTGCGAGAGTGTGTGTGTGCTTTTGAGTGGGAGCGTGTGTGTGTAGGTGTGAGTAACAGTGTGTGCTTGTGAGTGATAGAGTTGTGTGTGTGAGTGAGAGCGTGTGTGTGTAGGCGTGAGTAACAGTGTGTGCTTGTGAGTGAGAGACTGTGTGTGTGTGAGTGAGTGAGACAGTGTGTGTGGGTTTGAGTGGGAGTGAGTGTGTGTGTGAGTGAGAGGGTGTGTGTGTGGTTGTGAGTGAGTGTGTGAGTGTGTGTATGTGTGTGTGTGTGAGTGAGAGAATGTGTGTGTAGGCGTGAGTAACAGAGTGTCTGTGTGAGTGAGAGAGTGTGTGTGTGTGAGTGAGAGAGTGTGTGTGTGGGTGTGGGTGAGTGTGTGTATGTGTGAGTGTGAGTGAGAGACAGTGTGTGAGTGAGTGAGAGAGTGGGTGTGTGGGTGTGAGTGAGCTAGAGTGTGTGTGATTGAGAGAGAGTGTGTGTGAGTGACAGAGTGTGTGTGTGGGTATGAGTGAGTGAGCGTGTGTACGGGTGTGAGTTAGAGAGTGTGTGTGTGTGAGTGTGAGAGTGTGAGTGTGTGAGTGAGTGAGAGTGTATATGCGATTATGAGTGAGAGAGTGTGTGTATGGGTATGAGTGAGAGAATGTGTGTGCGGGTGTGAGTGAGAGAGTGTGGGTGGGTGTGAGTGAGAGAGTGTGGGTGTGGGTGTGAGTGAGTGTGGGTGGGTGTGGGTGTGGGTGTGAGTGAGTGTGGGTGGGTGTGAGTGAGAGAATGTTTGTGTGGGTGTGAGTGAGAGACTGTGTGTGTAGTTGTGAGTGAGAGAGTGTGTCGTTGTGAGTGAGAGAGTGTGTGTATCGTTGTGAGTGAGAGAGTGTGTGTGTGTGTGTGTGTTTGAGTAACAGAATGTACGTTTAGGCGTGAGTAACAGATTGTGTTTGTGAGTGAGAGAGTGTGTGTGTGGTTGTGAGTGAGAGAGTGTGTATGTGAGTGAGAGAGTGTGTGTGTGAGTGAGAGAGAGTGTGTGTGAGTGAGAGTGTGTGTGTGTGGGTATGAGAGAGAGAGTCTTTGTGCGGGTGTGTGTGAGAGAATGTGTGTGTGGGTGTGAGTGAGATAGAGTGTGTGTGTGAGTGAGAGAGTGTGTATTTGAGAGAGTGAGCGACTGTATGTGTGGGTATGAGTTAGAGAGTGTGTGTGTGGATGTCAGTGAGGTAGTGTGTGTGTGTGTGACTGAGAGATTGTTTGTGTGATTGTGAGTGAGTGAGTGTGTGTGTTGTTGTGATTGAGAGAGTGTGTGTGGGTGAGTAACAGAATGTATGTGTAGGCATTAGTAACAGAGTGTGTGTGTGAGTGAGAGGTTGTGTGTGTGGTTGTGTGTGTGAGTGAGAGAGTGTGTGTGTAGGTGTGAGTAACGGAGTGTCTGTGTGAGTGAGAGAGTGTGTGTGTGAGTGAGAGAGTGTGTGTGTGGGTGTGGGTGAGTGTGTGTATGTGTGAGTGTGAGTGAGAGACTGTGTGTGGGTGTGAGTGAGAGAGTGGGTGTGTGGGTGTGAGTGAGAGAGTGTGTGTTTGAGTGAGAGAGAGTGTGTGTGAGTGAGAGAGTGTGTGTGCGGGTGTGAGTGAGAGAATGTGTGGGGATGTGAGTGAGAGAGTGTGTGTGTGAGTGACAGAGTGTGTGTGTGGGTGTGAGTGAGAGAGTGTGTGCCTGGGTGTGTTTGAGATAGTGTGTGTGTGGTTGAGAGTGAGAGAGTGTGTGTGTGTGTGAGTGAGTGAGAGAATGTATGTGTAGGTTTGAGTGAGAGAATGTGTGAGTGGGTATGAGTGAGAGAGTGTGTGTGCGGGCGTGAGTGAGAGAGTTTGTTTGCAGTTGTGAGTGTGAGATTGTGTGTGTGGGTGTGAGTGAGAGAGTGTGTGTGTGGGTGTGAGTGAGAGAGTGTGTGTGTGGGTGGATTGAGAGAGAGAGAGTTTGTGTGTGGGTATGAGTGAATGTGTGTATGTGTGGGTGTGAGTCAAAAAGTGTGTGTGTGTGAGTGCGAGAGTGTGTGTAGGCGTGAGTAACAGAGTGTGTGTGTGGTTGTGAGTGACAGAGTGTGTTTGTGGTTGTGAGTGAGAGAGTGTGTGTGTGTGGGTGCAAGAGTGTGTGTAGGTGTGAGTAACAGAGTGTGTGTGTGTGAGTGAGAGAGAGTGTGTGTGTGTGTGAGTGGGAGAGTGTGTGTGTGAGTGAGTGAGAGAGTGTGTGTGTGGGTATGATTGAGAGAGTGTATGTGCGCGTAGGAGTGAGAATGTGTGTGTGAGTGAGAGTGTGCGGGTGAGAGTGAGAGAGAATGTGTGTGGGTGTGAGTGCGAGAGTGTGTGTGTGCTTTTGAGTGGGATGTGTGTGTGTAGGGGTGAGTAACAATGTGTGCTTGTGAGTGATAGAGTGTGTGTGAGTGAGAGCATGTGTGTGTAGGCGTGAGTAACAGTGTGTGCTTGTGAGTGAGAGACTGTGTGTGTGTGAGTGAGTGAGAGAGTGTGTGCGGGTTTGAGTGGGAGTGAGTGTGTGTGTGAGTGAGAGGGTATGTGTGTGGTTGTGAGTGAGTGTGAGTGTGTGTATGTGTGTGTGTGTGAGTGAGAGAATGTGTGTGTAGGCATGAGTAACAGAGTGTCTGTGTGAGTGATAGAGTGTGTGTGTGAGTGAGACAGTGTGTGTGTGGGTGTGGGTGAGTGTGTGTATGTGTGAGTGTGAGTGAGAGACCTTGTGTGGGTTTGAGTGAGAGAGTGGGTGTGTGGGTGTGAGTGAGAGAGTATGTGTGTGGTTGTGAGTGAGAGAGTGTGTGTGTGAGTAAGAGAGTGTGTGTGTGTGAGTGAGTGAGAGAGTGTGTGTGGGTGTGACTGAGAGATTGTGTGTGTGATTGTGAGTGAGAGAGTGTGTGTGTTGTTGTGATTGAGAGAGTGTGTGTGTGGGTGAGTAACAGAATGTATGTGTAGGCCTGAGTAACAGAGTGTCTGTGTGATAGTGAGAGGTTGTGTGTGTGGTTGTGTGTGTGAGTGAGAGAGTGTGTGTGTAGGCGTGAGTAACAGAGTGTCTGTGTGAGTGAGAGAGTGTGTGTGTGTGAGTGAGAGACTGTGTGTGTGGATGTGGGTGAGTGTGTGTATGTGTGAGTGAGAGACTGTGTGTGGGTGTGAGTGAGAGAGTGGGTGTGTGGGTGTCAGTGAGAGAGTGTGTGTGTGAGTGAGAGTGTGTGTGAGTGAGAGAGTGTGTGTGTGGGTATGAGAGAGAGAGTGTGTGTGCGGGTGAGAGTGAGAGAATGTGTGTAGGTATGTGAGTGAGAGAGTGTGTATGTGAGTGAGAGGGTGTGTGTGTGTGAGTGAGTGAGAGAGTGTGTGTGTGTGAGTGAGAGACTGTGTGTGTGGATGTGGGTGAGTGTGTGTATGTGTGAGTGTGAGTGAGAGACTGTGTGTGGGTGTGAGTGAGAGAGTGGGTGTGTGGGTGTCAGTGAGAGAGTGTGTGTGTGAGTGAGAGAGAGTGTGTGTGTGAGAGAGAGTGTGTGTGAGTGAGAGAGTGTGTGTGTGGGTATGAGAGAGAGTGTGTGTGCAGGTGAGAGTGAGAGAATGTGTGTGGGTATGTGAGTGAGAGAGTGTGTGTGCGGGTGTGAGTGAGAGAGTGTGTGTGCGGGTGTGAGTGAGAGAGTGTGTGTGTGGGTGTGAGTGAGAGAGTGTGTGTGAGCGTGTGAGTGAGAATGTGTGTGTGTGGTTGTGAGTGAGAGAGTGTGTGTGTGAGTGAGTGAGAGAGTGTATGTGTAGGTTTGAGTGAGAGAATGTGTGTGTGGGTATGAGTGAGAGAGTGTGTGTGCGGGCGTGAGTGAGAGAGTTTGTTTGCGGTTGTGAGTGTGAGAGTGTGTGTGTGGTTGTGAGTGAGAGAGTGTGTGTGTGGGTGTGAGTGAGAGAGTGTGTGTGTGGGTGGAGTGAGAGAGAGAGTGTGTGTGTGGGTGTGAGTGATTATGTGTATGTGTGGGTGTGAGTCAAAAAGTGTGTGAATGTGAGTGCGAGAGTGTGTGTAGGCGTGAGTAACAGAGTGTGTTTGTGGTTGTGAGTGAGTGTGTGTCTGTGAGTGCAAGAGTGTGTGTAGGCGTGAGTAACAGAGTGTGTGTGTGAGTGAGAGAGAGTGTGTGTGTGTGTGTGTGTGTGTGTGTGTGTGAGTGGGAGAGTGTGTATGTGAGTGAGTGAGAGAATGTGTGTGTGGGTAAGAGTGAGAGAGTGTATGTGCGCGTATGAGTGAGAGTGTGTGTGTGAGTGAGAGTGTGCGGGTGAGAGTGAGAGAGTGTGTGTGTGCTTTTGAGTGGGAGCGTGTGTGTGTAGGCGTGAGTAACAGGGTGTGCTTGTGAGAGAGAGACTGTGTGTGTGAGTGAGTGAGAGAGTGTGTGTGCGTGTTTGAGTGGGAGTGAGTGTGTGTGTGAGTGAGAGGGTGTGTGTGTAGGCATGAGTAACAGAGTGTCTGTGTGAGTGAGAGAGTGTGTGTGTGTGAGTGAGAGAGTGTGTGTGTGGGTGTGGGTGAGTGTGTGTATGTGTGAGTATGAGTGAGAGACTGTGTGTGGGTGTGAGTGAGAGAGTGGGTGTGTGGGTGTGATTGAGAGAGTGTGTGTGTCGTTGTGAGTGAGAGAGTGTGTGTGTGAGTAAGAGAGTGTGTGTGTGTGAGTGAGTGAGAGTGTGTGTGGGTGTGGGTGAATGTGTGTATGTGTGAGTGTGAGTGAGAGACTGTGTGTGGGTGTGAGTGAGAGAGTGGGTGTGTGGGTGTGAGTGAAAGAGTGTGTGTGTGGTTGTGAGTGAGAGAGTATGTGTTTGAGTGAGAGTGTGTGTGTAGGCGTGAGTAACGGAGTGAGTATGTGAGTGAGAGAGAGTGTGTGTGTGTGAGTGAGAGAGTGTGTGTGTAGGTATGAGAGAGAGAGTGTGTGTGTGGGTGTGAGTGAGAGACTGTGTATGGGGGTGTGAGTGAGAGAGTGTGTGTATGTGTCAGTGATAGCGTGTGTATGCGGGTGTAACTGAGAGAGTGTGTGTGTGAGTTAGAGAGTGTGTTTGTGTGAGTGAGCAAGAGAACGTGTGTGTGGGTGTGAGTGAGAGAATGTGTGTGTGTGAGTGAGAGAGTGTGTGTGTGTGAGTGAGCGAGAGAATGTGTGTGCGGGTATGAGTGAGAAAGTGTGTGTGTGTGGGTGTGAGTGAGAGAGTGTGTGCCTGGGTGTGTTTGAGATAGTGTGTGTGTGGTTGTGAGTGAGAGAGTGTGTGTGAGCGTGTGAGTGAGAGAGTGTGTGTGTGGTTGTGAGTGAGAGAGAGTGTGTGTGAGTGAGAGAGTGTGAGTGTGGTTGTGAATCAGTGTGTGATTGTGTGTTTGTGTGTGTGTGTGTGAGTGAGAGAGTGTGTGTGTAGGCATGAGTAACAGTGTATCTGTGTGAGTGAAAGAGTGTGTGTGTGAGTGAGAGAGTGTGGGTGTGGGTGTGGGTGAGTGTGTGTATGTGTGAGTGTGAAGGGAGACTGTGTGTGGGTGTGAGTGAGAGAGTGGTTGTGTGGGTGTGAGTGAGAGAGTGTGTGTGTGGTTGTGAGTGAGAGAGTGTGTGTGTGAGTGAGAGAGTGTGTGTGTGGGTATGAGAGAGAGAGTATGTGTGCGGGTATGAGTGAGAGAATGTATTTGGGGGTGTGGGTGAGGGAGTGTGTGTGTGTGTGTCAGTGAGAGTGTGCGTGTGCGGGTGTGAATGAGAGTGTGCGTGTGTGAGTGAGAGAGTGTGTGTGTGTGTGAGTGAGTGAGAGAGTGTGTGTGTGGGTGTGAGTGAGAGAGAGTGTGTGTGGGTGTGAGTGAGAGAGTGTGTGCCTGGGTGTGTTTGAGATAGTGTGTGTGCGGTTTTGAGTGAGAGAGTGTGTGTGAGTGTGTGAGTGAGAGAGTGTGTGTGTGGTTGTGAGTGAGAGAGTGTGTGTGAGCGTGTGAGTGAGAGAGTGTGTGTGCGGGTGTGAGTCAGAGTGTGTATGCGGGTGTGAGTGAGAGAGCGTTTGTACGGGTGTGAGTGATAGCGTGTGTGTGTGAGTGAGAGAGTGTGTGTGTGTGTGAGTGAGAGAGTGTGTGTGTGAGTGAGAGAGTGTGTGTGTGAGTGAGTGAGAGAGTGTATGTGTAGGTTTGAGTGAGAGAATGTGTGTGTGGGTATGAGTGAGAGAGTGTGTGTGCGGGCGTGAGTGAGAGAGTTTGTTTGCGGTTGTGAGTGTGAGAGTGTGTGTGTGGTTGTGAGTGAGAGAGTGTGTGTGTGGGTGTGAGTGAGAGAAAGAGTGTGTGTGTGATTGTTTGTGTGTATGTGTGGGTGTGAGTGTAAAAGTGTGTGAGTGTGAGTGCGAGAGTGTGTGTAGGTGTGAGTAACAGAGTGTGTGTGGGTGAGTGAGAGTGTGTGTGTGTGTGTGTGTGAGTGGGAGAGTGTGTGTGTGGGTATGAGTGAGAGAGTGTATGTGCGCGTATGAGTGAGAGTGTGTGTGCGAGTGAGAGTGTGTGAGTGGGAGAGTGTGTGTGTGAGTGAGAGTGTGTGAGTGGGAGAGTGTGTGTGTGAGTGAGTGAGAGAGTGTGTGTGTGTGAGTGAGAGTGTGTGAGTGGGAGAGTGTGTGTGTGAGTGAGTGAGAGAGTGTGTGTGTGGGTATGAGTGAGAGAGTGTATGTCCGCGTATGAGTGAGAGTGTGTGTGCGAGTGAGAGTGTGTGGGTATGAGTGAGAGAGTGTGTGTATGGGTATGTGTGAGAGAGTGAGTGTGCGGGTGGGAGTGAGAGTGTGTGTGTGTGTGTGAGTGAGAGAGTGTGTGTGTGTGTCTCAGTGAGAGAGTGTGTGTGGGTGTGACTGAGAGATTGTGTGTGTGGTTGTGAGTGAGAGAGTGTGTGTGTGGTTGTGATTGAGAGAGTGTGTGTGTGGGTGAGTAACAGAATGTACGTGTAGGCGTGAATAACAGAGTGTGTGTGTGAGTGAGAGAGTGTGTGTGTGGTTGTGAGTCAGTGTGTGATTGTATGTTTGTGTGTGTGTGTGTGAGTGAGAGAGTGTGTGTGTAGGCATGAGTAACTGTGTATCTGTGTGAGTGAAAGAGTGTGTGTGAGTGCAAGAGTGTGTGTAGGCGTGAGTAACAGAGTGTGTGTGGGTGAGTGAGATAGTGTGTGTGTGTGTCTGTGTGTCTGTGAGTGAGTGGGAGAGTGTGTGTGTGAGTGAGTTAGAGAGTGTGTGTGTGGGTATGAGTGAGAGAGTGTATGTGCGCGTATGAGTGAGGGTGTGTGTGTGTGAGTGAGAGTGTGTGGAAATGAGTGAGAGAGTGTGTGTGTGGGTGTCAGTGAGATAGTGTGTGTGGGTGTGACTGAGAGATTGTGTGTGTGTGGTTGTGAGTGAGTGTGTGAGTGAGTGTGTGTTTGTGTGTGTCTGTGTGAGTGAAAGAGTGTGTGTCTGAGTGAGAGAGTGTGGGTGTGGGTGTGGGTGTGTGTGTGTGTATGTGTGAGTGTGAGCGAGAGACTGTGTGTGGGTGTGAGTGAGAGAGTGGGTGTGTGGGTGTGAGTGAGAGAGTGTGTGTGTGAGTTAGAGATAGTGTGTGTGAGTGAGAGAGTGTGTGTGTGGGTATGAGAGAGAGAGTATGTGTGCGAGTGTGAGTGAGAGAATGTGTGTGGGGGTGTGAGTGAGGGAGTGTGTGTGTGTGTCACTGAGAGCGTGTGTGTGCTGGTGTGACTGAGAGTGTGTGTGTGTGAGTGAGAGAGTGTGTGTGTGGGTGTGAGTGAGAGAGTGTGTACCTGGGTGTGTTTGAGATAGTGTGTGTGGTTGTGAGTCAGAGAGTGTGTGTGTGTGGTTGTGAGTGAGAGATTGTGTGTGTGGGTATGAGTGAGAGAGTGTATGTGCGCGTATGAGTGAGAGTGTGTGTGTGAGTGAGAGTGTGCGGGTGAGAGTGAGAGAGTGTGTGTGTGGGTGTGAGTGCCAGAGTATGTGTGTGCTTGTGAGTGGGAGCGTGTGTGTGTAGGCGTGAGTAACAGTGTGTGCTTGTGAGTGATAGAGTGTGTGTGTGTGAGTGAGAGTGTGTGTGTGTAGGCGTGAGTAACAGGGTGTGCTTGTGAGTGAGAAACTGTGTGTGTGAGTGAGTGAGAGAGTGTGCATGCGGGTTTGAGTGGGAGTGAGTGTGTGTGTGAGTGAGAGGGTGTGTGTGTGGTTGTGAGTGAGTGTGTGTGTGTGTGTTTGTGTGTGTGAGTGAGAGAGTGTGTGTGTGGGTGTGAGTGAGAGAGTGTGTGTGTGGTTGTGAGAGAGTGTGTGTGTGAGTGAGAGAGTGTGTGTAGGCGTGAGTAACAGAGTGTGTATGTGAGTGAGAGAGTGTGTGTGTGTGAGTGAGAGAGTGTGTTTGTGGGTGTGAGAGAGAGAGTATGTGTGCGGGTGTGAGTGAGAGAATGTGTGTGGTTGTGTGAGTGAGAGAGTGTGTGTGTGTGTCAGTGAGACCGTGTGTGCGGGTGTGACTGAGATAGTGTGTGTGTGGGTATGAGTGAGAGAGTCTGTGCCTGGGTGTGTTTGAGATAGTGTGTGTGTGGTTGTGAGTGAGAGAGTGTGTATGAGCGTGTGAGTGAGACAGTGTGTGTGTGGTTGTGAGTGAGAGAGTGTGTGTGAGCATGTGAGTGAGAGAGTGTGTGTGTGGTTGTGAGTGAGAGAGTGTGTGTGAGCGTGTGAGTGAGACTGTGTGTGTGCGGGTTTGAGTCAGAGTGTGTGCAGGTGTGAGTGAGAGATCATTTGTACGGGTGTGAGTGAGAGAGTGTGGGCGTGAGTGAGAGAATGCCTGTGTGAGTGAGAGAGTGTGTGTGTGTGAGTGACTGAGAGAGTGTATGTGTAGGTTTGAGTGAGAGAGTGTGTGTGTGGGTATGAGTGAGAGAGTTCGTGTGCGGGTGTGAGTGAGAGAGTTTGTTTGTGGTTGTGATTGTGAGAGTGTGTGTGTGGGTGTGAGTGAGAGAGTGTGTGTGTGGGTGTGAGTGAGAGAGTATGTGTGTGGGTGTGAGTGAGAGAGACAGTGTGTGTGTGGGTGTGAGTGATTGTGGGTATGTGTGGGTGTGAGTGAAAAAGTCTGTGTGTGTGAGTGCGAGAGTGTGTGTAGGCATGAGTAACAGAGTGTCTGTGTGGCTGTGAGTGAGAGAGTGTGTGTGTGTGAGTGCAAGGGTGTGTGTAGGTGTGAGTAACAGAGTGTGTATGTGTGAGTGAGTTTGTGTGTGTGTGTGTGATTGGGAGAGTGTGTGTATGTGAGTGAGAGAGTGTGTGTGTGGGTATGAGTGAGAGAGTGTATGTGCGTGTATGAGTGATAGTGTGTGCGTGAGTAAGAGTGTGCGAGTGAGAGTGAGAGAGTGTTTTTGTGGGTGTGAGTGCGAGAGTGTGTGTGTGCTTGTCAGTGGGAGCTTGTGTGTGCAGGTGTGAGTGAGAGAGTGTGTGTGCGGGTGTGAGTGAGAGAGCGTGTGTGCGGTTGTGAGTGAGAGAGTTTGTGAGTGAGAGAGTTTGTGTATGTGAATGAGTGAGAAAGTGTGTGTATGGGTATGAGTGAGTGAGTTTTCGTGCGGGTCTGAGTGAGAGAGTGTGTGTGGGTGTGAGTGAGAGAGTGTATGTGCGGGTGTGAGTGAGAGAGCGTGTGTACGGTTCTGAGTTAAAGAGTGTGTGTGTGAGTGAGAGAGTGTGTGTGTGTGAGTGAGTGAGAGTGTGTATGCGGGTATGAGTGAGAGAGTGTGTGTATGGGTTTGAGTGAGAGAGTGTGTGTGCGGGTGTGAGTGAGAGTGTGTGTGTGGGTGTGAGTGAGAGAGTGTGTATGGGTGTGAGTGAGAGAGTGTGTGTGGGTGTGAGTGAGTGTGTGTGGGTGTGAGTGAGAGAATGTGTGTGGTTGTGTGAGTGAGAGAGTGTGTGTGTGTCAGTGAGACCGTGTGTGCGGGTGTGACTGAGAGAGTGTGTGTGTGAGTGAGAGAGCATGTGTGTGTGAGTGAGTGAGAGAGTGTGTGTGTGGGTGTGAGTGAGAGAGTCTGTGCCTGGGTGTGTTTGAGATAGTGTGTGTGTGGGTATGAGTTTGAGAATGTATGTGCGTGTATGAGTGATAGTGTGTGCGTGAGTGAGAGTGTGCGGGTGAGAGTGAGAGAGTGTTTTTGTGGGTGTGAGTGCGAGAGTGTGTGTATGCTTGTCAGTGGGAGCTTGTGTGTGCGGATGTGAGTGAGAGAGTGTGTGTGTGCGGGTGTGAGTGAGAGAATGTTTGTGCGGGTGTGAGTGAGAGAGCGTGTGAGCAGTTGTGAGTGAGAGAGTTTGTGAATGAGAGAGTTTGTGTATGTGAATGAGTGAGAAAGTGTGTGTGTGGGTATGAGTGAGTGAGTTTGTGTGTGGGTCTGAGTGAGAGAGTGTGTGTGGGTGTGAGTGAGAGAATGTATGTGCGGGTGTGAGTGAGAGAGCGTGTATACGGGTGTGAGTTAGAGTGTGGGTGTGTGAGTGAGTGAGAGTGTGTGTGCGGGTATGAGTGAGAGAGTGTGTGTATGGGTTTGAGTGAGAGAGTGTGTGTGCGGGTGTGAGTGAGAGTGTGTGTGTGTGGATGTGAGTGAGAGAGCGTGTGTGGGTGTTAGTGAGAGAATGTGTGTGTGGGTGCAAGTGAGAGAATGTGTGTGGTTGTGTGAGTGAGAGAGTGTGTGCGCGGGTTTGAGTGGGAGTGAGTGTGTGTGTGAGTGAGAGGGTGTGTGTGGGGTTGTGAGTGAGTGTGTGAGTGTGTGTGTTTGTGTTTGTGTGTGTGAGTGAGAGAGTGTGTGTGTGGGTGTGGGTGAGAGAGTGTGTGTGTGGTTGTGAGACAGTGTGTGTGTGAGTGAGAGAGTGTGTGTAGGTGTGAGTAACAGAGTGTGTATGTGAGTGAGAGAGTGTGTGTGTGTGAGTGAGAGAGTGTTTGTGTGAGTGAGAGAGTGTGTTTGTGGGTGTGAGAGAGAGAGAGTATGTGTGCGGGTGTGAGTGAGAGAATGTGTGTGGTTGTGTGAGTGAGAAAGTGTGTGTGTATGTCAGTGAGACCGTGTGTGCGGGTGTGACTGAGAGAGTGTGTGTGTGAGTGTGAGTGAGAGAGTGTGTGTGTGGGTGTGAGTGAGAGAATCTGTGAATGGGTGTGTTTGAGATAGTGTGTATGTGGTTGTGAGTGAGAGAATGTGTGTGAGCGTGTGAGTGAGAGAGTGTGTGTGTGGTTGTGAGTGAGAGAGTGTGTGTGTGAGTGAGAGATTTTGTGTGTGGGTGTGAGTGAGAGAGTGTGTGTGAGTGTGTGAGTGAGAGAGTGTGTGTGGTTGTGAGTGAGAGAGTGTGTGTGAGCGTGTGAGTGAGACTGTGTGTGTGCGGGTGTGAGTCAGAGTGTGTGTGCGGGTGTGAGTGTGAGATCATTTGTACGGGTGTGAGTGAGAGAGTGTGTGTGTGAGTGAGTGAGAGAGTGTATGTGTAGGTTTGAGTGAGAGAATGTGTGTGTGGGTATGAGTGAGAGAGTTCGTGTGCGGGCGTGAGTGAGAGAGTTTGTTTGTGGTTGTGATTGTGAGAGTGTGTGTGTGGGTGTGAGTGAGAGTGTGTGTGTGGGTGTGTGTGAGAGAGTATGTGTGTGGGTGTGAGTGAGAGAGCCAGTGTGTGTGGGTGTGAGTGATTGTGGGTATGTGTGGGTGTGAGTGAAAAATTGTGTGTGTGTGAGTGCGAGAGTGTGTGTAGGCATGAGGAACAGAGTGTGTGTGTTGTTGTGAGTGAGAGAGTGTGTGTGTGTGAGTGCAAGGGTGTGTGTAGGCGTGAGTAACAGAGTGTGTATGTGTGAGTGACTGTGTGTGTGTGTGTGTGTGTGTGTGAGTGGGAGAGTGTGTGTGTGAGTGAGTGAGAGAGTGTGTGTGCGGGTGTGAGTGAGAGAATGTCTGTGCGGGTGTGAGTGAGAGAGGGTGTGAGCAGTTGTGAGTGAGAGAGTTTGTGAGTGAGAGAGTTTGTGTATGTGAATGAGTGAGAAAGTGTGTGTGTGGGTATGAGTGAGTGAGTTTGTGTGTGGGTCTGAGTGAGAGAGTGTGTGTGGGTGTGAGTGAGAGAGTGTGTGTGTGTGACAGTGAGAGAGTGTGTGTGTGGTTGTGAGTGAGAATGTGTGTGTGTGTGAGTGTGTGTAAGCGTGAGTAACAGTGTGTGTGTATTTGTGTGAGTGAGTGGGAGAGTGTGTGTGTCTGGGTGCGAGTGAGAGAGTGTGTGTGTGGGTGTGAGTGAGAGAGTATGTGTGCGGGTATGAGTGAGAGAATGTGTGTGTGGGCGTGAGTGAGAGAGTGTGTGTAGGCGGGAGTAACAGTGTCTGTGTGTGGTTGTGAGTGACAGACTGTGTGTGTGGTTGTGAGTGAGAGAGTGTGTGTGTGTGAGTGCAAGAGTGTGTGTAGGCGTGAGTAACAGAGTGTGTGTGTGTGAGTGAGAGTGTGTGTGTGTGTGTGTGTGTGTGTATATATATGTGTGTGTGTGAGTGAGAGTGTGCCGGTGTGAGTGAGAGAATGTGTGTGCGGGCGTGAGTGAAAGAGTCTGTGTGCGGGTTTGAGTGAAAGAGTGTGTGTGGGTGTGAGTGAGAGAGTGTGTGTGTAGGTGTGAGTAACAGAATGTGTGTTTATGCATGAGTAACAGAGTGTGTGTGTGAGTGAGAGAGTGTGTTTGTGTGTGTGAGTGAGTGAGAGAGAGTATGTGTGGTTATGAGTGAGAGAGTTTGTGTCGGTGTGAGTGAGAGATTGTGTGTGTGATTGTGAGTGAGAGAATGTGTGTGTCGTTGTGAGTGAGAGAGTGTGTGTGTGGCTGTGAGTGAGAGAATGTGTTTGTGTGTGTGAGTAACAGGATGTATGTTTAGTTGTGAGTAATAGAGTGTGTGTGTGGTGAGAGAGTGTGTGTGGTTGTGAGTGAGTGTGTGTGTGTGTGTGTGTGTGTATGTGATTGAGAGAGTGTGTGTGACGTTGTGCGTGAGAGAGTGTGTGTGTGGCTGTGAGTGAGAGAGTGGGTGTGTGTGTGTGTGTGAGTAACAGGATGTATGTTTAGGCATGAGTAACAGAGTGTGTGTGTGGGTGTGAGCGAGAGAGTGTGTGTGTGGGTGAGAGGGTGTGTGTGTGGTTGTGAGTGAGAGTGTGTGTGTCTGTGTGAGTGCGAGAGTGTGTGTTTTTGTGTGTGTGAGTGAGAGAGAGAGTGTGTGTGTGTGAGTGAGAGAGTGTGTGTGTGGTTGTGAGTGAGTGTGTGTGTGTGGGTGTGAGTGAGAGAGTGTGTGTGTGGGTGTCAGTGAGAGAGTGTGTGTGGGTGTGACTGAGAGATTATGTATGTGGTTGTGAGTGAGTGTGTGTGTGGTTGTGATTGAGAGAGTGTGTGTATGTGTGAGTAACAGAATGTATGTGTAGGCGTGATTAACAGAGTGTGTGTGTGAGTGAGAGGGTGTGTGTGTAGTTGTGAGTGAGAGTGTGTGTGTTTGTGTGTGTGTGTGAGTGAGAGAGTGTGTGTGTGTGGGTGAGTGTGTGTATGTGTGAGTGTGAGTGAGAGACTGTGTGTGGGTCTGAGTGAGAGAGTGTGTGTAGGTGTGAGTAACAGAGTGTGTATGTGAGTGAGAGAGTGTGTGTGTGTGAGTGAGAGAGCGTGTGTGTGGGTGTGAGAGAGAGAGTATGTGTGCGGGTATGAGTGAGAGAATGTGTGTGTGGGTGTGAGTGACGGAGTGTGTGTAGGCGTGAGTAACAGTGTGTGTGTGGTTGTGAGTGACAGTGTGTGTGTGTGGTTGTGAGTGAGAGAGTGTGTGTGGGTGTGAGTGAGAGAGTTTGTGTGTAGGTGTGAGTAACAGAATGTGTGTGTATGCATGAGTAACAGATTGTGTGTTTGAGTGAGACAGTGTGTTTGTGTGTGTGAGTGAGTGAGAGAGAGTGTGTGTGGTTATGAGTGAGAGAGGGTGTGTGTGGGCATGAGTGAGAGAGTTTGTGTCGGTGTGAGTGAGAGATTGTGTGTGTGATTGTGGGGGAGAGAGTGTGTGTGTCATTGTGAGTGAGAGAGTGTGTGTGTGGCTGTGAGTGAGAGAGTGTGTATGTGTGTGAGTGAGTGAGAGAGTGTGTGTGTGGGTGTGAGTGAGAGAGTGTGTATGGGTGTGAGTGAGAGTGTGTGTGTGTGTGCTAGAGAGTGTGTGTATATGAGTGAGTGAAAGAGTTTGTGTGCGGCTGTGAGTGAGAGAGTATTTGTGCGGTTTTGAGTGAGAGAGTGTGTGTGGGTGTGAGTGAGTGAGAGAGTGTGTGTATGAGTATGAGTGAGAGAGTGTGTGTGCGGGTGTGAGTGATTGTGTGTATGTGAGGGTGTGAGTGAAAGAGTGTGTGTGTGTCAGTGCGAGAGTGTGTGTAGGCGTGAGTAACTGAGTGTATGGGTGTGAGTGAGAGAGTGTGTGTGTGTGACAGTGAGAGAGTGTGTGTGTGGTTGTGAGTGAGAGTGTGTTTGTGTGTGTGAGTGAGAGAGAGATTGTGTGGGTGTGAGTGAGAGAGCATGTGTGTGGGTGTGAGTGAGAGGGTGTGTGTGCGGGAGTGAGTGAGAGAATGTGTGTGTGGGTGTGAGTGACAGAATGTGTGTGTGGGTGTGAGTGAGAGAGTGTGTGTGTGTGACAGTGAGAAAGTGTGTTTGTGGTTGTGAGTGAGAGTGTGTTTGTGTGTGAGTGAGTGTAAGCGTGAGTAACAGTGTGTATGTGTGAGTGAGAGAGAGATTGTGTGGGTGTGAGTGAGAGATCATGTGTGTGGGTGTGAGTGAGAGGGTGTGTGTGCGAGAGTGAGTGAGAGAATGTGTGTGTGGGTGTGAGTGACAGAATGTGTGTGTGGGTGTGAATGAGAGAGTGTGTATGGGTGTGAGTGAGAGAGTGTGTGTGTGTGCTAGAGAGTGTGTGTGTATGAGTGAGTGACAGAGTTTGTGTGCAGCTGTGAGTGAGAGTATTTGTGCGGTTTTGAGTGAGAGAGTGTGTGTGGGTGTGAGTGAGTGAGAGAGTATGTGTATGGGTATGAGTGAGAGTGTGTGTGTGCGGGTGTGAGTGAGAGAGTGTTTGTGTGGGTGTGAGTGAGCGTGTGTGTGTGGATGTGTTTGAGATGGTGTGTGTGTGGTTGTGAGTGAGAGTGTGCATGTGAACGTGAGTGAGAGTGTGTGTGTGTGGGTGTGAGTGACTGTGTGTGTGTGAGAGAGTGTGTGTTTATGAGTGAGTGAGAGACTGTATGTGTAGTCTTGATTGAGAGAATGTGTGTGTAGGTATGAGTGAGAGAGTGTGTGTGCGGGCGTGAGTGAGAGAGTTTGTTTGCGGTTGGTAGTGGGAGAGTGTTTGTGCGGGTGTGAGTGAGAGAGAGTGTTTGTGGGTGTGAGTGAGAGAGTGTGTGTGTAGGTGTGAGTAACAGAATGTGTGTGTATGCATGAGTAACAGAGTGTGTGTGTGAGTGAGAGAGTGTGTTTGTGTGTGAGTGAGTGAGAGACTGTGTGTGTGGGTGTGATTGAGAGAGAGAGAGAGTGTGTCTATGAGTGAGTGTGTGTTTTTGTGGGTGTGAGTGAGAGAGTGTGTGTGTGTGGGTGTGAGTGAGAGAGACAGTGTGTGTGTGGGTGTGAGTGATTGTGTGTATGTGAGAGTGTGAGTGAAAAGTGTGTGTGTGTCAGTGCGACAGTGTGTGTAGGCGTGAGTAACAGAGTGTGTGGGTGTGAGTGAGTGGGAGAGTCTGTGTGTCTGGGTGGGAGTGAGAGAGTGTGTCTGTGGGTGTGAGTGAGAGAGTATGTGTGTGGGTATGAGTGAGAGAATGTGTGTGTGGGTGTGAGTGAGAGAGTGTGTGTGTGTGTCAGTGAGAGAGTGTGTGTGTGGTTGTGAGTGAGAGTGTGTGTGCATGTGTGTGTAAGCGTGAGTAACAGTGTGTGTGTGAGTGAGAGTGTGTGTGAGTGAGAGAGAGATTGTGTGGGTGTGAGTGAGAGAGCATGTGTGTGGTTGTGAGTGAGAGGGTGTGTGTGCGGGTGTGAGTGAGGGAATGTGTGTGTGGGTGTGAGTGACAGAATGTGTGTGTGGGTGTGAGTGAGAGAGTGTGTGTGTGAGTGAGAGAGTGTGTATGTGTGTGAGTGAGTGAGAGAGTGTGTGTGCGGGTGTGAGTGAGAGATTGTGTATGGGTGTGAGTGAGAGTGTGTGTGTGTGCTAGAGAGTGTGTGTGTGTATGAGTGAGTGACAGAGTTTGTGTGCAGCTGTGAGTGAGAGAGTATTTGTGCGGGTTTGAGTGAGAGAGTGTGTGTGGGTGTGAGTGAGTGAGAGAGTGTGTGTATGAGTATGAGTGAGAGAGTCTGTGTGCGGGTTTGAGTGAGAGAGTGTGTGTGGGTGTGAGTGAGTGAGAGAGTGTGTGTATGGGTATGAGTGAGAGAGTGTGTGTGCGGGTGTGAGTGAGAGAGTGTTTGTGTGGGTGTGAGTGAGAGTGTGTGTGTGAACGTGTGAGTGAGAGTGTGTGTGTGTGTGGGTGTGAGTGAGAGAGCGTTTGTGCGGGTGTGAGTGGGAGTGTGTGTGTGTGTGAGTGAGAGTGTATGGGTGTGTGAGTGAGTGAGAGAGTGTCCGTGTAGGTTTGAATGAGAGAATGTGTGTGCGGGTGTGAGTGAGAGAGTCTGCGTGCGGGTTTGAGTGAGAGTGTGTGGGTGGGTGTGAGTGAGGGAGTGTGTGGGAATGAGTGAGAGACTGTGTGTGTGTGTATGAGTGACGGAGTGTGGGTGTGGGTGTGATTGAGAGAGTGTGTGGGTGTGTGTGAGTGAGAGAGTGTGTGGGTGTGAGTGAGAGATTGTGTGTGTTGTGAGTGAGAGAGTGTATGTGTCGTGTGAGTGAGAGAGTGTGTGTATGTCGATGTGAGTGACTGTGTGTGTGTGTGAGAGAGTGTGTGTTTATGAGTGAGAGAGTGTATGTGTAGGTTTGATTGAGAGAATGTGTGTGTAGGTATGAGTGAGGGAGTGTTTGTGTGGGCGCGAGTGAGAGAGTTTGCGGTTGTTAGTGAGAGAGTGTTTGTGCAGATGTGAATGAGAGAGAGTGTGTACGGGTGTGAGTGAGGGAGTCTGTGTGTGGGTTTGAGTGAGAGAGTGTGTGTGGGTGTGAGTGAGAGAGTGTGTGTGTAGGTGTGAGTAACAGAATGTGTGTGTATGCGTGAGCAACAGTGTGTGTGTGAGTGAGAGAGTGTGTTTGTGTGTGAGTGAGTGACAGAGTGTGTGTGTGGGTGTGATTGAGAGAGAGAGTGTGTCTATGAGTGAGTCTGTGTTTGTGTGGGTGTGAGTGAGAGAGTGTGTGTGTGGGTGTGAGTGAGAGAGAGAGTCTGTGTGTGGGTGTGAGTGATTGTGTGTATGTGTGGGTGTGAGTGAAAGAGTGTGTGTGGGTATGAGTGCAAGAGTGTGTGTAGGCGTGAGTAACAGTGTGTGTGTGTGTGTGAGTGAGAGAGTGAGTGAGTGTGTGAGTGCTTATGAGTGAGAGAGTGTATGTGCGCGTATGAGTGAGATTGTGTGTTTGAGTGAGAGTGTGCGGGTGTGAGTGGGAGAGTGTGTGTGTGGGTGTGAGTGAGAGTGTGAGTGTCTGGGTGTGAGTGCGAGAGTTTGTATATGCTTGTGAGTGGGAGCGTGTGTGTATAGGCGTGAGTAACAGTGTGTGCTTGTGAGTGATAGAGTGTGTGTGTGTGAGTGAGAGCATGTGTGTGTAGGCATGAGTAACTGTGTGTGCTTGTGAGTGAGAGACTGTGTGTGTGTGAGTGAGAGAGAGTGTGTGTGCGGGTTTGAGTGGGAGCGAGTGTGTGTGTGAGTGAGTGTGTGTGTGGTTATGAGTGAGAGAGGGTGTGTGTGGGTATGAGTGAGAGAGTTTGTGTCGGTGTGAGTGAGAGATTGTGTGTGTGATTGTGAATGAGAGAGTGTGTGTGTAGGTGTGATTGAGAGAGTGTGTGTGTGTGTGTGTGTGTGTGTGTAACAGGATGTATGTTTAGGTGTGAGTAACAGAGTGTGTGTGTGGGTGAGGGAGTGTGTGTGTGGTAGTGAGTGTATGTGTATGTGTGAGTGAGAGAGTGTGTGTGTAGGCGTGAGTAACAGAGTGTCTGTGTGAGTGAGAGAGAGAGTGTGTGTGTGTGTGTGTGTGAGTGAGAGGGAGAGTGTGTGGGTGTGAGTGAGAGTGTGTGTGTGGGTTTGACTGAGTGATTGTGTGTCTGGGTGTGAGTGAGAGAGAGAGAGTGTGTGTGTGGGTGTGAGTGATTGTGTGTATGTGTGGGTGTGAGTGAAAGAGTGTGTGTGTGAGTGAGAGTGTGTAGGTGTTGAGTAATAGTGTGTGTGGTTGTGAGTGACAGAGTGTATGTGTGGCTGTGAATGAGAGAGTGTGTGTGTGTGAGTGCAAGAGTGTGTGTAGGCGTGAGTAACAGTGTGTGTGTGTGAGTGAGAGAGTGTATGTGTGTGTGTGTGTGTGTGCGTGAGTGGGAGAGTCAGTAACAGAATGTATGTGTAGGCGTGATTAACAGGTTGTGTGTGTGAGTGAGAGAGTGTTTGTGTGGTTGTGAGTGAGAGAGTGTGTGTGTGGGTGTGAGTGAGAGGGTGTGTTTGCGGGTGTGAGTAAGAGACTGTGTGCGCAGGTTTGAGTGGGAGAGTGTGTGTGCAGGTGTGAGTGAGAGACTGTGTGTGCAGGTGTGAGTGAGAGAGAGTGTGTGCGGGTGTGAGTGAGAGAGAGTGTGTGTGTGAGTGAGAGAGTGTGTGTGGGTGTGACTGAGAGATTGTCTGTGTGGTTGTGAGTGAGAGAGTGTGTGTGTGGTTGTGATTGAGAGAGTGTGTGTGTGGGTGAGTAATGGAATGTATGTGTAGGCGTGAGTAACAGAGTGTGTGTGTGAGTGAGAGGTTGTTTGTGTGGTTGTGAGTGAGAGTGTGTGTGTGTGTGAGTGAGAGACTGTGTGTGTAGGCGTGAGTAACAGAATGTGTGTGTATGCGTGAGTAACAGTGTGTCTGTGTGAGTGAGAGAGTGTATGTGTGGGAGAGGGTGAGTGTGTGTATGTGTGAGAGATTGTGTGTGGGTGTGGGTGAGACTGTGTGTGTGTGGTTGTGAGTGAGAGTGTGTGTGTGTGTGAGTGAGAGAGTGTGTGTGTGTGAGTGAGAGAGTGTGTGTGTGAGTGAGAGAGTGTTTGTGCGGGTGTGAGTGAGAGAATGTGTGTGTGGGTGTGAGTGAGAGAGTGTGCGTGTGTGTCAGTGAGAGAGTGTGTGTGGTTCTGAGTGAGTGTGTGTGTGTGTAAGCGTGAGTAACAGTGTGTGTGTGTTTGTGTGAGTGAGTGGGAGAGTGTGTGTCTGGGTGGGAGTGAGAGAGTGTGTGTGTTTGGTGTGAGTGAGTGTTTGTATGTGTGTGTGTGAGTGAGAGACTGTGTGTGGGTGTGAGTGAGTGAGTGTTTGTGTGGTTGTGAGTGAGATTGTGTGTGTGCGTGTGTGAGTGAGTGAGAGAGTGTGTGTGGGTTTGAGTGAGTGATTGTGTGTGTGATTGTGAGTGAGAGAGTGTGTGTGTGTGTCAGTAACAGAATGTATGTGTAGGCGTGAGTAACAGAGTGTGTGTGTGAGTGAGAGAGTGTGTGTGCGGGTGTGAGTGAGAGTATGTGTGCGGGTGTGAGTGAGAGAGAGTGTGTATGGGAGTGAGTGAAAGAGTGTGCGTGGGTTTGAGTGAGTAATTGTGTGTGTGGTTGTGAGTGAGAGTGTGTGTGTGTATGAGTGAGTGTTTGTTTGTGTGGGTGTAAGTGAGAGAGTGTGTGTGTTTGGTGTGAGTGAGAGAGAGAGTGTGTGTGTGGGTGTGAGTGATTGTGTGTATGTGTGGGTGTGAGTGAAAGAGTGTGTGTGTGTGTGAGTGCGAGAGTGTGTTAGGCGTGAGTAACAGAGTGTGTGTGTGGTTGTGAGTGACAGAATGTGTGTGTGGTTGTGAGTGAGAGAGTGTGTGTGTGTGATTGCAAGAGTGTGTGTAGGTGTGAGTAAAAGAGTGTGTGTGTGAGTGAGAGAGTGTGTGTGCGGGTGTGAGTGTGAGAGTGTGTGTGCGGGTGTGAGTGAGAGAGAGTGTGTGTATGAGTGATTGAGAGAGTGTGTGTGTGGGTGAGTAACAGAATGTATGTTTAGGCGTGAGTAACAGAGTGTGTGTGTGGGTGAGAGAGTGTGTGTGTCGTTGAGAGTGGGTGTGTGTGTGTGTGTGTGAGTGAGTGAGTGTGTGTGTAGGCGTGAGTAACAGAGTGTCTGTGTGAGTGAGAGAGTGTGTGTGTGTGTGAGTGAGAGAGAGAGTGTGTGGGTGTGAGTGAGAGAGTGTGTGTATGGGAGTGAGTGAAAGAGTGTGCATGGGTTTGAGTGAGTAATTGTGTGTGTGGTTGTGAGTGAGAGTGTGTGTGTGTATGAGTGAGTGTTTGTTTGTGTGGGTGTAAGTGAGAGAGTGTGTGCGTTTGGTGTGAGTGGGAGGGAGAGTGTGTGTGTGGGTGTGAGTGAAAGAGTGTGTGTGTGTGTGAGTGCGAGAGTGTGTTTAGGCGTGAGTAACAGAGTGTGTGTGTGGTTGTGAGTGACAGAATGTGTGTGTGGTTGTGAGTGAGAGAGTGTGTGTGTGTGATTGCAAGAGTGTGTGTAGGTGTGAGTAACAGAGTGTGTGTGTGTGTGTGTGTGAGAGAGAGTGTGTGTGTGTGTGTGAGTGAATGGGAGAATGTGTGTGTGAGTGAGTGAGAGAGTGTGTGTGTGGCTATGAGTGAGAGAGTGTATGTGCGCGTATGAGTGAGAATGTGTGTGTGAGTGAGAGTGTGTGGGTGTGAGTGAGAGAGTGTGTGTGTGGGTGTGAGTGAGAAAGTGTGTGTGGGTGTGAGTGAGAGAGTGTGTTGGTGTGAGTGAGAGATTGTATGTGTGGTTGTGAGTGAGAGAGTGTGTGTGTGTGATTGCAAGAGTGTGTGTAGGCGTGAGTAACAGAGTGTGTGTGTGTGTGTGTGTGTGTGAGAGAGTGTGTGTGGGTGTGAGTGAGAGAGTGTGTTGGTGTGAGTGAGAGATTGTATGTTTCGTTGTGAGTGAGAGAGAGTGTGTGTGTTGTTGTAAGTGAGAGAGTGTGTGTGTGTGAGAGAGAGTGTGTCTGTATGAGTGAGTGAGAGCGTGTCTATGTAAGTTTGAATGAGAGATTGTGTGTGTGGGTGTGAGTGAGAGAGTCTGTGTGCTGGTTTGAGTGAGAGACTGTGTGTGGGTGTGAGTGAGAGAGTGTGTGTGTGTCAGTGAGAGAGTGTGTGTGTGGTTGTGAGTGAGAGTGTGTGTGTGTGTGTGTGTGTGTATGTGTAAGCGTGAGTAACAGTGTGTGTGAGCGAGTGAGAGTGTGTGTGTGTGTGTGTCAGCGAGAGAGAGATTGTGTGGGTGTGAGTGAGAATGTGTGTGTGGGTGTGAGTGAGAGAGAGTGTGTGTGGGTGTGAGTGAGAGAGTTTGTGTGTGTGTGTATGAGTGAGAGAGTGTGTGTGTGGTTATGAGTGAGAGAGTGTGTGTGCGGGTGTGAGGGAGAGAGTGTGTGTGGGTGTGAGTGAGAGATTGTGTGTGTAGTTGTGTGAGAAAATGTATGTGTCATTGTGAGTGAGAGAGTGTGTGTGTGTTAGAGAGTGTGTGTGTATGAGTGAGTGAGAGACTGTGTGTGCGGGTGTGAGTGAGAGAATGTGTGTTTGCTTGTGAGTGGGAGCATGTGTGTGTAGGCGTGAATAACAGAGTGTGTGTGTGAGAGAGTGTGTGTGTGTGAGTGAGTGAGCAAATGTGTGTGTGGGTGTGAGTGAGAGAGCGTGTGTGTAGGTGTGAGTGATAGAGCCTGTGTGCGGGTGTGAGCGAGAGAACGTGTGTGCGGGTGTGAGTGAGAGAGTGTGTGTTTGCTTGTGAGTGGGAGCATGTGTGTGTAGGCGTGAATAACAGAGTGTGTGTGTGAGAGAGTGTGTGTGTGTGAGTGAGTGAGCGAATGTGTGTGTGGGTGTGAGTGAGAGAGCGTGTGTGCAGGTGTGAGTGATAGAGCCTGTGTGCGGGTGTGAGCGAGAGAACGTGTGTGCGGGTGTGAGTGAGAGAGTGTGTGTATGGGTGTGAGTGAGTGTGTGTATGTGTGGGTGTGAGTGAGTGAGTGTTTGTGTGGTTGTGAGTGAGAGTATGTGCGTGTGTGAGTGAGAGTGTGTGTGTGTGTGAGTGTGTGAGAGATTGTGTGCGGGTGTGAGTGAGAAAATGTGTGTGTGGGTGTGACTGAGAGACTGTGTGTGTGTGTCAGTGAGAGAGTGTGTGTGTGGTTGTGAGTGAGAGTGTGTGTGTGTGTGTGTGTAAGCGTGAGTAACAGTGTGTGTGTGCGAGTGAGAGTGTGTGTGTGTGTGTGAGCGAGAGAGAGATTGTGTGGGTGTGAGTGAGAGAGTGTGTGTGGGTGTGAGTGAGAATGTGTGTGTGGGTGTGAGTGAGAGAGAGTGTGTGTGGGTATGAGTGAGAGAGTTTGTGTGCGGCTGTGCGTGAGAGTGTGTTTGTGCGGGTTTGAGTGAGAGAGTGTGTGTGGGTGTGAGTGAGTAAGAGAGTGTGTGTATGAGTATGAGTGAGAGAGTGTGTGTGCGGGTGTGAGTGAGAGAGTATGTGTGCGGGTTTGAGTGAGAGAGTGCGTGTGGGTGTGAGTGAGTGAGAGAGTGTGTATGCGGGTGTGACTGAGAGAGTGTGTGTGTGAGAGAGTGTGTGTGTGTAAGTGAGTGAGAGAGTGTGTGTGCGGGTGTGAGAGAGAGAGTGTGTGTGTGGGTATGAGTGAGACAGTGTGTGCCTGGGTGTGTTTGAGATAGTGTGTGTGCGGTTGTGAGTGAGAGATTGTGTGTGACCGTGTGAGTGAGAAAGCGTTTGTGCGGGTGTGAGTGAGAGAGTGTGTGTGTGAGTGAGAGAGTGTGTGTCTGTGTGAGTGAGTGAGAAAGTGTGTGTGTGTGAGTGCAAGAGTGTGTGTAGGCGTGAGTAACAGAGTATGCGTGTTGGCGTGAGTAACAGAGTGTGTGTGTGTGAGTGAGAGAGAGTGTGTGTGTGTGTGAGTGAGTGGGAGAGTGTGTGTGAGTGAGTGAAAGAGTGTGTGTGTGTGGGTATGAGTGAAAGAGTGTGTGCAGGTATGAGTGAGAGTGTGTGTGCGGGTGTGAGTGAGAGAGTGAGTGCGGGTGTGAGTGAGAGAGTGTGTGTGCGGGTGTGAGTGAGGGAGTGTGTGCGGGTGTGAGTGAGTGTGTGTGTGGGTGTGAATGAGAGTGTGTGTCTCTGGGTGTGAATGAGAGAGTGTGTGTGTGCTTGTGAGTGGGAGCATGTGTGTGCAGGCGTGAATAACAGAGTGTGTGTGTGAGAGAGTGTGTGTGTGTGAGTGAGTAAGCGAATGTGTGTGTGGGTGTGAGTGAGAGAGTGTGTGTGCAGGTGTGAGTGAGAGAGTGTGTGTGTGGGTGTGAGTGAGTGTGTGTATGTGTGGGTGTGAGTGCATGAGTGTTTGTGTGGTTGTGAGTGAGAGTATGTGCATGTGTGAGTGAGAGTGTGTGTGTGTGTGAGTGTGTGAGAGAGTGTGTGTGCGGGTGTGAGTGAGAAAATGTGTGTGTGGGTGTGAGTGAGAGAGTGTGTGTGTGTGTCAGTGAGAGAGTGTGTGTGTGGTTGTGAGTGAGAGTGTGTGTGTGTGTGTGTGTATGTGTAAGCGTGAGTAACAGTGTGTGTGAGCGAGTGAGAGTGAGAGTGTGTGTGTGTATGTGTGTGTCAGCGAGAGAGAGATTGTGTGGGTGTGAGTGAGAATGTGTGTGTGGGTGTGAGTGAGAGAGAGTGTGTGTGGGTGTGAGTGAGAGAGTTTGTGTGTGTGTGTATGAGTGAGAGAGTGTGTGTGGTTATGAGTGAGAGAGTGTGTGTGCAGGTGTGAGGGAGAGAGTGTGTGTGGGTGTGAGTGAGAGATTGTGTGTGTAGTTGTGTGAGAAAATGTATGTGTCATTGTGAGTGAGAGAGTGTGTGTGTGTTAGAGAGTGTGTGTGTATGAGTGAGTGAGAGAGTGTATGTGTAGGTTTGAGTGAGAGAATGTGTGTGCGGGTGTGAGTGAGAGAGTTTGTGTGCGGCTGTGCGTGAGAGTGTGTTTGTGCGGGTTTGAGTGAGAGAATGTGTGTGGGTGTGAGTGAGTGAGAGAGTGTGTGTATGAGTATGAGTGAGAGAGTGTGTGTGCGGGTGTGAGTGAGAGAGTCTGTGTGCGGGTTTGAGTGAGAGAGTGTGTGTGTGGGTATGAGTGAGAGAATGTATGTGCGCGTATGGGTGAGAGTGTGTGGGTGTGAGTGAGAGAGTGTGTGTGTGGGTGTGAGTGAGAGTGTGTGTGTTTGGGTGTGAGTGCGAGAGTGTGTGTGTGCTTGTGAGTGGGAGCGTGTGTGTGTAGGCATGAGTAATAGTGTGTGCTTGTGAGTGAGAGTGTGTGTGGGTGTGAGTGAGAGACTATGTTTGCAGGTGTGAGTAAGAGAGTGTGTGTGTGGGTGTGAGTGAGAGATAGTGTGTGTGTGAGTGAGAGAGTGTGTATTTGAGTGAATGAGAGAGTGTATGTGTAGGTATCAGTGAGAGAGTGTGTGTGTGGGTGTCAGTGAGAGAGTGTGTGTGGGTGTGACTGAGAGATTGTGTGTGTGGTTGTGAGTGAGAGAGTGCGTGTGTGGTTGTGATTGAGAGAGTGTGTGTGTGGGTGAGTAACAGAATGTATGTGTAGACGTGAGTAACAGAGTGTGTGTGTGAGTGAGAGGGTGTGTGTGTGGTTGTGGGTGAGAGTGTGTGTGTGAGTGAGAGAGTGTGTGTGTAGGCGTGAACAACAGAGTGTCTGTGTGAGTGAGAGAGAGTGTGTATGTGTGAGTGAGAGAGTGTGTGTGTGAGTGAGAGAGTGTGTGTGTGGGTGTGAGAGAGAGAATATGTGTGCGGGTGTGAGTGAGAGAATGTGTGTGTGGGTATGAGTGAGAGAGTGTGTGCGGGTGTCAGTGAGAGTGTGTGTGTGATTGTGAGTGAGAGTGTGTGTGTCTGTGTGTGTGTGTAAGCTTGAGTAACAGTGTGTGTGTGTTTGTGTGAGTGAGTGGGAGAGTGTGTGTGTGTCTGGGTGGGAGAGAGAGAGTGTGTGTTGGTGTGAGTGAGTGTGTGTATGTGTGGGTGTGAGTGAGAGAGTGTGTGTGTGAGTGAGAGAGTGTGTGTGTGGCTGTGAGTGAGAGAATATGTGTGCGGGTGTGAGTGAGAGAATGTGTGTGTGGGTGTGAGTGAGAGAATGTGTGTGTGTGTGTCAGTGAGAGAGGGTGTGTGGTTGTGAGTGAGAGTGTGTGTGTGTGTGTAAGCGTGAGTAACAGTGTGTGTGTGTGAGTGAGAGTGTGTGTGTGTGAGCGAGAGAGAGATTGTGTAGGTGTGAGTGAGAGAGTGTGATTGCGTATGAGTGAGAGATTGTGTGTGTGGGTGTGAGTGAGAGAGTGTGTGTGCGGGTGTGAATGAGAGAATGTGTGTGTGGGTGTGAGTGAGAGTGTATGTGTCTGGGTGTGAGTGAGAGTATGTGTGTTTGTGTGTGTGAGTGAGTGGCAGAGTGTGTGTGTCTGGGTGGGAGTGAGAGAGTGTGTGTGTGGTTGTGAGTGACAGAGCGTTTGTGTGGTTGTGAGCGAGTGAGTGTGTGTGTGAGTGTAAGAGTGTGTGTATGTGTGTGACTGGGAGAGTGTGTGTGTGAGTGACCGGGAGAGTGTGTGTGTGGGTATGAGTGAGAGAGTGTATGTGCGCGTATGAGTGAGAGTGTGTGTGAGGGTGTGAGTGAGAGAGTGTGTGCGGGTGTGAGTGAGAGAGTGTGTGTGTGGGTGTGAGTGACTGGGAGAGTGTGTGTGTGAGTGACTGGGAGAGTGTGTGTGTGGGTATGAGTGAGAGAGTGTGTGTGCGCGTATGAGTGAGAGTGTGTGTGAGGGTGTGAGTGAGAGAGTGTGTGCGGGTGTGAGTGAGAGAGTGTGTGTGTGGGTGTGAGTGAGAGGGTGTGTGTCTGGGTGTGAGTGCGAGAGAGTGTGTGTGCTTATGAGTGGGAGAGTGTGTGTGTGAGTGAGAGCGTGTGTGTTTAGGCGTGAGTAACAGTGTGTGCTTGTGAGTGAGAGACTGTGTGTGTGTGTGAGTGAGAGAGTGTGTGTGCAGGTTTGAGTGGGAGCGAGTGTGTGTGTGAGTGAGCGAGAGAGTGTGTGTGTGGTTATGAGTGAGAGTGGGTGTGTGTGGGTATGAGTGAGAGAGGGTGTGTGTGGGTATGAGTGAGAGAGTTTGTTTCGGTGTGAGTGAGAGATTGTGTGTGTGATTGTGAGTGAGAGTGTGTGTGTGTCGTTGTGAGTGAGAGAGTGTGTGTGTGGCTGTGAGTGAGAGAGTGTGTGTGTGTGTGAGTAACAGGATGTATGTGTAGGCATGAGTAACAGAGTGAGTCTGTGGTTGAGAGAGTGTGTATGTGGTTGTGAGTGAGAGTGTGTGTGTGTGTGTGTGTGTGTGTGAGTGAGAGTGTGTGTGTGTAGGCATGAGTAACAGAGTGTCTGTGTGAGTGAGAGTGTGTGTGTGTGTGAGTGAGAGAGAGAGTGTGTGGGTGTGAGTGAGAGAGTGTGTGTGTGGGTGTGAGTGAGAGAATGTGTGTGGGTCTGAGTGAGTGATTGTGTGTGTGGTTGTGAGTGAGAGAGCGCGTGTGTGTCAGTAACAGAATGTATGTGTAGGCGTGAGTAACAGAGTGTGTGTGTGAGTGAGAGGGTGTGTGTGTGGTTGTGAGTGAGTGTGTGTGTGTGTGAGTGAGAGAGTGTTTGTGTAGGCATGAGCAACAGAGTGTGTGTGTGAGTGAGAGAGTGTGTGTGTGGTTGTGAGTGAGAGAGTTTGTTTGCGGGTCTGAGTAAGATAGTGCGTGTGCGGGTTTGAGTGGGAGAGTGTGTGTGCAGGTGTGAGTGAGAGAGTGTGTATGCGGGTGTGAGTGAGAGAATGTGTGTGCGGGTGTGAGTGAGAGAGAGTGTGTGTGTGAGTGAGAGAGTGTGTATCTGAGTGAGTGAGGTAGTGTATGTGTGGGTATGAGTGAGAGAGTGTGTGTGTGGGTGGCAGTGAGAGAGTGTGTGTGGGTGTGACTGAGAGATTGTGTGTGTGGTTGTGAGTGAGAGAGCGTGTGTGTGGTTGTGATTGAGAGAGTGTGTGTGTGGGTGAGTAACAGAATCTATGTGTAGGCGTGAGTAACAGAGTGTGTGTGTGAGTGAGAGGGTGTGTGTGTGGTTGTGAGTGAGTGTGTGTGTGTGTGTGAGTGAGAGAGTGTTTGTGTAGGCGTGAGTAACAGAGTGTCTGTGTGAGTGAGAAAGTGTGTGTGTGTGAGTGAGAGAGTGGGTGTGTGGGTGTGGGTGTGTGTGTGTATGTGTGAGTGTGAGTGAGCGACTGTGTGTGGGTGTGAGTGAGAGAGTGTGTGTGTGGTTGTGAGTGAGAGAGTGTGTGTGTGAGTGAGTGAGAGAGTGTGTGTGTGGGTGTGAGTGAGAGAGCGTGTGCAGGTATGTGTGAGAGAGTGTGTGTGGGTGTCAGTGAGAGAGTGTGTGCGGGTGTGAGTGAGAGAATGTGTGTGTTGGTGTGAGTGAGAGTGTGTGTGTCTGGGTGTGAGTGAGAGTGTGTGTGTGTTTGTGTGAGTGAGTGGGAGAGTGTGTGTGTCTGGGTGGGAGTGAGAGTGTGTGTGTGTGGGTGTGAGTGAGTGTGTGTATGTGTGGGTGTGAGTGAGAGCCTGTGTGTGGGTGTGAGTGAGTGAGTGTGTTTGTGTTTGTGAGTGAGAGTGTGTGTGTGTGTGTGAGTGAGATTGTCTGGTGGGTATGAGTGAGAGAGTGTGTGTGCAGGTGTGAGTTCAAGAATGTGTGTGCAGGTATGACTTAGAGAATGTGTGTGTGCATGTGAGTGAGATAGCGTGTGTGGGTATGAGTGAGAGAGTGTGTGTGTGGTTGTGAGTGAGAGAGTGTGTGTGTGGTTGTGAGTGAGAGTGTGTGTGTGTGTGTGGGTGAGAGAGTGTGTGTGGGTATGAGTGAGAGAGTGTGTGTGTGGGTGTGAGTGCAAGAGTGTGTGTGCGGATGTGAGTTAGAGAATGTGTGCGTGGGTGTGAGTTAGAGAATATATGTGTGGGTGTGAGTGAGAGAATCTGTGTGACAGTGAGAGAGTGTGTGTGTGTGTGAGTGAGAGAGTGTGTGTGGGTGTGAGTCAGAGAACGTGTGTGCAGGTGTGAGTGAGAGAATGTGTGTGGGTGAGTGAGAGTGTGTGTGTGTGTGTGTGTGAGATTGAGTGGCAGAGTGTGTGTGTCTGGGTGGGAGTGAGAGAGTGTGTTTGTGGGTGTGAGTGAGAGAGTGTGTATGCGGGTGTGAGTGAGAAAATGTTGTGTGTGGGTTTGAGTGAGAGAATGTGTGTGTGGGTGTGAGTGAGAGAATGTGTGTGCGGGTGTGAGTGAGAGAGAGTGTGTGTGTGAGTGAGAGAGTGTGTATCTGAGTGAGTGAGGTAGTGTATGTGTGGGTATGAGTGAGAGAGTGTGTGTGTGGGTGGCAGTGAGAGAGTGTGTGTGGGTGTGACTGAGAGATTGTGTGTGTGGTTGTGAGTGAGAGAGCGTGTGTGTGGTTGTGATTGAGAGAGTGTGTGTGTGGGTGAGTAACAGAATCTATGTGTAGGCGTGAGTAACAGAGTGTGTGTGTGAGTGAGAGGGTGTGTGTGTGGTTGTGAGTGAGTGTGTGTGTGTGTGTGAGTGAGAGAGTGTTTGTGTAGGCGTGAGTAACAGAGTGTCTGTGTGAGTGAGAAAGTGTGTGTGTGTGAGTGAGAGAGTGGGTGTGTGGGTGTGGGTGTGTGTGTGTATGTGTGAGTGTGAGTGAGCGACTGTGTGTGGGTGTGAGTGAGAGAGTGTGTGTGTGGTTGTGAGTGAGAGAGTGTGTGTGTGAGTGAGTGAGAGAGTGTGTGTGTGGTTGTGAGTGAGAGAGTGTGTGTGTGAGTGAGTGAGAGTGTGTGTGTGTGGGTGTGAGTGAGAGAGCGTGTGCAGGTATGTGTGAGAGAGTGTGTGTGGGTGTCAGTGAGAGAGTGTGTGCGGGTGTGAGTGAGAGAATGTGTGTGTTGGTGTGAGTGAGAGTGTGTGTGTCTGGGTGTGAGTGAGAGTGTGTGTGTGTTTGTGTGAGTGAGTGGGAGAGTGTGTGTGTCTGGGTGGGAGTGAGAGTGTGTGTGTGTGGGTGTGAGTGAGTGTGTGTATGTGTGGGTGTGAGTGAGAGCCTGTGTGTGGGTGTGAGTGAGTGAGTGTGTTTGTGTTTGTGAGTGAGAGTGTGTGTGTGTGTGTGAGTGAGATTGTCTGGTGGGTATGAGTGAGAGAGTGTGTGTGCAGGTGTGAGTTCAAGAATGTGTGTGCAGGTATGACTTAGAGAATGTGTGTGTGCATGTGAGTGAGATAGCGTGTGTGGGTATGAGTGAGAGAGTGTGTGTGTGGGTGTGAGTGAGAGAGTGTGTGTGTGGTTGTGAGTGAGAGTGTGTGTGTGTGTGTGAGTGAGAGAGTGTGTGTGGGTATGAGTGAGAGAGTGTGTGTGTGGGTGTGAGTGCAAGAGTGTATGTGCGGATGTGAGTTAGAGAATGTGTGCGTGGGTGTGAGTTAGAGAATATATGTGTGGGTGTGAGTGAGAGAATCTGTGTGACAGTGAGAGAGTGTGTGTGTGTGTGAGTGAGAGAGTGTGTGTGGGTGTGAGTCAGAGAATGTGTGTGCAGGTGTGAGTGAGAGAATGTGTGTGTGGGTGAGTGAGAGTGTGTGTGTGTGTGTGTGAGATTGAGTGGCAGAGTGTGTGTGTCTGGGTGGGAGTGAGAGAGTGTGTTTGTGGGTGTGAGTGAGAGAGTGTGTATGCGGGTGTGAGTGAGAAAATGTTGTGTGTGGGTTTGAGTGAGAGAATGTGTGTGTGGGTGTGAGTGAGAAAGTGTGTGCGGGTATGTGTGAGAGAATGTATGTGTGGGTCCGAGTGAGAGTGTGTGTGAGTGTGAGTGAGTGTGTGTGTGTGCGACTGTGAGTGAGAGAGTGTTTGTGTGAGTGTGAGTGAGATTTTGTGTGTGTGTGTGAGTGAGATAGTATATGTGCGGGTGTAAGTGTGAGAGAGTGTATGTGTGAGTGATAGAGGTTGCGTGTGTGTGAGTGGGAGAGTGTGTGTGTATGAGTGAGAGAATGTGTTTATAGGTGTGAGTGACAGAGTATGTGTGTGCGTATGAGTAAGAGATAGAGTTTGTGTGTGTGGCTGTGAGAGACTGAGTGAATGTGTGTTGGGGGAGAGTGTGAGAGACTGAGTGACTGTGTGTGGGAGGACTGTGAGAGACTGAGTGACTGTGTGTTTGGGGGAAAGTGTGAGAGACTGAGTGAGTGTGTGTTTGGGGGAAAGTGTGAGAGACTGAGTGAGTGTGTGTGGGGGAGTTTGTGAGAGATTGAGTGACTGTGTCTGGGGAGAGAGTGCGAGAGACTGAGTGACTGTGTGTGTGAAGGGGAGAGTGAGTCTGCCTCACGGCAGTTTCAGTTTTCTGACTTTTATGTTTTTGGTTATCAGGTTTGCTAAGTCCAACGAACGAGAGCTGCACCATTGGTATTCACATGTTTGTTGGTTCTTGAGATAATATAGGCAGAGATTCTGATTAACTGAACAAACACTGGTGGTTTTTTGGAACTAAGAACAGAGCACTAACACCATGTCTGCTTCTTCAATCGCCTCCAGCTCTAGACTTACAGTTATCCAAGAAGCCCCTGCTGTATAGTGAGGGGTCAATACAGTCATGTGGCCAGTTAACTACATTCTCTTAAAGGTACATAGCAATCCATTTTACCACATCCCTCCCCCTTTTGCTTGAAAGTACAATTGATAAGCTTCACAGCATCCCAATTATTTACATGAATAACTATTTACAAGTCAAGTCTCTCAGGAGGCTTCCTCGGACGTGTCGAGCATTGTAGCTCAACAACCTCAGCTAGTTTTTCTGTGACCCCATTCTCAGGGGTCAACCATGCACCAGGATCTTTGGTGGAAGTGGACAAGTTTGTGTCTTCCACCCGGGTCCAACCGGTACTTCCAAATCAAGTAATATTTCTTCTACGTGTGGTGCAGACCCAAACGCAAATGATGACTGCATTCCTTCTTGTGGGACTGTCTCCCTTCTCCAGAGATGATCCATGTGTCGTCTAATTATTCGGACATTTACCGACACATTATAGGAGAGAGGTCCTGTCACAGCACTCACTTCGCCTAATAGCCAATTGGGCCCATCTCCAAAGTTCTTCATGAGAACTGTGTCTCCCACCATGAAATTTCTTTCATGATTATGGCCATCATGTCTGGTCTTCTGGGCCTCTTGGCTTCTCTCCGCCGCCCCCCTCCCCCCCTCCACCCTAAATTCGGCCTGATAAGAATTAGATGGACGTGGAGACGTCTCTTCATCAGTAATTCAACGGGGGCAATATCGGTGGTCATGTGTGGTGTTGTCTGGTATGCGAATAGGAATCTGGTGCTGATGGAAACCCTGTCCAGCTTTTTCATTCTGGATTTAAAAGTTTGGACCGACCGCTCAGCCAAACCATTAGAGGCGGGCTGCTAAGGCGACGTTTTGATATGAGCTATTCCATCGAGGGTTGTTAACCTGTGGAACTCCCTGCTGGTAAATGAAGTTCCGTTATCTGACACTCTAGTAACCCGTGCACTGCAAAACTCTGTCACAAATGGTCTATGGTGGTAGCAGACGTGGGTGACTGGACTTTGTAGAGGTCCATCCACTTGGAGTGGGCGTCTATGAGTAAAAGGAACTTCATGCCCAAGAAGGGCCCCATGTAATTGATGTGGAGGCACATCCAAGGCCACCCCAGCCATTTCCAAGGGTGCAATGGAGCTAAGGAGGGTAGCTTTTGCACCTGCTGGCATTGAAGACAAGTTTTGACTAGGGTTTTGATATCCATGTCCATCCCTGGCCACTACAAGTAGCTGCACACCAGCATCTTCATCCTATAACGCCAGGGTGAGTGCTATGTAATGGCCTTTGCCCTATCGGGGGCACGATAACCTTTGCTCCCCAGAGCAATATGTGGTCCGGGCTCCTATCTGCTATTGAAATAAGGCTTCATGTCGACAGACTTTGGCTCTCCAGACCATCCATTCAAGACCTGTTCCCGGACGTGAGATAAAAGTGGATCTCGGCTTGTCCACTCATGGATTTGTTTGGCCTGGACCGGGGAGGAATCCAAAAAATTTAGTACTAAGACAAGTTCCTGGGGAATTGGAACTTTCATGTTGTTATCTGGCCGGGGGAGGTGACTCAGTGCATCAGCATGTGTGCTCTGGCTTCCTGATCAATGAACAAAAATGTACATGTAAGCAGCCGATAGCAGTGCCCACTCTGGATGCGAGCAGTTGCAATGGGGGGTATCACCTTATCCTCACCAAACAATCCCAGCAGATGCTTGTGGTCGGATATAATGTGAAAATGGCGACCGTGGAGGTATCGATGGAATTTCTGAACACCAAACGCAACAGACAAGCTCTTATTCTCAATTTGAGAATATTGCCCTGCAACACTGAGTGTGCGAGATGCATACCCAATGGGTCGTTCCGAGCCATCCGCCATCCGATGTGAAAGTACAGCCCCTCCCCCATAAGGGGACAAGTTGCAAGTTAAAATTAATACTTTCTTTGGGTCAAAGTGGGCGAGTAGGGCCAATGATCTTAACAATTGCTTCACCTTCAGAAACGCATCCTGGTGAGGAACTTGCCAAATCCATTTGTGGTTTCTCTTAAGCAATGCGTATAATGGAGCCAGTATGGTTGAGAGATTTGGGAAAAATCGCCTGTAGTAGTTATCATGCATAAGCAGGCCTTTAGTTCTGCAGTGTTTCTCGGTACAGGTGCCTCATGAATAGCCTTGACCTTTTCTTCCACAGGACGCAGGCCCTGCACGTTGACCTTATGGCCCAAGTAAACTACATCTTTGGCAATTTCAAATGTATTCTGTCAATCTTCGGTGTCAGCTGTCTATCAAGTTTGGCCTCTCTGTTTGCATCTTTGGCTTGGAAAATACATTTTTCTCGTTTCAAATGCACCCCTGATTGTGAGAAGTGTTTCAGCACCTCCTCCAAATTCACTAAGTGTTCTTCGTCAGTTAGTCCAGTGACTAAGACATCATCCAGATAAACAACAACATGGGACAGTCCCTGAAGCAGATTTTCCATGGTATGTTGGAAAATAGCATACACCAATCAGACCCCAAAGGGTAGTCGAGTATATTGATACAATCCTCAAGTGTATTGATGATCACAAATTCCCTAGAGCCTTCTTCCAACTCTACCTGCTGGTAGGCGTGGCTCATGTCGAGTTTTGAATATGTGATGCCCCCCGCCAATTTCAAATATATTCCGTCAATCTTCGGTGTCAGGTGTCTATCAAGTTTGGCCACTCTGTTTACAGTTAACTTATAGTCACCGCAGAAGCGAATACTTTGGTCTTGCTTCAGTATGGGTACTATGGATGCGCCCACTCAGAAAATTGCACTGGTTGTAAGATACCCAACTTTTCCAGCCTGTTTATCTCAGTCTCAAACTTGTCCTGTAGAGCATAAGGGATTGGTCTGACTCTGATAAATTTGGGTGTTGTGTTAGTGTCTAAGTGGATTTTGACTTGTAGCCCACGAATCCTTCCTAGCCCATCACCAAAAATGGAAGCGTACTTTTCCTCTAAGTTTCTCGTTCTGATTTGAAAAATCTCGGCCCATTGTAATTTAATCTTTTTGAGCCAGGTGTAACCAATTAAACTGGGGCTCACCCAGCTACTATAAGAGGTAACTTTGCAGACTGATCCCAATACTGCACCAGGACTTGACATATCCTTTTCACTGATATTTCTTTGCCTGTATATGTTTATAATTTAGTGCCCGATTCTTCCAAACTTAAAAGATGGACTCCTTTATTCAAGTGTCTGAACGTATGTTCTCTATGACTGACATTGATGCCCCAGTTTCAACCTGCATCTTGATGGGTTATTTATTAACTTTAATAACTACCTGGATTAACTCAGCTCTACCCACTTTCAGATTGTATAATGAATTGATATCAGATTCTGCTTCCTCTGGTTCTTCAACGGGACAGATTTTGTGATTGCTACCTGTGTTTTTAAAATGCTGTCTCAGCCGATCTTGACAGTGCCACATTATGTGACCATTGCGGTGGCAGAAAAATCATTCGATATTTCTGAACTGTCGTTCGCCTGCAGGCTGCCTGGACTTCTCTTATTAATGTCATGGGTTTTCACTGTAGTACTATTGTCCTTCCATGGTATGTACATAGTGAGTGTTTCCCTCCTTTCTGTGGAGCCCGACGTTTTCGTGCCTTTTGTTACTGGCCCTTCCTGCCCTACAAGATGGACGGTACCATTTTGTTTATCTTTTATTGGCTCCAAGTCTCTAACAGCGCTCTCCATGGCTGTTGCCATTTCCAATGCCTTATTAAAGTCTAGATTAGTTTCAGATAGCAATCACTTTTGTATAGCATCATCCCGGTTCCGCATATCAGTCGGTTAATTGCAGTTCCATTAATCCCATTAAAGCAGCTACATGGCCAGCAATTGTCTCTCCTGGAAGCTTGTTCCTCGAATTGAATTTAAAACACTGCATAGTGACTGAGGGTTTTGGCTTCAGCTGTTTTTTTGACAATATTTACTAATTCGTTGATTGTCTTTGTATCAGGGCTGTTAGGTGATGTGAGACTGGGGATCAGCCCACACGTTTTGCAGCCCACACGTTTTGCTCCCGCTTGTGGACAAAAGAATGGCCCTCTTCCTGTCCTTCCTTATGATGTTGTTTGCCAGGCATTTGACCTAATGAGACTTGTCATCGGAAATGGGGTCCATATAACCATAGAACACTACAGCACAGGAAACAGGCCATTCGGCCCTTCTAGTCTGTGCTGAAATATTATTCTGCTAGTCCCATTTACCTGCACCTAGTCCATAACCCTCCAGACCTCTCCCATCCATGTATCTATCTAATTTATTCTTAAAACTTAAGAGTGAGCCCGCATTTACCATGTCAGATGGTAGCTCTTTCCACACTCTCACCACTCTCTGAGTGAAGAAGTTCCCCCTAATGTTCCCCCTAAACCTTTCCCCTTTCACCCTAAAGCCATGTCCTCTAGTGTTTATTTCTCCTAATCTAAGTGGAAAGAGCCTACTTGCATTTACTCTGTCTATACCCCTCATAATTTTGTAAACTTCTATCATATCTCCCCTCGTTCTTCTACACTCCAAGGAATAAAGTCCTAATCTGTTTAATCTTTCCCTGTAACTCAACCCCTTAAGATCCGGCAACATCCTAGTAAATCTTCTCTGCATTCTCTCAGTCTTACTGATATCCTCCCTGTAGTTAGGCGACCAGAACTGCACACAATACTCCAAAGTTGGCTTCACCAATGTCTTATACAACCTCACCATAACATCCCAACTCCTATACTCAATACTTTGATTTATGAAGGCCAGTGCGCCAAAAGCTTTCTTTACAACCTTGTCTACCTGTGATGCCACTTTCAGGGAACAATGTATCTGAACTCCCAGATCCCTTTGTTCCTCCTCACTCCTCAGTGCCCTACCATTTACTGTGTATGTCCTACCTTGGTTTGACCTTCCAAAATGCAACACCTCACACTTTTCCGCATTAAATTCCATCTGCCATTTTCTGGTCCATTTTTCCAGTTGGTCCAGATCTCTCTGCAAGCTTTGAAAGCCTTCCTCGCTGTCCACAATGCCTCCAATCTTAGTGTCATCAGCAAACTTGCTGATCCAATTCACCACATTATCATCCAAATCATTGATATAGACAACAAACAACAATGGTCCCAGCACAGATCCCTGAGGCACACCACTCCACAGACCTCCAGTCTGAGAAGCAATCATCCAGTACCACTCTCTGTCTTCTCCCACACAGCCAATTTCGAATCCAGTTTACAACCTTTCACATGGGTACCAAGTGTCTGAACCTTCTGAACTAACCTCCCATGTGGGACCTTGTCAAAGGCCTTACTAAAGTCCATGTAGACAACATCCACAGCCTTTCCTTCATCTACTTTCTTGGTCACCTCCTCAAAAACTCTACAAGGTTTGTTAAACACGACCTACCATGCACAAAGCCATGCTGACTATCCTTAATCAGCCCTTGGCTGTCCAAATAATTATATATCCAATCTCTCAGAACACCTTCCAATGATTTACCTACTACTGACATCAGGCTTACTGGCCTGTAATTACCTGGTTTACTTTTGGAGCCTTTTTTAAACAACGGAACAACATGAGCTACCCTCCAATCCTCCGGCACCTCACCCGTGGCTAAGGACATTTTAAATATTTCTGCCAGGGCCCCTGCAATTCCTACACTAGTCTCCCTCAAGGTCCGAGGGAATATCATGTCAGACCCGGGGGATTTATCTACCTTTATTTGCTGTAAGGCAACAAGCACCTCCTCCTCTTTAATCTCTATATGTTCCATGAAACTACTGCTTGTTTCCCTTCCTTCATATACACTATGCCAGTTTCTTGAGTAAATACTGATGCAAAAAAACTGTTTAAGATCTCCCCCATCTCGTGAGGCTCCACACATAGACGACCACTCTGATCTTCAAGGGGACCATTTGTGTCCCTTATTATCCTTTTACTCTTAATATACTTGTCGAAACCCTTCGGGTTTACCTTCACATTATCTGCCAAAGCAACCTCATGTCTTCTTTTTGCCTTCCTGATTTCCTTTTTTAGTATTTTCTTACATTTTCTATACTCTACAAGTACCTCATTTGCTTCTTGTTGCCTATACCTGCTATACACCTCTCTCTTCTTCTTAACCAGATCGCCAATATCCCTTGAAAACCAAGGTTCCCTATGCCTGTTAACTTTACCTTTAATCCTGACAGGAACATGCAAACTCTGCATTCTCAAAATTTCACCTTTGAATGCCTTCCACTTACTGAACACATCTTTGCCAGAAAACAACTTATGCCAATAACACTCTTCCTAGATCCTTTCTCATTTCCACAGAATTGGCCTTTCTCCAATTTAGAATCTCAACTTGAGGACCAGAGCTGTCCTTACCATAATTAGCTTAAAACTAATGACATTGTCGTCACTGGACCCAAAATGTTCACCTACACATACTTCTGTCACCTGACCTGTCTGGTTCCCTAATAGGAGATCAAGTATTGCATCCTGTCTCGTTGGTACCTCTATATATTGATTTAGAAAACTTTCCTGAACACATTTGACAAACTCCAAGCCATCCAGCCCTTTTACAGTGTGGGAGTGCCAGTCAATATGTGGAAAGTTAAAATCTCCTACTATCACAACTTTCTGTTTCTTACATCAGTCTGCTATCTCTTTACAGATTTGCTCCTCCAATTCTCTCTGACTATTGGGCGGTCTATAATACAACCCTATTAGTGTGGCACACCTTTCCCATTCCTCAGCTCCACCCATAAGGCCTCTTGAGACGAGCCCTCTGGGCTGTCCTGCTTACACACAGCTGTGATATTTTCCCTGACTAGTAATGCCACTCCTCCCCCTTTCATCCCTCCCCCTCTATCACGTCTGAAACAACGGAACCCCGGAACATTGAGCTGCCAGTCCTGCCCCACCTGCAGCCAAGTCTCACTTTTAGCAATAACGTCATAATCCCACGTGCCAATCCATGCTCTAAGCTCATCTGCCTTTCTGACAATACTCCTTGCATTGAAATAGATGCACCTGAGAACATTTCTATCACGTACGAACCCTTGATTTCTGTCTATACATGCATTGCTTGCTTGACCTTTATCTTCCTCCACCTCACTATCTGCTCTAACACTCTGGTTCCTCTCCCCCTACAAATCTAGTTTAAACGCCCCGGAGCAGCACTAGCAAACCTACCCACAAGGATGTTAGTCCCCTTCCAGTTCAGGTGCAAACCTTCCCATCGGAACAGGTCCCACATTCCCTGGAATAGAGCCCAATTGTCAAGAAACATGAAGCCCTTCCTCCTGCACCTTCTCCTTAGCCACGTATTTAGCTGCATTATCCTCCTATTTCTATCCTCACTAGCACGTGGCACGGATAGCACTCCTGAGATCGCAACCGTGGAGATTCTGTCCTTCAACTTAGCACCTAACTCCCTAAACTCTCTTTGCAGGACCTCCTCCTCCTTCCTATCCACATCATTGGTCCCTACATGGACCACGACATCTGGCTGCTCACCCTCCCTCCTGAGAATACTGAGAACTCGATCCGAGATATCGCAGACCCTGGCACCAGGGAGGCAACAGACCATCCAGGATTCTCGATCTCTCCCACTATCTGTCCCCCTAACTATCAAATCCCCTATCACTATTGCTCTCCTCTTTTCCCTCCCTCCTTTCTGAGCTGAGGGTCTAGCCTCGGTGCCAGAGACGCGACCACTACAACTTGTCCCTGGTAGGTCGTCCCCACCAACATATCCAAAACGGTATACCTATTGTTGATGGGAACTGCCACAGGGGCGCTCTGCTCTTTCTGTCTATTCCCCTTCCCTCTCCTGACATTTGCCCAGCTGCCTGCCTCCTGACTTTTAGGGGTGACTGTCTCCCTGAAACTCCTGTTTATTACTGCCTCTGCCTCCCATATGATCCGAAGTTCATCCAGCTCCAGCTCCAGTTCCCTAACTCAGCTTCTCAGGAGCTGCAGCTGGATGCACCTTTCGCAGGTGTAGTCATCAGGGACAATTGTGCTGTCCATGACTTCCTATATGCTGCATTCGGAACACTTGACTGCCCCAACTGCTGCCTCCATTACCTACTCCTAATTTACTTAAAGGACTTTACCCGGCCCTACCCCACTGGGAGAAAGCTAGACCTCAGCCTCTGCTCGCTTAAGCCTCTCGAACCAAAGCCTCAAAGCTCCACTCCTTCACTGGACCGCTCACAGGCTGGCCGCTCCTCTTGAGCTTTCCCTCCTTTTATTTTCAATCTCCATGCTCTTTTTCAACTGAACTGCCTTCAAGATCTGCGCTCTTTTTCAAATGTTGAGTGCAAGAGTCCTTCTCCTCAATTCCCTCCTAAGTCATGGTGACTGCGCTGACTTCTCCCAGAATGCTTCAGTCACTTTTCACCAGCGCTCTCTGTTGGTTCAAATGGTTCAAGATGCCCAAACCGTGGCACACACGATGACTAAGGAGACAGTGCTTTCAAACAACTTCAAGGTAGTGGCGAAGTAACGTAGTTGGCTTACCGTGGCTTTCTTGATTGCTGTCAATTGACCCGGTTCATCCTCGTCACCAGTTTTATGTTTTTGGTTATCAGGTTCACTTTGTCCAGTGAACGCGAGCTGTGCCCTTGATATTCACAAATTAGTTGGTGCTCGAAATAATATAGGCAGAGAGACCGATTAACTGAACAAATGCTGGTGGTTTATTGGAACTAAAAACAGAGCACTAACGCAATGTATGCTTCTTCAATCACATTCAGCTCTGGACATACAGTTACCCAAGAAGCCCCTGCTGTATAGTGAGGGGTCAATACAGTCACGTGGTCAGTTAACTACATTCTCCTAAAGGTACATAAAACTCCACTTTACACACTCACTCACTTGCACCACCACATACAAACAAATACACACATACATGCTCAAAGTGGGTGAGGGTGAGTGAGTGAATACCCTGAGACTGGGAGTGAGCCAGACACACACGCTGACCCTCTCACTCTCTGGTCATTTTTATTAATTACTGTTTTTTAACTTAACATTTTATTGCTATTACATTCTGTACTTTTGCTCAGCAACTGTTTCTTTCCTCGAAACGTCAACTTTTTTTTGAAATTCAATATATTCTTGTGACAAATCTATGGTTTCCGAAATTTGCTTATTGGCCCCTTGAGTAAGAAAAATATCCATGTGTGGCCCCCCGATCAAAAAGATTGGACAAGCCTGCCCTAAATCATACTGTAGTTAACAATTGTACATCGCAACTACATCTTTAATCAATATCCTTATCCATGGTGAAGTATCTTGCCCATCACCCATGCTATTATGAAGTGAAAATTGCAGACAGTACACTCAAGGGACAGAACCTTACAGCCCTGTTTCGGAGGGGATGGGGCTATAGAATGTGGCGAGCCATTATAAAGCTCATTGACTTCAGCGGGAACATAAAATCCCACTGTCGTAAAATTCTGCCCATGGTTTTCCGATTTATGCTAGGGGTGGGTGAGATTCCTCAGTGAAAATGAGGACTTGGAGAATCTAGGGTGGAATTTTATGGCTCCATTGTGGCGGGGGCAGGGCCATACAATGTGGTGAGCCATTCAAAAGCCCATTGACTTTGGCAGGACCTCACCAGCGTAAAATTCGGCCCCTAGATTCTCTTTCTGAACAATCAGTTCTATACATTCACCACTGTCAACATGAAGTAATTAAGCTTCAATTATCTGTTCAACCTCTCTTTTCTGATGATGAGTGTATGCTCCCGGGCAGTCATTACCTCAAAACATTTTTAATGAATCAGTTTAGCTGTGCCTGTTTAATGCTTCAAAATCACAAGGTAGTTTCCCCAGAGCCACCTTTCCTTCAGTCTATACAGCTCTTGATTTCTCTTCAGTCTGTTCACCTTGCTGAAATGCCTAATTTCCAGGATCAATTTAGTTGCTCTCCTCATCACCTAGTCCAAAGCCAGAATGACTCTGCAGTGTTATGGTGACTGCTGTACACCTGAGGTGGGCAATTATTTGGGCTGGAGGGCCCTTTAAAAAGCTTTTGTGAGCTGTTGAGCAAAGCATGTCTGAAATTAATTGGGTTAAGAACAGCATTATGTATTCAATATTTAGAAGTGCATTCTTTATTGAATGTTTGGCATTCAACATCTACTTTTCTGTTCTTTAATTAGGCCATTCCTTAATTTGGATTAAAGTTCGAGGATAATTTCCTGGTCAGACCCAGCAACATTAAAGTAGTCTCATCAAAAATCAATGAAATTCAGTGACACCCAAATCACACACAAATACTACACCACAGAGAGATGCCCATTTTATTCACATGTGCAGTAGTGATTATATATCTTTTACATGCAGTTTCCTTTATAAACCCGTGACTTCAAAAGTTTTGGTTGAAGGACCCCCTTTTCAAGTGGATTAGTTATTGCAGATCCTCCATCTAAATTATGGCCGGTATTTCGTTGGGCCGACAGGGGCCTCACCCATTGATCGAAGAACTGGTGGGAAACATCCATCAGTTCCTTTGGGGTGGTCCAATGGAATCAAATTCCCTTCTGGCACTTAACTGGCCACCACTGGGCCTTCCCCGGGATTGAGGTCCCGGGCAGCGAATGTCGTGCTGCTGAAAGCTGCCAGCCAATCAGAGGCCTGCAGCTATCCATTTCTCCAGCCACCAGCTAGGGCAGTGGAAGCTGGCAGCAATGCACCCACCAAAGGTGCAGGATCATGGTGCGACCCCAGACACAAAGACCCCAGAGATAAAGCGGAATGAGGACTGCAGGGTAGAGGTCACAGGAGAGTTGGGGGCAGGGGCATTCAGAGGCAAGGCAGTAGCCTCCCTCTTCCTGATGCTGGATCCCTCTATTGGGAACAGAATGCCTGACTATACAGGACCCCTTGGAAAGCCACTGGAAAACCTGACAGTGCAACGCCCATTTAATTCCTGAATCACATCTAAATTGTGATGGACTCAGGGATAATGGGTGCCAAGTGGCTCATTAATAAATTTAACTGACATCCTGCCATCGGTGGCTGTGAATTCCACGTCAGCCCATTCCACCCTCTGATTTAATTGGGGGTAGGGGATGTTGTTTTGCCATCGCTGGGAGACTGACCCAGGACCTCTCCCGGTATTAAGTGGGCCTGGCTGCCATGTTCCCCGCTGTGGTGGGAATGGGCTGCATTAAATCCATCCTAATAATGCCATACAATAAACATTGACGTAAAACTTAAGTGTGTTTTAATAATGCTTTTAAGAAAACAAGTATTTACTATCAGATATACAGATTTTTCCCCCAATATTGTTTTTGTGTTATGGGTCAGGATGAAATAACTATTGATAATACACCATTGAAATCAGAACAGCATAAATGTTTGTTGTCAGGTCAATGAAAATATTTGATATGCATAGTCTGGTAAATTTAATGACCTACTTATACAACGATGCTGGCACTTTAAACCACATCAGTTCCAGTGCACAACACAAAGTCAAGAAATCAGGAGACAATCAGATGGGTACACATATTTTCAAACTTTGTGCTGCTCTCAGAGATCATCCATGTGTGCTCTCCTCTTTACCTATGGCATCCACACTTTGTTCCCAACTCGCAAAATACCTGCCACCTGCCACCATTCATTGGCTTACCTTGGATCACTTCCTGGAATGCAATGCAGCTCAAGAGCTGGATAAAAAAAAACCTCCCATGGACTGGATGTGCCCCACAGCTAGTAGTTTGCCTGTTCCTACTGTACATGTACAATACTCCAGTGTGGATATACAAGACACTATTACACCTGGGTATGTTCTGTGTCAATGGCTTTTAACATTAAGGTCTTGTTTACCTTTTGTATTATTCTTGCACTTTGTGCTGCTTATAATCAGCTATCCATCAATATATCCATATCCTCCTCTCTGCTGTGCCCTGTAGCCTATTCTCCTTAATTTTATATCCTCATTTCCCTTTCACTAGTCTCATTACCTTGAACTTGTCAGTTACATCTGCCAGCTGTTAACTTGAGCCCCAATTTATCCAAACACTCCCCAGTATTTGATCTGCTTGTTCTCTGTTATATAACACTTTCCCCAGTTTTGCTTCATCAGTAGTCCTGACTTTATTTCTGTCCTCTATCCCATATCATTTAGGTACAATATAAAGATAATGTTTGTGCACCCCTTAATCATCCTTTTTACCATCCTGATTTAACTTCATACATAACTGCTCTAACTGAACCAATTTCTGATCCATTCTGAGAGTTTTCTCTTTCGGTGTTACCTAGCGAGGCTGATCACAGCTCCAGCTGCAGCCTAGTCTAAAAATAATTAAATCAAACCTCTGCTGTAAGCAATCAGCTCCTACTGTCAACATAGAGTACACAACAAGTCATGAACATAAGCTGACAATAAACGTAGATGCCATTATAGTTTACCTATGCTTATGACCAGAGATGTATTTGCTGTTCAGAATGACAAAGAGCTTCTTGGTTCACAACCTGAGCTCTCCTGAGTGAAACTGCATGAGAACAAAGAGTGTGGGAGAGAATGCTAACCCCATCTGAAGCTCTACTGCTTCCTAAGAGTTGCAGTAGTAAAGAGTGGGACTTACAGCTTAATTAGTGAGAATGCGGATTCAGTTCAAACAACTCTCTCCTTTTTGCAGCACTAATACCGCACTTGTGCAGTGAGAGAAAATTGCTACTAACACACCCTTCATTCCATATTTCACCTGACAGCAAATTTTTGCTGAAGAATCTCTCAACATTAATGACATTAGCTTCAAGTGAATTAAAGCATGCTGCTTTCTACAAGTAGCCAGCTTATAGAAACACACCAGGTAGAAGTGCCAATAAACCACGGGTAGAATTTTATGTTTGCTGTGCTGGCCCTTGCCAGTCCCAACGCAGCATGAAATGGCACGTGATGATGTCAAGAGGGCTGCCCATGTCATCATGCTGCCTCGCGATATTTCAGTTAGTGGGTGCATGTAAATATCGAAAGCACGCCTGCCGGCAATTAAAGGGCCAATTAACAACATTAAAAATCCAATTGTTCCCGATTTTGAGAGACTCGTGCGCTTTTTTACTTGGCGCACGGGCCAGTAGGGCAGGTGGGCTTCATGTTTTCTCATCGCTTTAGATTCAGGGTGGAATACAAGGGCCACAAGGCGTGGAGAGGTGTGGTGGCAGGAGTATTAAATTGAGTTGTGAGTGTGTGCATTACAGTTCATTTTTTGATTCATTTTGTTCATTTACAAAACTTTAGGAGGTTTCAATCTTTGCTGAGGCTTTCTGCCTACAGGCACCTTCATATTTTGGTCAAACCTCTGCAAGCATAAGGTTGACATGTACTCTACTGGAGGGACCACCTCAGATGAGGAGGAGAAGGCAAGAAGGGAGAGGAAGCCAGTTGGCTGCAGGCACCGTAATAGGGTTTGCCCTCAGGACCGAGAGGCACAGCCAGAAGGGGTCGAAGGCCAGCAGAAACTGCAAGGGAGAAGGGACAGGAGAAGGCTCCAACAGATGGAAGAGTGTACAGGCTGCGATCCAACTACCTCAACATGACAGAGGTGCAGTGCTGAAGAAGGCTCCACCTCTCCAGAGAAAAAGTCCCCTTAATATTTGTCTGATAGAACTTGAGATAGCCTCAAACTGTGTAGGGGGCCAACCAATGCCAATGGCTCTGAAGGTCACAGTTGCCCTTAACTTTAATGCCATGTTCTAGGGGGTCTGTGGGAGATTTTTGTGGAGTGTTGTAATCCGCAGTGCACAGCTGCATCAAATTAGTGACAAATGCACTGTTCCATAGGTACATAGAAACATGGAAAATAGAAGCAGGAGCAGGTCATTCGGCCCTTCAAGCCTGCTCTGCCATTCAATATGATCATGGCTGATCCTCTATCTCAATGCCATATACTTGTTCTCTCTCCATACCCCTTGATGCCTTTGGGGTCCAGAAATCTATCTATTTCCTTCTTAAATATATTTAGTGACTTGGCCTCCATGGCCTTCTGTGGTAGAGAATTCCACAGGTCCACCATCCTCTGAGTGAAGAAATTTCTTCTCATCTAAGTCCTAAATTGTCTACCCCGTATCCTGAGATTGTGACCCCTTGTTCTAGACCCCCAAGCCAGAGGAAACATCATCCCTGCACCCAGTCTGTCCATCCCTGTCAGAATTTGATATGTTTCAATGAGATCTTTTCTCATTCTTCTAAACTCCAGTGAATACAGGCCTCGTTGGCCCAATCTCTTCTCTTACAACAATCCAGCCATCCCAGGAATCAGTAGGTGAACATTCGATGCACTCCCTCTATGGCAAGAATACCCTTTCTTAGGTAAGGAGACCAAAACTGTCTGCAATACTCCAGGTATGGTCTCACCCAGGCCCTGTACAACTGCAGTAAGACATCCTTGTTTCTGTACTCAAGTCCTCCCATACTAACCAAAGGGTAAACCACTTCATTCCTACAAGACAGATGAGGACAGTCAGGTGGAGTGAGCCAGAGGTTTTGCAGCAATGGCAGGATTTCCAAGGATTCAGGGAGCCATTGACTGCATACACATGCCCATCAAGGCACCTGCGGGAGACCCTGGGGCCTTTGTGAATAGAAAGGAGCTTGACTCTCTGAACGCTCAGATAGTGTGTGATCACCAGGATGAGATCCTGCAGGTTTGTTCCAGGTATCCTGGGAGATGCCATGATATGTACATCTTACATCACTCTCAGGTGCCAAGGCTCTTCATAGCCCCAGCAGGGCTCGATAGCTGGCTGCTGGGGGACAAAGGATATTCATTCAAAAGGTGGCTAATGACACCATTCAGACACCTGTGAAGGAGGGGGACAACCAGAGTCATGCCTCCACAAGAACCCTCAATGAGAGGACAGTAGGTCTCCTCAAAATGAGGTTTTGGTGGCTGGATCGCTCAGGAGGGTCTCTGCAATATCCTCTGGAAGGTGCTTCCCTTATAGTGGGTGTGTGTTATGCCCTTCACAATCTGACTGTCTTAAGCGGGGTAGCAGATGGAGGGTAAAGCCAGCGACGTTCATCTATAAGTCACTGAGGATGACTCCAGCGCTGAATCAGAAGAGGAACCTACTCAGCCCCAGGATGAAGAAGATCCAGCAATGAGGATGCTTATGGGAGCCAGGGAGACCAGGGAGGCCTTGATTCAGAGGAGTTTCCAGTAGGGCTCCAAAGTCAGGACTCCAAACCTTTGCAAACGGACTGTCACCTTACTGCTCGGGGCTGATGAGGCTCTCCTGCCATCATCATCTCCTGTCCCTCCCTCTGAAATACACCATCCAGCCCAATCGATGTCTTACACAGAGTTGCAGTGCTCATGCTCCGCATGGACTCCTCCAATACAGAGACCATGGTACGCAGACCGTCAGGGATTTGTACTAGATCTTCTAGTGCATCCCACTGGACATCTAGCATTTTCTGCCTTATAGACAACTCCAAAGGCTCATCTTCAGCCTTGGTCTCAGCATCGTCCTGGTCTCCAGCAATCCTCTGATTGTTGGCGGCCTGTGGACTCTCTGCCTCCTCGAGTGAGTGTAACGTGCCTTCCTCAATGTGCTCCGCCATCTGTTCTGGAATGCTCAAAACCCCCCAAAGTGCCTGTGTCTGAGGTGGTGCATGGTGCAGAGAGAGGATGTGATGCAGGTGTATCTGGCTGGAAATCATCCTTCGATGTCAAGGAAGGGTCTTTTGGGTCAAATTGCAGTCTGGAGGATGTTCCATCTGAGGAAGAGAAAATGTATTTAAGTCTCTAACAGTATTTAGGAATCAGAATACATGCATTCTGGTAGCTTCTCAGATTGGAGTTCCGGTTAAGCGACAACGTCTGAATGGATGAGCATAAGGGATGAGTGAATTTCACCTGTTAGTGTTACAACTGCTGCCCTGCATCTCTCACACAGTCCACCAATCTCTTTCTTGTCCCCTGGACATTTACCCTCCTCTGAAACCCCCACCTATCTCCAACCAGTGAACCTCACTCCACACTCACATGCCATCTCCAGAATCTGCTCCTCCACCGGAGTTAGCACCGCCAGATTCAGGACTCCACTGCCAATTCATCCTCGATCCCGGGAATTGTGACACCTTTTCTCCTGTAAGGCCAATAGTGCTTTCATGAGTCACTCCTCCATATGCCAGAACATTATATCCCCCTCCCCAAAGTCACAGGCTTAGGTGCCCAGCACATTGCGGGAATTTCCCCCACCCTGTCTACTCATATGCAGTCTTTAAGGGCACAGGAAGATGTGCCAACTTAAGTCCAGGGCTTTACACCCAGGAGCCCTAACAAGTGCACACACAAACACATCTCTCCACGGTTACATGAGGACTCAATACTCACCCTTGCAGAATGCAGAAGATAATTGACCATCTTCCTTCCCTGCATCCAGATCCTTTGGACTACACCACAGTCGCTGACCAGAGATCCCACCTCTGACCAAGTTTTCTTCATTAAGTGTGGCGGCCTCCTCTTACTGTCTCATTGCAGCAATATCTCCTGACGATCACTGACAACCTCCAATGGAACCTGCAGGCAGTGACCGAAAAACCGGAGGCTGATTGGCTTCGGTCATTTCCAAAACAATGGGCGTGAATTCTGGGTCCTGAATAGAATGCTACTGTTCCGGTCACATTTCCCTACTCACTTTCTGCTCAGTTGTCAGTCTCTTTAAAGCTCTCTGTCACAATTCCTCCAAGCCTTCAGAGAGCTACTTTTAACCACCCCCCACCTACAGCTGCAATCATTCCAGTGTCCGCCCTCTTCCCACCACCCCTCCCCCCAGTAGTGCTGGGCCTCTCTCAGTGCGAGTTTTATGTTAGTTGACAATTAATTGAATACTGAGCGCAGAATTGCTCTCAGGAGCTGATCTTGGGCAGAAGCGGGTTTCACATCTACTGGAGTTTAGAGTGGATTTTACATCTACTTTTGGTCCCATCACTCATGCTTGCCTGATGAGCTAAAAATTCAGGCCCATGTCTACTTCCAATCCTAGAGCACTTATATACCTACAAACATACAAACTAAGAGCAGGAGTAGGCCACTCGGTGTTATGACTGATGCAGTTGGTAAAGCTGAGTTATTTTAAAATCCCAGAGGGAAACTTTAAACAACCATCATAACCTATAATTTTAAGTGTTATGTTTGAGATGCGACTCTAAATTCAGGAATCAGACCATCAGTTCTTGAGGTTTTATATTAAACTAATTGAAACATTTTATTAAGTTACACAGGTTAAAATATATACTCATGGCTACAAATTACTACTATCATAACTTTTAACAAATTCCCATACTAATCTCCACTAAGGCAACAGCAACCCATAGACTTAACCAAACACCAGGCAAAGCATTTTCACCTTACAAATTCAAAATGAGGTTCTTTTCACTGTGGAGCCAGTCAGAGGCTTGCAGCCGCCTTTTGATCTTACATTGCCTGCACACCCGAAAACTACTGAAGTTATACCTACCATCACTGATTGAATTCAAATTCTCATTGTCTCACCAGCCTCTTTGAACTTTACCTTTTAACAATGAAACCCCATTCATTGCACCAATTTTATTAGTAATATAAACATATGGCTTGGTAGCTGTTAGAAAGGCATCAACTCCTTGAATGCTTTATTTAAAAAATGCAAATGCACGCTAACTCTCTTCCATATCAAAACCAGTACTCATCAAAGCACCCAGATTAATTGGCTTTAATCCAATTAAGACACACCGTAGAGTCTACAATTATTTTAAAAGAAAAATATTTTCCAAAATATTATATAAATTAATAGCTTCTTGGCCCTTGAAGACTGCTCTGCCATTCAATATGATCACGGCCGCTCTGATTGCAACCTCCCACCTACCCCGATAACCCTTCACCCTCTTGTTAATCAGGAATCTATCTAGCTCTGCCTTAAAAAATTCAATGACCCTGTTTCCATTGCCTTTTGAGGAAGAGAGTTCCAAAGACTCATGATCCTCTGAGTTAAAAAAATTCTCCTCATCTCTGTCTTAAATGAGTGACCCCTTATTTTTAAATTTTGACCCCTAGTTCTCGATTCTACCACAAGAGGAAACACCCTCTACACATCCACCCTGTCAAGTCTCCTCAGGATCTTAAAGGTTTCGCTCAAGGCACCTCTTACCCTTCTAAATTCCAGTGGATACAAGCCTAACCTGCTTAACCTTTCCTTATAAGACAACCTGCCCATTCCTGATATTACTCTGCTAAACCTTCTCTGAACTGCTTCCAATGCATTTACGTCCTTCCTTAAATGAAGAAACCAATACTGTACACAGTGCTCCAGATGTGGTCTCACCAGTGCCATGTATAACTGAAGCATAATCTCCCTACTTTTGTAATCAATTCCCCTTACAATGAACAATAACATTCTATTAGCTTTCCTAATTACTTGCTATACCTGCAGACTAGCCTTTTGTGATTCATGCACTAGGACACCCAGATCCCTTTGAATCTTAGAGCTCTGCAATCTTTCGCCATTTAGATAATAGGCTTCTTTTTTATTCTTCCTGTCAAAATAGACAATTTCACATTTGTCCACATTATACTTCATTTGCCAGGTCTTTGCCCACTCATTTAACCTATCTGTCATTTTGTAGTCTCCTTATACCCTCTTCACAGCTTACTTTCTTACCTAGCTTTGTGTCATCCAATTTAACACCCATACCATCTGTCCCTTCATCCAAGTCATTCATATAAATTATAAAAAGTTTAGGCCCTAGCACTGATCCCTGTGACACAACACTCGTTGCATCCCACCAACCAGAAAAATGCACATTTATGGCTACTCCCTATTTCCTGTTAGCCAGCCAATCTTCTGTTCATGCCAATATGTTACCCCTTACCCTATGAGCTTCGATTTCCTGCAATAACCTTTGATGTGGCAACTTATCAATTGCTTTCTGGAAATCTAAGAACCGTACATCCACTGGTTCCCCTTTATCTGCAGCACAGGTGACTCATTCAAGGAACTTCAATAAATTGGTTAAACATGATTTCCCCTCACAAAACCATGTTGACTTTGCCTGATTGCCTTAAAGTTTTCGAAGTGTCCTGCTATAACATCTTTAGTAATAGCTTCTAACATTTTCCCTATGACAGATGTTAAGTTAACTAGCCTGTATTTCCTGCTTTCTGACTCCCTCCCGTATTGAATAGACACTTCAGTTTGACTGGGGGAGAAACTGGATCACACCTGGAATCAGATATAGGGATTGCACTCTGAGATTAGCTCACATCCATTTATTGCATTTCAGGCAGCATGGTAAATTCATGTTACCTGCTGCCTCATGTGATTGTAGTGTGCAGTTAGAGCTACCTGTGCTGACTATTAGCAGCATGCATTAGTAGGAGATCTGATGTTACCAACGGTTAGTGCAACTTAAAAGTAGCCTATACCTCTTAATGGGGGCAGGGAAATGTATTGTGGCTGCAAGAAGGAGTGAGAGTCATTTGAAAGTTGAATCTTTGATACTTTAAGCAAAGGTTGAATGTGAGAGAGTGAGCACCAATGTTTTCAAAGAGTGCACTGGAGGTCTTGGAGGAAGAAGATGTAACAAAGGAGAGACATGCTATATATGCAAGGAGTCTGGAGGCCTGACTCCAACTAGCACCTGCCTCCCCAATCCCCACCCATTCAACTCTCCACATCACCAGGATGAAAATCCTGCCTTTGCTGTCACTTTCTCCCGAGGCAGGTGGGCTGAGCCAGGAAATATGCTTAGGAGACAGTGGGAAGAAGTAAAGGTGGAGATCAATGTTGTTCCAAGAACGTGGATGCAGCGCAAAATGAAGTTTAATGATATTACACAAGTTGTCAAAGTTAGTAACTTTATCGTCAAATGGCATATCCTACCAATTGTACTGCTAACACCCACAGCTTAATTCACTACGCCCCCATCACCCACCTACTGCCAATCTCCATCAATGAGTGCTCAGCCATTCAATTTATATGTGTTACCTCTAGCAAAGACACACAGGAGACAGGCACCGATGGAATGCACATGGATTATTAGATTATTTTTGTTAGCATTATTTATGATTGAATTTACAAATTAGAATTATTTTTGTGTTGTCAGAAGGATATGATGGTCAGTGGCGGAGAAAAATTAAAGAGAGGGAGTATTGGTGCATGGGGAGATGCGATTAATGTTACAGACAGGGTGGGCGAAAACTGCTGAACTCCCTTCCCATTCCTAACTGTCCAGCATCAGTGCGTTTTTGAGAGAAAGATGTGTGTGTGTTTTAACCCCTGAGCGTGTGGATGATTTGAGTTACGAGCAGCAGCCTTTTTGTGGATTTAAACAAAAAAAGACAATTATTTACTTAAGCAATTACAGTTGGAGAAGGTAGTGCACTTTTAAAAGCTAGGAAAGAAAGGAATAGTTCATAATTCACATGGTATGGTTGTCTTGTTTTAGAGGAAGTATGTTGCAGGCCTGCTAGAAAGTTTTCTTCACACCTGAAGTACAGTTTTAGGTGAGATCAACAGCCAAAGTCAGATATAGAAGTTGCTTGCAGGATTTTCTCAAAGTGATGGATTTCCTGTACTTCACCAAGTCAGTTTCTTCTGGTCTGGGGGGGAGGGATCAGTTATCTGTTTTGTGAACCCAAACTGGCAGAGGCTTGAAGATTTTACAATGTTACAGCCATCAGATCTTTCTCAGGCTTAGATGTTGTTGTTGCTTTCTTTGCTGTAAAAGCAGGCCTTATTCAATTTGCTTCTGGAAAGTGGCTGCTGTCACATGGTTGGTACCGCTCTCTTCCTTTTTTACCAAATATGGTTTCTTGAAGTGCAAATTCCACATTCTGAGCAGGAACTTCATGGAGTTCTGAGACTCCGTGGAGGTGTAAAACTGGCGTCCGGGCCTGATTCCGGGATCCCTGGCCCTATTCCTGGTGCCCCTATTTTCACCTGTGTGGATTAAGGGCGTGGACTGGTGTGAGTCATAAACCTGCACCCTGCACTCCCAACCAGGCTTACTCCATAGCTGGGATAGGCATGTCCTAGTCCTCTGCAATTTTCATGGAGTTGGGACAGATTTTAAAGCACTCCTGGTTCACAGCACTTCAAAGATGTCTGGATAAGGGAAGCTTTTGAAAGGTAAGTTCAAATGGTCTTACCCAAGCACTCCATGCCAGAATGCATAAAGAGGCTTGGCTGAGAGCCTTGACATCCATTGCTCCATTGAAACAGCTGCGCCCCAGGGAAAACATTTCTTGATTGATAGCTTTTGTTCTCTGATCTATTCTGTCAATTGCCCAATGTTTATTTGAACAAGATCTCAAGTGCTTGCAATTTCTGTTGTTGATACTTTAAGGGTCTGGATGATGACACTTTTATTGGACTGGTGACAGAATTTTTTTAATGAAAAAAGAAAGTTATGGATGAATGACTGTTTTTAAAGCTTTTTCATACATCCTATTGTTACTATAGTGCTCATTTGTTCTGTACAGAATCTATAATGGGTGAATGGACATGGAAGGGCCTTGGCATGGCATGGAGGGTATGAAAGGCCATGGGGATAGGTGGGGGCCTCAGGTGGCAGAGATTGGCATAGTTGTGGTGTGAGGACTGTGTAGGGGTTGAGGAGATGTGAGAGGTGAGGTCTAGAGGGCTGTTCTTTACTTTGCTGTCATTATTACAACTGGGACCTAGAGCATCGGGGTGGGCATTTTAAACAGCTTGCATTGGCACCTGGCAGCCCCTCTGGCTGCTTTCAAACTCTTTCTGAGGTGGCGGGCCTGACTCCAGCAAGCACCTGCCTCCCCAGTCCCCACCCATCCAACCCTCCACACCACCAGAATGAAAATCCCGCCTTTGATGTCACTTTCTCCTGAGGCAGGTGGGCTGAGCCAGAAAATTCTCTGCCTTTGGGAAGAAAATCCAGACCTCCATCTCCATTGTTCTTTCAGTGGTTAAGTCATTGATTAGCTCGTTGGCAGACAATGAATCTTCCACTGCTGCATCAACAGTTTGATGGCTTTCAGGAGATGAGTAGTTAACATTTTTAAGTGGAATGCATAAAATTTGTCATTAGGACAGAGCCAGACAGTGAGACATTTCTTGTGTGTTCCTCGAATACACAGACCAGGTCATCTGACCTCCAGCGGCCAATTGTCGGAGCACATTGTCCATTTTAAAAGAAAGGGTCAATTCAAAGATTATTCCACGTTGAATAATGTTTATATTTTAAAAGTTATGGATGTGACATGCCTTTAATGGGCATGACATTAAGATTATTGGTATTTCTCATTAATTATTACTTCAAGTAGTGGCTGGGCAGAAAGGGGCTCTGCACATTGTATCCTCATTTCCTTTCTTTGTTCCTCCATTTTCTCTTGCACTTCTTCCTCCTCTTCCTCATGCTTCTGTTTCTTAGCTTCTCACCTGATGGGTGGTGGAAAGCTGTAAACTACGTCAAATATTGATACCCACTCAGCTAAGTACTGCAGCGCTCCACCAGTAGCAGGAGCATTGTTTGAAGTTGCCGATGTTATTGACTGTAATGGCCCCCATTGTGTGTATGCTGTGTACCTGTGTGTGGGTTCCAGATACGTAAAAGTTAAACCGCAGTAACCTTGACAGCCACTGACAATGCTGTACAAAAACAGAATTACCTGGAAAAACTCAGCAGGTCTGGCAGCATCGGCGGAGAAGAAAAGAGTTGACGTTTCGAGTCCTCATGACCCTTCGACAGAACTTGAGTTCGAGTCCAAGAAAGAGTTGAGATATAAGCTGGTTTAAGGTGCAGGGGGGGTGGGGGGGGTGGGGAGGGGGGGAAGAGAGAGAGAGAGAAGTGGTGGGGCTTGGTGTGGTTGTAGGGACAAACAAGCAGTGATAGAAGCAGATCATCAAAAGATGTCACAAACAACAGAACAATAGAACACATAAGTGTTAAAGTTGGTGTTATTATCTAAACGAATGTGCTAATTAACAATGGATGGTAGGGCGCTCAAGGTATAGCTCTAGTGGGGGTTGGGGGAGCATAAAAGATTTAAAAATATTTAAAAATAATGGAAATAGGTGGGAAAAGAAAAATCTATATAATTTATTGGAACAAAAAAGGAAGGGGGAAACAGAAAGGGGGTGGGGATGGAGGAGGGAGCTCAAGACCTAAAGTTGTTGAATTCAGTATTCAGTCCGGAAGGCTGTAAAGTGCCTAGTCGGAAGATGAGGTGTTGTTCCTCCAGTTTGCATTGGGCTTCACTAGAACAATGCAGCAAGCCAAGGACAGACATGTGGGCAAGAGAGCAGGGTGGAGTGTTAAAATGGCAAGCGACAGGGAGGTTTGGGTCATTCTTGCGGACAGACTGCAGGTTGTCTGCAAAGCGGTCGCCCAGTTTACGTTTGGTCTCTCCAGTGTAGAGGAGACCACATGGGGAGCAACGAATGCAGTAGATTAAGTTGGGGGAAATGCAAGTGAAATGCTGCTTCACTTGAAAGGAGTGTTTGGGTCCTTGGACGGCGAGGAGAGAGGAAGTGAAGGGGCAGGTGTTGCATCTTTTGCATGGGCATGGGGTGGTGCCATAGGAGGGGGTTGAGGAGTAGGGGGTGATGGAGGAGTGGACCAGGGTGTCCCGGAGGGAGCGATCCCTACGGAATGCCGATAGGGGGGGTGAAGGGAAGATGTGTTTGGTGGTGGCATCATGCTGGAGTTGGCGGAAATGGCGGAGGATGATCCTTTGAATGCGGAGGCTGGTGGGGTGATAAGTGAGGACAAGGGGGACCCTATCATGTTTCTGGGAGGGAGGAGAAGGCGTGAGGGTGGATGCGCGGGAGATGGGCCGGACACGGTTGAGGGCCCTGTCAACGACCGTGGGTGGAAAACCTCGGTTAAGGAAGAAGGAGGACATGTCAGAGGAACTGTTTTTGAAGGTAGCATCATCAGAACAGATGCAACGGAGGCGAAGGAACTGAGAGAATGGGATGGAGTTCTTACAGGAAGCGGGGTGTGAGGAGTTGTAGTCAAGGTAGCTGTGGGAGTCGGTGGGATTGTAATGGATATTGGTGGACAGTCTATCACCAGAGATTGAGACAGAGAGGTCAAGGAAGGGAAGGGAAGTGTCAGAGATGGACCACGTGAAAATGATGGAGGGGTGGAGATTGGAAGCAAAATTAATAAATTTTTCCAAGTCCCGACGAGAGCATGAAGCAGCACCGAAGTAATCATCGATGTACCGGAGAAAGAGTTGTGGAAGGGGGCCGGAGTAGGACTGGAACAAGGAATGTTCCACATACCCATAAAGAGACAGGCATAGCTGGGGCCCATGCGGGTACCCATAGCCACACCTTTTATTTGGAGGAAGTGAGAGGAGTTGAAGGAGAAATTGTTCAGTGTGAGAACAAGTTCAGCCAGATGGAGGAGAGTAGTGGTGGATGGGGATTGTTTGAGCCTCTGTTCGAGGAAGAAGCTAAGGGCCCTCAGACCATCCTGGTGGGGGATGGAGGTGTAGAGGGATTGGACGTCCATGGTGAAGAGGAAGCGGTTGGGGCCAGGGAACTGGAAATTGTTGATGTGACATAAGGTGTCAGAGGAATCACGGATGTAAGTGGGAAGGGACTGGACACGGGGAGAGAGAAGGGAGTCAAGATAATGAGAAATGAGTTCTATGGGGCAGGAGCAAGCTGAGACGATCGGTCTACCGGGACAGTTCTGTTTGTGGATTTTGGGTAGGAGATAGAAGCGGGCCGTCCGAGTTTGGGCGACTATCAGGTTGGAAGCTGTGGAAGATCCCCAGAGGAGTTGAGGTCAGTGACAGTCCTGGAAACAATGGCTTGATGTTCAGTGGTGGGGTCATGGTCCAGGGAGAGGTAGGAGGAAGTGTCTGCGAGTTGACGCTCAGCCTCCACGAGGTAGAGGTCAGTGCGCCAGACAACAACAGCACCACCCTTGTCAGCGGGTTTGATGTCAATGTCAGGGTTGGACCTGAGAGAATGGAGTGCAGTAAGTTCAGAGAGAGAGAGATTAGAATGGGTGAGAGGAGCAGAGAAATTGAGACGACTAATGTCGCGCCGACAGTTCTCAATGAAAAGATCAAGAGAAGGTAAGAATCCAGAGGGAGGGGTCCAGGTGGAGGGAGAATATTGGAGGTGGGTGAAAGGATCCGTTGAATGGGGAGAGGACCACTGCCCAAAGAAGTGAGCCCGGAGACGAAGACGGCAGAAGAAGAGTTCAGCATCATGCCGAGCCCGAAATTCATTGAGGTGAGAGTGTAAGGGTATGAAACCACGTCCTTTGCTGAGCACTGAACGTTCAGCATCGGAGAGGGGAAGGTCAGGGGGTATAGTGAATACACGGCTGGGGTTGGGATTGGAAGATGGGGTAGGGACGGAGGGACAGGCAGGGGTGGAGGGTCCTAGATGGGTGTTGGTGTCGATGAGTTGTTGGAGCGTGCGTTTCTTAGCACTTGAGAGAAAGAGAAAAAGTTTCTTGTTGAGGCGTCGGATGAGCCGAAGAATAAAATGAAACTGGGGGCACGCGCAGCTTTGAAAAAGGTGCGGCGGTGCTGCTGGAGGGAGAGGTCGAGTGTGTTCATATGGCGGCGCATGGCACTGAGTGTGGATTTCAGAATGTGACGGGAACAGCAGTCCGAGAAATGTTTTATGTCCCGGAGATACCTCTAATCCTTGGTGGGTTCGAAACATGAGGGGTGGAATTTCAGTTGAAATCCACGTGGGGTAAGTCGGAGACGAAGACAGTCACTGAGAAAGCATATGAACACACTCGACCTCTCCCTCCAGCAGCACCGCCGTACCCTTTTTCAAAGCTGCGCGTGCCCCCAGTTTCATTTTATTCTTCGGCTCATCCGACGCCTCAACAAGAAACTTTTTCTCTTTCTCTCAAGTGCTAAGAAACGCAAGCTCCAACAACTCATCGACACCAACACCCATCTAGGACCCTCCACCCCTGCCTGTCCCTCCGTCCGCACCCCATCTTCCAATCCCAGCCCCAGCCGTGTATTCACTATACCCCCTGACCTTCCCCTCTCCGATGCTGAACGTTCAGTGATCAGCAAGGGACTTAGTTTCATACCCTTACGCCCTCACCTCAATGAATTTCGGGCTCGGCATGATGCTGAACTCTTCTTCCGCCGTCTTCGTCTCCGTGCTCACTTCTTTGGGCAGGAGTCCTCTCCCCATTCTACGGATCCTTTCACCCACCTCCAATATTCTCCCTCCACCTGGACCCCTCCCTCTGGATTCTTACCTTCTCTTGATCTTTTCATTGAGAACTGTCGGCGCGACATTAGTCATCTCAATTTCTCTGCTCCTCTCACCCATTCTAATCTCTCTCTCTCTGAAATTACTGCACTCCATTCTCTCAGGTCCAACCCTGACATTGTCATCAAACCCGCTGACAAGGGTGGTGCTGTTGTTGTCTGGCGCACTGACCTCTACCTCGTGGAGGCTGAGCGTCAACTCGCAGACACTTCCTTCTACCTCTCCCTGGACCATGACCCCACCACTGAACATCAAGCCATTGTTTCCAGGAATGTCACTGACCTCATCTCCTCTGTGGGATCTTCCTCCCACAGCTTCCAACCTGATAGTCGCCCAAACTCGGACGGCCCGCTTCTATCTCCTACCCAAAATCCACAAACAGAACTGCCCCGGTAGACCGATTGTCTCAGCTTGCTCCTGCCCCATAGAACTCATTTCTCGTTATCTTGACTCCCTTCTCTCTCCCCTTGTCCAGTCCCTTCACACCTACATCCGTGATTCCTCTGACACCTTACGTCACATCAACAATTTCCAGTTCCCTGGCCCCAACCGCTTCCTCTTCACCATGGACGTCCAATCCCTCTACACCTCCATCCCCCACCAGGATGGTCTGAGGGCCCTTAGCTTCTTCCTCGAACAGAGGCCCAAACAATCCCCATCCACCACTACTCTCCTCCATCTGGCTGAACTTGTTCTCACACTGAACAATTTCTCCTTCAACTCCTCTCACTTCCTCCAAATAAAAGGTGTGGCTATGGGTACCCGCATGGGCCCCAGCTATGCCTGTCTCTTTATGGGTATGTGGAACATTCCTTGTTCCAGTCCTACTCCGGCCCCCTTCCACAACTCTTTCTCCGGTACATCGATGATTACTTCGGTGCTGCTTCATGCTCTCGTCGGGACTTGGAAAAATTTATTAATTTTGCTTCCAATCTCCACCCCTCCATCATTTTCACGTGGTCCATCTCTGACACTTCCCTTCCCTTCCTTGACCTCTCTGTCTCAATCTCTGGTGATAGACTGTCCACCAATATCCATTACAATCCCACCGACTCCCACAGCTACCTTGACTACAACTCCTCACACCCCGCTTCCTGTAAGAACTCCATCCCATTCTCTCAGTTCCTTCGCCTCCGTTGCATCTGTTCTGATGATGCTACCTTCAAAAACAGTTCCTCTGACATGTCCTCCTTCTTCCTTAACCGAGGTTTTCCACCCACGGTCGTTGACTGGGCCCTCAACCGTGTCCGGCCCATCTCCCGCGCATCCACCCTCACGCCTTCTCCTCCCTCCCAGAAACATGATAGGGTCCCCCTTGTCCTCACTTATCACCCCACCAGCCTCCGCATTCAAAGGATCATCCTCCGCCATTTCCACCAACTCCAGCATGATGCCACCACCAAACACATCTTCCCTTCACCCCCCCTATCAGCATTCCGTAGGGATCGCTCCCTCCGGGACACCCTGGTCCACTCCTCCATCACCCCCTACTCCTCAACCCCCTCCTATGGCACCACCCCATGCCCATGCAAAAGATGCAACACCTGCCCCTTCACTTCCTCTCCCCTCACCGTCCAAGGACCCAAACACTCCTTTCAAGTGAAGCAGCATTTCACTTGCATTTCCCCCAACTTAATCTACTGCATTCGTTGCTCCCCATGTGGTCTCCTCTACACTGGAGAGACCAAACGTAAACTGGGCGACCGCTTTGCAGACAACCTGCAGTCTGTCCGCAAGAATGACCCAAACCTCCCTGTCGCTTGCCATTTTAACACTCCACCCTGCTCTCTTGCCCACATGTCTGTCCTTGGCTTGCTGCATTGTTCTAGTGAAGCCCAACGCAAACTGGAGGAACAACACCTCATCTTCCGACTAGGCACTTTACAGCCTTCCGGACTGAATACTGAATTCAACAACTTTAGGTCTTGAGCTCCCTCCTCCATCCCCACCCCCTTTCTGTTTCCCCCTTCCTTTGGTTTTTTTCCAATAAACTATATAGATTTTTCTTTTCCCACCTATTTCCATTATTTTTAAATATTTTTAAATCTTTTATGCTCCCCCAACCCCCACTAGAGCTATACCTTGAGCGCCCTACCATCCATTGTTAATTAGCACATTCGTTTAGATAATATCACCAACTTTAACACCTATGTGTTCTTTTGTTCTGTTGTTTGTGACATCTTTTGATGATCTGCTTCTATCACTGCTTGTTTGTTCCTACAATCACATCAACCCCCTCCACTTCTCTCTCTCTCTCTCTCTCTCCCCACCGACCCCCCCCACCCCCCCCCACAACCCCCACCTCCCACCACACACCTTAAACCAGCTTATATCTCAACTCTTTCTTGGACTCGAACTCAAGTTCTGTCAAAGGGTCATGAGGACTCGAAACGTCAACTCTTTTCTTCTCCGCCAATGCTGCCAAACCTGCTGAGTTTTTCCATGTAATTCTGTTTTTGTTTTGGATTTCCAGCATCCACAGTTTTTTTTTATCACTGACAATGCTGTCCTTGCCCTGCTTTGAGATTGCAGTTGTGCTTGACAGATTTCAATCATAACTTCTTTAGTAAAGCAAAGTTGTTTCAAATGTTGATCCTGCTCTGAAGTCAATGGAAGAGAACTGTTCTTGCTGCGAATTCTTCACCTCATCTCTCTTCTAGCAACTCCACATGGCCTCCCTTCATTCTCCCAATTATACTCAATTCCAAAAGGAATGTCTACCAGGCTACACATGTCAGGAAGCAACTTGTCTCAGCACAACTTTTAAATCAACAAAGAAGCGCTTCATTAGCAGCCAGGCCATTCCTGTTAACTATTGAAATTTTAGGCAAGTATAGGCAAGCTTCAAAAATGCATTCAATTGCATCAGCAGCTACCAGAAGTAACCTAGCAACTGAACTGTAAATAGTTTATGATCCCTTTAAATAGTGCTGGTGAGTTGTCTGTTACACTGTTTAATGTTGTGTTCAGCTGTGTGAGGCTGAGACAGGATATTAGCTGCTGGTGCTCAGTGATAGATACAATAATCTACCTGCTTTGCATGGTGCAAGTGGTCGTTAGGTATATGTGTGTACAAATTCCTTTACCAAGATGGTGCCCAGCTCACTTAACATTAGAAGTGTGCGCGTGCATATCAGATACAATTCTCAGGTGTTAGGAAGCCATCTAAAACTTAAAAATAGGCACTACACAGCCCATTTTTCTCCCTGAGTGACATTTTGCCTTTTACATTAATAGACTCCCTATCATGATCACAGAGAAAACTCTTGGTGCATGATAGGATAAAATTATCTCTGTTGGGTTTGTTCATTGTTCATGATGGATGGTTAGTGATTAGAGTTATTTAATAATAATGAGTGGGAGTTGGAGAAACAAACCAGTCAGCTGCTTGGAACCAGCCCATGCAGAGTGCAAAAGGAGAGTGAGAAAAAACAAATCGTAACATCACAGGAAAACCGTAAGTTCATTGGTTGGTAAGAAACTACTGTTAGGGGCTGTCTTTAAATTGCTGTATAACAGAAAAGCACATTATTTTTTAAAGAAGTAGCTATATTTCGATTTAAGTGATAAAACACCAGGGCCAGGATATTATAGCCTCTTTCACCCGGTGGCATATTACGGACCTGCCAATATGATTGGAGATTTAAATGGCTTGCTGCATCCACTGGGGTGAGAGACGCCACAGTGGGGCTGTAAAATCCTGGCCCAGGAATGAGGGAAAGTCAGGGCCAGTGTAATAAAGTAATTTCAGTAAACCAAAGTAAAATAAAGTTTAGATATAGCAAGGCAGCTCAGTCAAGTGGACTGTGTGGCCTATAATATGAGGGAAGTCATGGACGCTACCAATGTCCTAGATGATCATATGTGCAGGAAGTGCCCCCAGTTGCAGAAACTTGAGCTCTGGGTTTCAGAGCTCGAGTGGCAGCTAGAGTAACTATGGCACATCCGTGAGGCTGTCAGCTACGTGGATAGCACATTCAAAGAGGTGGTCAGACCTCAGCTTAGGAGCCTGGGGGCAGAAAGGGAATGGGTAACTGCCAGGCAGTCCAAGACAACTACGAAGATAATGCAGGAATCTCCTAGGGTCCTGCTCACAAATCAATTTTCCATCTTGGAAGCTGGTGAGGGCGTTGGTTCTGCAGAGGAGTACAGTCAGAGCCAAGTTTATGGCATCACAAGCACCTTGGCCATACAGGAGGGGAGGGAGGGAGAAGAAAGGAAGAGCAATAGTGAGAAGGGAATTCATTAGTTAGGAGAACAGACAGGTGTTTCTGTGGCCATAGATGTGAATCCAGGATGGTATGTGGCTCCCCTGGTGCCAGGGTCAAGGATGTCACAGAACGGTTGACGGACATTCTTTTAGGGGAAGGTGAACAGTCAGAGATCATAGTCCACATTAGTACCAATCATTTAGGTAAGAAGGGGGATGTTGTCCTGCGATCAGAATTTAGGGAGGTAGGTAGAAAATTAACAAGCAGGCCCACAAATGTAGCAATGTCTGGATTATGCCCAGTGTAATGTGTAAATAAGTACGGAAATAGGAGGGTAAGACAGATGAGTGCATGGCTGGAAAGATGGTACAGGAGGTAGGGCTTTAGATTCCTGGGACACTGGAATTGGATCTGGGGAAGATGGCACTTGTATAAGTCGGACAGGTTGCACCTGAACAGAACTGGGATTGAGTTCCTTGTGGGGTGTTTTGCTAGTGCCGTTGGGAGGGCTTTAAACTAACTCGGCAGGAGTGTGGGAACCAGGGGAGAATATCAGAGAGGAATACCAGGGTGCTCAAAATATTGGGAGAGACAGATAGCACTGGTATTCAGGATAGTAAGTTAATAGTGAGACTATGGGAGAAAGTCACGACGTCTATATCAGGGTTACTGTGCAGGTATGTGAATGCACAGAGTATAGTAAATAAGATTGGGGAGTTACAGGCCCAGATTGCCGTGAGGAAATATGATGTTGTGGTGATAACAGAGACCTGGCTCAAAGAAGGGCAGGACTGGTTGTTAAATATTCCTGGGTACAAGATATTCAGAAAAGATCGGAAAGGAAGAAAGGGAGGAGGGGTGGAGGTATTGGTTAAGGAGAGCATTGCAGTGCTGGAGAAAGAGGATGCCCTCAGGGTTCAAGGACAGAATCAGTTTGGCTAGAGCTAAGAACAAAAAAGATGCAATTAAATGGCTCGGAGTGGCCTATAGACTGCTAGTTAGTGGGAAGGATGTAGAGGAACAAATCTGCAGGGAAATTACAGACAGATGCAGACATTATGGAGTAGTTGTTATCCATATGTAAACTGGGACAGTGGTACTGTAAAGGGTGGAGAAGGGCAAGAGTTTTTAGATTGTGTTCAGGAGAATGTTCTACAGCAGTTTAAATTTGTTCATGGGATGTGGGCATTGCTGGCTAGGCCAAACATTTATTTCCCATCCCTAATTGCCCTTGTTCATTATAAGAGTCAACCACATTGCTGTGTGCCTGGAGTCACATGTAGGCCAGGTAAGGATTTTCTTCCCTAAAGGGCATTAGTGGGTTTTTACAACAATTAGCAATGGTCATCATTAGGCTTTTATTTCTAGATTTTTTATTGAATTCAAATTCCACCATCTGCCATGCTGGGATTCAAACACAGGTCTCCAGAGCATTACCCTGGTTCTCTGGATTACCAGTCCAGTGACAATACCACTACACCACCCCCTCCAAGTCCAGTCCAGCAAGAAAAGATGCACTGTTGGACCTGGTTCTTGGAAATTAGGTGAGCCATGTAGATCAAGTGTCAGTGGGGGAACATTTAGGAGATAATGATCATTGTATCGAAAGGTTTAGGAAGATTGTAGAAAAGGACAATGTGTAACCCAGAGTTAGAATAATTAACTGGGGGAGAGCTGACTTCAATGGGGCAAGAATGGATACAGTCAAGGTAAACTCCCTCAAAAGGGAAAGGTAGGGAAACAAAGCCAGAGCTCCCTGGATGAAAAAGGAGATAGAAATTAAGATAAAGAAGAAAAAGTGTGCTTATAACAGATATCAGGTAGAAAATGCAATTGAGAACCAAGTGGAATACAAAAGTTTCAAAGGGGAGGTGACAAAGCAAATAAGAGAAGCAAAGGGGGATTATGAGAAAAGAATGGCAACCAACATAAAAGGAAATCACAAAGTCTTCTATCAGGACATAAATAGTAAGAGGGTGGTAAAAGGAGGAGTAAGACCAATTGGGGACCTAAAAGGGGATTTACACATGGAGGCAGGGGACACAGCTGAGGTGTTAAATGAATATTTTGCACCTGTCTTTACCAAGGAAGCAGATGCTACCGAGGTCATGGTGACAGAAGAGGAAACTCTGTCACTAGAATTGATAAGGAGGAAATGTTGGATGAACTGTCAGTACTTAAAGTTGACAAGGCACCAGGACGGGATGAGGTGCATCCAAGGGATATTGAAGGAAGTAAGAGTGGAAATAGCAGGGGCATTGGCCATAATCTTTCATTCTTCCCTATACTCAGGGGAGGTGCCAGAGGACTGGAGAATTGCAAACATTACGCCCTTGTTCAACAAAGGCTGCAATGATAAGCCCAGCAATTACAGACCAGTCAGTTTAACTTCAGTGGTGGGGAAGCTTCTAGAAACAATTATTTGAGATAGAGTTAGTCACATGGAAAATGTGAGTTGATTAGGAAGAGCCAACATGGATTTCTAAAGGGGAAATTGTGTTTAACTAACTTGCTAGTGTTTTTTGAATTGGTAACAGAGAGGGTAGATGAGGGTAATGCTATTGATGTGGCGTACATGGACTTTCAAAAGGCATTCAATGCAGTGCCACACAACAGACTTGTGGAGTTATAGCTCATGGAATAAAAGGAACAGTAGCGATGTGGATACAAAATTGGCTGAGTAATAGGATACAAAGAGTAATGGTCAATGGATATTTTTCAGGTTGGAGGAAGGTTTGTAGTGGAGTTCCCCAGGGGTCAGTATTGGGACCCTGGCTTTTCCTGATATATATTAATGATTTAAATCATGGTGTGCAGGCAACAATTTCAAAGTTTGTGGATGATACGAAACTTGGAAGCAGTGTAAACTGTGAGGAGGACAGTATCAAACTTCCAAAGCACACAGACCAGTTGGTGGAGTGGACAGATAGGTGGTAGATGAAGTTCAATGTGAAGAAGCATGAGGCGATGCATTTTTGTAAAAGGAACATGGAAAAACAATATAAAATAAGGAGTACAATTCTTAATGGGGTGCAGGAACAGAGGTACCTGGATGTATATTTGCACAGATTGGAGAGAGTGCAGAGGTGGTTTACAAGAATGGTTCCAGGGATGAGAAGCTTCAGTTATGAGGATAGATTGGAGAGGTTGGGACTGTTCTCCTTGGAGAGGAGAAAGCTAAGAGGAGATTTGATAAAGGTGTTCAAAATCATGAGGGAGCTGGACAGAATAGATAGGGGGAAACTGTTCCTGTTCATAAAAGGTTTGAGAATGAGGGGGCACAGGTTTAAAGGCCAGGATTTTTCAGTTGGCATGCAGGGGCGGGCCTGACACGCCGGCATTTAAAATGATGTGCGGTGACATCGGGTGTGCATCCTGATGTCATCGCGCTGTCTTGCGATGTTTCGTTCGGTGGGCACGCGCCGGAATCGGCTGCACACCCGCCGATAATTGAAAGGCCTGTTAAGGCCATTAACTAGGTCATTCATTTCAAGATTACACTGCTCGTCCAGCCTTATGGTTGGCAGGCAGGCTAAAAGGCCAAGCGGCCTTTACATTTTTTAGGAAACTTCGCCCATGAGCGGGAAGAGGTTTCATAAAGCTTTTATGAATGAAATAAAAAGTTTTTCAGAAAAATAAAAACAAGTCCTATCTCATGTAACACACTCACATGAGGGGACATGTTTCAATAAATTTTTATTACATTTATTTATGTTTTCCAGAAGCGCTTCAATCCCCCTGAGGCAGCATGCATGCGTGCATGTGTGAAAGAGCGCTGGCCCCGACTCTCACTCCTCCCCCTGCCTGCACAGGTAGCACTAAGCCTGCCCGACCTGGGAAAAATTCTGACCAAAGTAATTTCCACAAGAAGCAAACGTGATGTGAGAGAAACTTTTTCACGCAGCGAGTGGTTTGAGTCTGGAATTCACTGCCTGGAAGTGTGGTGGAGGCAGGTTCAATTGAAGCTTTCAAGAGGGCACTAGGTGATTATTTGCATAGAAACAATGTGCAGTGTTACGGGGTAAAGGCAGGAGAAAAGCACTGAGTCATAATGCTCATTCGGAGAGCCAGAACAGATACGATGAGCCAAACGGCCTCCTCTGCGCCGTAACAGTTCTGAGATTCTTTGATTCTGTGATTGTGGGTTAGAGGAGATTTCAGTATTGCTTAAGATTTTTGGTTAATTTTATTGCATTTTTTCCTGATAAACGGAAAAGGTAAGACCAAAATCACTAAATTTGTGCAGTGAATTTGCAAACAAACCTCTTCACATCTGGGATTTGGGAGCTAGAATTTTCTTCCACTACCATCCAAATTTTCAGACTGTATTGGAATGACCGGGTGCAGGAAACTGGGCAAAATCCCACGTGCTGGAAATATAGCAGGTTAGTACCGCTATGTATTTTCCAATGCATTGAATCAGCAAGGGTTAGAAGCACCTGTCTCAAATGGGTGGGTGTTTCATTTGAATAATTTAGATGCTCAGACCAATATATCAGTTTCGTAATTCTGGAATGTTAGGACTGGCCATTGTAATTAGGCATTTAGAGTATTTATGTGTACACAATTAGGAGGTCATGGGAAAAAAACTATTAAAAAAATGAAATTTTGGCAAATATTAATCACTTTTTAAAACTTTATTTTCGCTCTTGATGCGTAGGTTATTGTGTGCATTTGTGCAAATTATTTAGATTTTTCTCCAGCTTTGCCACTTGTTCCTCAATGGGTCTTCCCTGTCTGACCTTTCAACCTGCATGTGAGATGCTCTTGGCTTTCAGTCTTATTGGTACCTGGGCAGCTGCCACTACAGAGACAGTTTGAAATTACCTCGTGTCTTGGGAGATTTTGCTACGTTAAAAATGCAATATAAATGCAAGTTGTTGTTTTGGCAGAAGTTAGCTTGAGTTTTAACACGGGCATTGGGACCCTGGCATTTGGTCAAAAAGTGGGTCCCAAGCCCCCATACCTGCTCAGCAATTTTACCACATGTAGACTCCTAAGTAGTTGCTGTGAGTCAGCTGTCTAATTAAGGATCAAAACAAAAATAAAAATACCTGGAAAAACTCAGCAGGACTGACAGCATCTGCAGAAAGGACGTTGACGTTTCGAGTCCGTATGACGCTTTGGGACTGGGTTCCTCCATCACTCTTCTGCAGCCTCATGGCTGTGCCAAAGATTCCTTTTTTTCCATTTTTGTTTTTCTCTTGTTAGATCCCCCTTGCCGTCTGCCTTGGCAATGGCTGCTATTTGGGCTGGGATGTCTTCTGATATTCCCAAGTCTTCCTGAATTATGACACTTGTGGTTAATTGTTTTCACATCTTCAAATTGGACTAATGGAATAATGCTTTTCTACCACTTTCCTGCTTTTTATAATCCGTCCACCTGCATCTGAGAGAGGAAAATTAGGTGGGGGCAGGCAGCACCGCTAGAGCATGAGGAATCAAAATAACTTGCATACTGCCACTGGAGAGAATGAACTTCTCCAATAAATTTGTCTGGCATAAAATTAAGATATCTGTAAATGTGTCTCTATGGTTATTGCTAAGCTTGTCAGGAAGGAATTTGTTGCGTAACAAATGCACAAAGTACAAAAAACTGAGCCTATTGGTAGGAGAGAAAACAACAACTGTTATTTTGGGATTACTTACTTGACATTTTATTTCTGTGGTGAGTTGTAAGGCATCAATATTATCTGCATTGCTAAGGAACTGGTTACCATGGCAATCCCATATATGTGCGACAAGAGCAACTGGCCATCCTCCCAGTTCCATGGCTACTCTAAGTTGAAAAAAATGAGTTACAATCTCCTGCCTCCATTGGACAAATGGCCAAACATGACTGTGTGTGCCATGTAGAACAGAAATAACCCAGCCCTAGACAGATTCCAGACAAATGTTTATAAATATTAGCCCTGGAGCTTGTCCGTCTGTTCCACAATGTCCCTAAACATATAATCACTGCCAGCATATTCCTGAATAAATTGTGCAAAGTTAGCTGGTTAGTTATTCCATAAATTGTTTAAGGTCACCATTTAGCTATGCCATAAAAATACAAAGACACGTAGCAGTGCATGCCCTGTACACCAGTATACACATGGCAGTGTGATGCAAGATGATAAATACTTCTTTAAAAAAAATCACTGCTCATAAGCTTAAATGACATGCATCACTCACTAGTTCATAAAGATAAGGCAGGATTAATCTGCAGAATACTCTGTAGCAATTTTATTGACATCTAAATACTCTTTAATACATGTTCTCAAGGCGCGAGCTAATACTTGCAGTCCCTTTTTATGCTAAGAGGCATGGACTTTGGGCAAACAGACCATTTGCATTCCGTTTGAGGCCATTAACACTTAAAGAAGAAATCCAAACAGTCAGCAATTAACCGACAGAACTACACTACAAGAATTTATATATTTTTTAGTAAAAACAAAACCTCATTGTATATACAAAGAGAAATGAAACAAAGTAAAAATTATTAACTTAAGACTATAGTTTATAATTACTTATGCTATGAACACAGTTCTCCTTTTTACTTCCCCCGAAGCATTCCATTATCTTGAAGGTTCATTCACTTTCCCTGGGACCAACCAAAAAGGTATGGCACTCTAAAATTTATTTTAATTCTCCTTCATTTCCAGTTGTTCCTTGAGTTACAAATTTCTTGGGGGTCATTGATTAGCTTTTGGCTAAGTGATCCTCCAATTTTTCTTCAAAAACATCACGACTGGTCTCTTCAGTTCCTTGTCCCGGCTTTGAACATACCTGGCCTCCGTTTTCCCAGCCTGTTCCCATAGTTTCTGTACAGCTCTTTCCAAGTTAATATTCAAGCTGACTGCTTTTTGCCACAGGCTCTGTGAGGACCACTGTAGATTTCTTCCACTAGCTACAAGCTAGAGTAAATCCCCCAGCTGCTTTTACCTCACAAAACCCAAACTGAACTGCCTGCTTTTGTTAGAAAACACACTTATTAAATTCAACAAAACCCCCTCTAACCAAGGCTCCACACTGAACCACTATCTCTATGGTAACATAGCATGCATTTGGATGAATCAAGCAGAAAGGCAAACACATTATTTTACCTTCAATACAACTCTTTGAGTCTGCAATCTACATGAATATTTAAATGTTTATATTGCTATAATATATTGCTAATAGAATTTTACAACCCTTTATCCAGGCATTCTAGCTCCATTACAAGCTTAGAGATGGATTATTTATTGTTCAAGATTTTCGTTATCAACTCTGACCTTGTAAGATAAACATAGGTTAGCTTTTAAGGGAAATAAACCCAGCTTGTTTGAATTGCATTTACAACAGAATTTTCAGTTTCTCAACCAGATGCTTCCATTTTTCTACAATTAAAACTTTAATTCCTAAAACTAAAAGTTATATACTATAACATATGAATCATAAAAATGAGTTATTCACAGCAGAGACATAACTGAATAATCTTGCCTTTGTGGAGACCTAAGTTGATATATCTGCAATCTAATGCCACCAACTTCCAGCTTCACTATGTTTACAAAACAAAGATGCTTACCCTTCCTGCTACTTTCTGTACCCGAACAACCACCATCCCAAATAGCACACCTCCCAGACATAATAGCCACAGAACACAGCCTTTCACCGTATCTAGATAATGTGCTCTTCTGCATTTCAGACTTCTTTGCTTCATTCCTCAACATTTCAACTTGCACTAGTAGGAATGGACCATTCAGGGATGTAAGATAAACCTTGCAGATACAAATAATGCTGGAGGAAGTATATTGTCTACTGGATACCAGTGATCCATCTCCTTTAAAGAGCTTTCAACAAATCAGATTTCCCAGGAATATTCAAGATGTGTCCTACTTCCCTACTCCCTCAGGCTTTAATATGCCATGATGACCAGAGTGGCTGAGAGTTGAGCACTTGTAGTTTGTGATTCTCCAATTGGAACCTGTTTTCTTGAATGTTGTTGTGTTAATATATATTGATAAGTTAAGCCCATAATAATGAAGATGTGAATATGACAAAGCTGGCGGACATCTCCATTGCATCATTGGCCTAAAACGTAACTTATAATATAGTTTCTGATTATAATTAATCAGATATTTGAAAAAGCAAATTATTAAAACAAATACTGTTCATGTTTTGAGCTGGTAGGTTTAAGGTGACTTATTTAGGGAGTGAACCCTTGAATTCACAAGATATCTAAGGCCTGAGGTAATGGGGCCAAATTGAAGAGTTAGCACGAGAAGTGTTCCCTTTGCCTTGATTTAGGTGGCCATACTTTTGTCTGAGAGTGACAGAGGTCTAACTAATATATTCAAATGGGAGGTGGTGGTGTAGTGGTGTTGTCACTGGACTGGTAATCCAGACACCCAGGGTAATGTTCCAGGGACCTGGGTTTGAATCCCACCACAGCAGATGGTGGAATTTGAATTCAATAAATATCTGGAATTAAAAGTCTAATGATGACCACGAAACCATTGCTTGATTGTCGTAAAAACCCATCTGGAGGACTGCTGGGGAAGAGGCCTTTGTGAGGTCTGAGTCAGGTAACAAGTCTCTGGATTCAGCCTTTTAATCCATTGTGGAGAGTTAGCAGAAGGCAGGGAAACATCATGCAGTGCTGTTAGAAGCCTGCAACAGAGTGGCATGCAAATTGGAGCAGTGTACCTGCCTGCTCTCTGATGAAGAGATGCCTACATGTATGCATATGGAGGTCTCCATGGGAAAGATGGTAGATGCCATGGAGATCTTCATGCAGTAGAATGTGGAAATGCACACAGACCTGCACTCCACTGCAGTGGCGACACGAGAGACACCTCAACATCCCTACAGATGCTCATTCCCCTCAAGGAGTCAGGCTGGGGCCCTTGGGCACCAGAAGGGAGGAGAAGCGGCAGCTGGACACTCCTGGCTCACCCACTCAGGACTTTCAGAGGTTGTCTGCTCCCGCTGAGTTCCCTTTGCATGTGACTCCTCCAAACTCACACTCTGCCACCACAGAGGGAGCAGCTGGCCCACAGGAGGACAGCCAAAGCAAGCCGGGACGTCAGCTCTTCAGAGAAAGTCATCAGAGGCAACGGGACCAAACATTGCAGAGGCTGTCTCCACCCCACTTGCGATGTCAGGGCAGCACCTAGAAATGGTAGGCAAAGTTAAGAAAGTCTGATCACACATGGTTGCATGGCTGAACACATATTGTCACTTTATAATCTGAAAATATATTCACTCTCACTGAATAATGTGTAATGTTGTCTTTCTGATTCATTCACAGGCTTTGTGAGTCCTCCCACCACATTCCCTCCCCACTAGAAATTCAGCTGCATGCAGCTGAACCATGAGTGTTTCTGGGAGAAGTGTGTGTGTGGCAAGGTCTTTCGGAGCCTCGTGCATGCACTGTCCCATGCATGTGGAGCCTTCATCCATCACATTCATCTCACTGTCCTGAGCATTCTCAATGCTGCCTGCTGGGGTTCTCTTTCAGTTGTCTATCTGAGCTGACCTGCATCTCTGCCCACCCACAGATCACACTCCCATGCAGCACCTGAGCCTGCCCAGCATGAAGCTCTGCTCACTTTTGATTTCAATAACCACAGTTGTGGTCAAGTATCATTTTCCCTCTCACAGTCACCCATGTTCTTTCCCCCATCACTGTCAATCCCCCTGGCATCATATTCCACCTCCCCATCATGACCTACCAATCCAAACTCTTTACTTTCCAGGATGTTCAGGCGAACATGCATGTTACCTATCTTCCTGAGAATTCCAGCTCCATGCATATTGTCCTCCCAGATCTCCTCCTTCCCACCTACAGGGTCCGTGTCTACCTCTGAATCCCCATCAACCACCCTCGCCATCCCTTCTACTACTACCGATGCACCCTCACCCTCCTACCCTACCGACTCCTTCTGCCCCCTCTCACACTCACCATTCCTTCCTACCACACACACCCTGAGTTTATTCCCCAGGAGACAGTCATTGACCCCACAGATGCCCCCCAATCCCCCTTGCTCATTCACCTGGTCATCCCCTCCCCTTATGCCCTCCTCTATCCTTACTCTGTCACGACTCACTGGGGATAGCACACTGTAATATCAAACCCCACTGCTCCCTGGGCTACGACAAATATGAAAAGTTTGAGCAGCCTATCTAATTGTTTAATTTAGGTTAACAGAATACGAGCACAAGGTTTGTAAACTTAATAAGTAAATAACTGTTTATTGAACAAATTGTCTTTAACCAGTGGCAAAAGAAAGAAATATGAACTGCTAACTTCCAACTCTAGAATCTAAACTCTGCCCCTTCTTAAATCCCTATTCACACACATACAAGACACATAAGACACACAAAAACGTGGATTTTAAGATGGGTTAAAACAACTTAATAGCACCAATTCCGGAGTACAGGACTCGATGGGTTGACTTTGATTGATGTCATCCGAATTCCTTCCAGTTCTTTGTTGATGGCATGAAATAGTCTTCCAGCACTTTCAGTTGTTAGTTCATTGCCTTTCGATGTCTCTAATGGTGATTTTCTCCTTTTCACCTTGACAGGGGTTTTCAGAGAGAGCAGGTAATAGAGATATGAGAAAAAAGAAACAGCTAGCCATTATTGTAGAATTACTGGAATATTATACACACAGGAGACAGAGGTTCTAGGTCTTTTTCCTTTCAGGCTCGAAGCTATTCTGCTGCACTGCTCTCACACAAACCCTGGTCACCTGGTCAGGAGCCAATGAAACATTGTTGCCAGGCAGTTCCTCATTAGACCAGACTCGTCCACGGCACCATCCTGTCTTTCATGGCACACTTTGTTCCAGGACAACAACATTGTATGTATCCCTCACATTGTTCCAGCAGACATGTCATTCAAACTGCAGTTGTAATTTTAATCCACAGCCCAACTCAAATAAAAAGATATGTTCTTTACAACTCCCACCTCCACACTTACTCCCTCCTCCCCCCAAAACACCTGCCCCCCTCATTGCCTCCCTTGGATACCTTTCCCCTTCCAACTCCCTCCTTTTCTTGGACACCATCCCCCCCTCCCTCAGAACTCCCTCACTTACAACTTCCTCCTCCCTAACAGCTACCTCTCCACTTTCTGTATTCTCCCCCGATACACCTTGCTCCCCACCCACCCAACCTCCGTGCTTCCTACTGCCCTTCCCAGCCTCACCCCTCCAGTACATCTTCCTCTCCAAGTCACTAGACTGGAAGCATCAATGGAGACCTCCCACCTTCTGTGAGCTGCTTCGTGGTGAAGCCATGTCAAAGAGAATCCACCCAGCATGCGGTCACGTGTTGCTCCACGGTCCAGTAGCTGTAGGGCTCCAGCATCATCTTATTCTTAGACATCCGCGATCTGAGCAAGGCCCTAGGGGTGAATCCCGACTTCTGCACATCTCACTTGTCCAGGCGCGTTCTGGACTGGCGTATTTTCCCACCGGAGTAATGGGAAATCGGGCATGGGGGGGGGGGGGACGATTCCGGTCGAGCCTTACTTTGCATCCCCTTAGTGGGATGCAAATCGGGTTCATGCCAGCCTTTAGCTGGATTGGCATTCCGCCATGGCGGGCACCATCGGATAATCCCGCTGTACTTCCACACTGGTGTGAATTGGTGTGAAACCGATTTCTGCCCCTCACATTGAATTGTCCCCCCTCCCCACCCGTCATGACACCCATCACTGGACGATTCCGCCCAATGAATTTTTCTTTATTATTTTTGGGACTTATAAGCCTCAAAGATGTCCTTAAATTCAACTGTCGTTGGCTTGATGTGTTGTTTACATTTCCCTACCACTTCATTCTGCTGTTCCACTGAACCCTCCTCCCCTGAGCTGTTCAGTCCTCCTCTCTAAGACGCTGCTTACATCAGTCTTTACCTCGCTAGGCTTCCTGCCCTCCCAATGCCTGCATCAATAAATCATTTTCTTTCATCACATGATGTTGCTGTACATTGACAGAAACAAATGTACCATATCATTGTAACAGTACTACCTTTAAAAAGAGAAGGAAATCAAATAACATTAAAAGAATTGACCGTCAAGAGTAAGTCAATCTAAATTACTCATTCATCTTTGGTACCTATTAACCCTCTGACTGTTAAATTTTGCTTATAATTCTCAAAGTGTGTTTCTCTTTCCAGCAATAACTTCTGTGAATTTTGAAAACTAATCATTGTACATTAGAATCTGGGGAACTTGTGAAGCCAGGTGGTGTTTATTTCACTACCTTTCTTTGAGAATAAAATTAAATTATAAACTGCATATTTTACTTTTGATCTTCAAATGCCATGAAAGACTTCAGAGGATTATATGTTTGTAAGAGAAGTGTGCATGAATTAAGACATTGCGAATTAGATCAACTTGTAGGACTGGCTCGAGAACTTGTTTATGGGTTGAATTTCAATGAATTGAAAACAAAAACAAAAATACCTGGAAAAACTCAGCAGGTCTGGCAGCATCTGTGGAGAGGAACACGGTTAACATTTCGAGTCCACATGACTCTTCAACAGAACTAAGGAAAAATAGAAAAGGGGTGAAATATAAGCTGGTTTAAGGTGGGTGGGGGGGGGGGGTGTTGGGACAAGAAGAGCTGGTTAGAGGGCCAGTGGTAGGTGGAGATAACCAAAAGCTGTCACAGACAAAAGGACAAAGTGCTGTTGAAGGTGGTGATATTATCTAAAGGAAAGTGCTAATTAAGCATAGAAAGCAGGACGAGCAAGGTACAGATAGCCCTAGTGGGGGTGGGGTGGGGTGAAGGAATCGAGAAAGGCTAAAAGGTAGAGATAAAACAATGAATGGAAATACATTTAAAAATAATGGAAATAGCTGGAAAAAGTAAAATCTATTTAAATTATTGGAAAAAACAAAAAGGAGGGGGAAAAATCAGAAAGGGGGTGGGGATGGAGGAGAGAGTTCATGATCTAAAATTGTTGAACTCAATATTCAATCTGAAAGGCTGTAAAGTGCCTAGTCGGAAGATGAGGTGCTGTTCCTTCAGTTTGCGTTGAGCTTCACTGGAACAATGCAGCAAGCTAAGGATGGACATGTGGGCACTAGGGCTATCCATACCTTACTCGTCCTGCTTTCTACCCTTAATTAGCACATTCCTTTAGATAATATCACCACCTTCAACACCTCTTTGTCCTTTTGTCTGTGACGTCTTTTGGTTATCTCCACCTATCACTGGCCCTCTATCCAGCTCTTCTTGTCCCAACACCCCACCCCCCCATTAAACCAGCTTATATTTCACCCCTTTTCTATTTTTCCTTAGTTCTGTTGAAGAGTCATGCGGACTCGAAACGTTAACTGTGTTCCTCTCCACAGATGCTGCCAGACCTGCTGAGTTTTTCCAGGTATTTTTATTTTTGTTTTGGATTTCCAGCATCCGCAGTTTTTTGCTTTTACTTTAATGAATTGAAATTTGGATTGGATTTCAGTTGTCTTAAAGCTGGACAACTGTTTTGGGATTTTTACCATATCCACGTAGGAAATATCATAAATCTTGCCTGGTATTCTGAAGAAGTGATTTTCAACTCAAAGCATTAACTTTCTTTCTCTCTCCACAGATGCCGGCAGCTGCCAGACCTGCTGAGTATTTCCAGCACTTTCTGTTTTTATTTCAGATTTCCAGCATCAGGAGTATTTTGCTTTTATTACACATCTTATCTGTTGGTTGTGTGTAAGATATCACACAATCATGAACAGAGTTTATTTTTGGCCTATTTCAGGAAACAGCTTGCATCACAACCAAGGACTAACCTTTTTGTCACTCTTGCCCCACAGTAATGTGGTTGTCTCTGAAGTGGCCTAGCAAATAGTACTTCAACAAGAAGGCCCGCTACAACCTGTATAACTTCTCAACACAGGCGGCCCTCAATTCAGGAATTAATTTTTTAAAAGTTGTTTAAACCTGAAGTGCTGCAGCAGTTTGGTAGAACTCAATGGCTTGCTAGGCCACTTCCGATACAACTACAGTTCAGGAATTATTTTTTTAAAGTTGTTTAAACTAACTTAGTAGATTTATCCATTCTATACAATTAATCACCTGAAAGCTTGATGAGATCAACTCTGGAATGTTTTCTTTCAAGGTGAAAACCAAAGATTTTTTTTTGTTTTTTCACACACCTGAGGACTTTAACCCTCAGAATCAACCTCAAATCTTTTCACTGTACTACCTCCAGCATTTGAGTGTCCCCTTTGTATCCAAATTGTTCAGAATACACTAACCTGAATGCGACCCAGCACTTTTAAGTATTGTCTGACCAGAGCACACAACTGTTTAATCATGGCTTCCTCTCCTTTGTATTCTAGTGTCTTCATCATGTAGTTCAACATTCTGTTGGTTTTGTTGATTGCTGTTCTGCACTGATTGGACATTTGGATATTACGTCTACTAAGATTCCTAGGGGCTGGATTTTCAGCTCGGCATGCGGGTGTACACCCGACATGCGCGAGCGTGAAATAGCGCAGGACGACGTAAGGTAAGCATCCCGATACCATCGCACGCTCGCATGATATTTCGGTCAGCGGGCACGTGCGGGAGTTGGCAGTGCGCCCGCCGACAATTAAGATGGCTGTTAAGCCCATTAATAAATTAATTAAACTGAATTTTTCTCTGCCCGTTCAACCTTGCGGTTGGCGGGTGGGCGAAAAGGACTTTGGGTTTTTGAGGAAACGTCATCCGTGGGCGGGATGAGGTTTCCGATGTTAATTAAAAATAAAATAAAAATTTTAAAATCTCATTTTTAACATGTCCCTGCTCGTGTGACAGAGTCACATGAGGAGACATGGTTACCTTAATTTTAAAATCTTTATTTTTAATGTTAGAAATCTTCAGCTCTCTGCAGCTCTGTGCCTTCAGGGAGCTTTCACTGTGCACACCCCCATGCATGTGCTGACTTCCGCGCTCACCCTCCTACCCCCCCTTGCCTCCCAGGCAGTGCTGAGCGTTTCAGTGCGCGATTCATGCTGGCTGGCTGTGAATTGGCCAACCAGTGTGAAATCACAGTCAGCGGTTGGTTTCATGCTGCTCCTGAGCCTGCCCGCTGCGCCTGCCCAACAAGGCAAAAATCCTGTCCTAGACCTCTTTCAGATTTATCATTAATGATAAATAATAATTATCATAATGGGGTAAGTATGTCATCCGTGTTTCTTTACTTTATACAGTACTTTACACTTATCGTATGAAATATTATCTGCTTTAATGCTTGCTTGCTAATTTTGTAGTAATTTGGTAATTTCTGAACTGCCTACTCTAACTGCATTACCCATACTAAGTTTGGTATCATACAATTTTATCCACTTTGTACAGAATTTTTGATTCCAAAGTCACTAAATGTAAATTAGAAGCAGTAGTCATCCTAACATAATACCTAGTGTTTTCCACAGTATATTTGAGACGTTACTCCCTCAGAAAAATCAAGAAGGTGGCTAGGCAGGATCTTGCCCTCCTAAATCACTGTTGATTGCTGTTTATTATTATTGTACACATAATCTTCACACTTTCTTCTGATAATCGATTCCATTTTTTTATGCTGGATTGAAATTGAACTAATGAATCTGTAGTTGCTTAATTTCCACTGTTATTAAATTGTTATCAAATCAATATGAAACTTATGGCCAGAGGGCAGCTTTGGCATGATGCCTTATATTTAGTCATAATAGCAAGTGCACCACAGTATGAACTTTCTGTTCTGGATAATACTATAGAAAGTGCATCATTGTTATTTATAAGTATTACATGACAACGGCTTGAATCCTTTGATGTCCAGAGGAGTGACATTTGGACTCAAGTCTGTGTTGTGCTTTGGGACCTGTGGAAGTCTTGGCGCACACACACACACACACACACACACACACACACACACACACACACACAAGTGCTGTAATTGTCTGGGAAGTTTAAACTTCTTATGGGCGGACTGTCACGGCCCAGGATATTACGCAAAAGCCTCTGACATGGAGTTCAGGGTCAGGGACTAGGGCTAGGCACAGGGGATTTACTGAATACTTACCCTGGAAATGTTACACAAATTAATATCTGGCATAACTCGGTGATTAACCAGTGTAATTGAATTGAGCATCACAACTGACATCACAACCCCCCAATCCTGAATTAACCTCCTCCCAAAGCTAGCACCCTCTCTCCCACCAGCCTCTCTGACCCAACTACACTCCAGACCTGACCTGACACCCCTCCCCACAAGCCGGCTACACACCCAACCTGATCCAACAAACCCCCACCCTGACTACCTATTCACTCAGCCACTCACCCACCGATTCACTCACCCACCATTCACCCACTCACCCACTCACTCACCCATCCACCCACTCATATTTACTCATTCACTCACTCACTCCCACTTATTCACCTACTCACCCACCCGCTCACTCATTGAAAAGACTTGAAAACTTTAAAAACTTACCAGAATATGGCAGTTACTATCGTAAATAGAGGGCGTGTTCTCTCGTCAGCCATCTTCTTTTCTGCTTACCGGTCTTGCCCCGGAGAGGCTGTGTTGGCCCATTTCTGCTGCAGCCACGATTGGAAGTCTCAGCTGAAAATGCGCAATATAGTGGAGGATCAGAAAACTTTGCAGGCAGCTGACCAGAAGATCTGGCCGATATGTTTCCAATATACACCTCTATATCAAAGGAATTATACAATTGCTTAAGCTAAAAAGGTACACTAAATTGAAAGTGAGTGAGGTTGCAATTAAAAGTGAGGTTCCAGGTAAAAGCACTGAAATGGAAACAGCCAAGTCATGCACCAGGTCCACAGAATAAAATATTAAGCTCAATTTACTTGCCTTGCTTTGTTTCTTGCCCTGTGTGTCTAGAAAACTGTAGCTAATTGGAGGAGTATGGTGGTGCAGGCTGTGCTGAAGGAATTTGGAAAACAGAATTATTTCTAATTGATCTGACTGTTCTGTGGTTTAGAGTCATGGAGTGGAATTTTCCCATCCCTCCCATTGTGGGTTTCGAGGTGGGCGGGAGTGGAGAATCCAGCGGGAATCAAAAAATTGGAAACCCGCTGGCAAAAAACAGTTTACAATTCTCCTGATGACAGGCTAATAGCAGCTTGGTTATCCCACCAACTAGTGGTGTGAATGCCATTAACATTCATTAACATCTCATGAAGGCTCATTAAGAAACTGCTGCTCGCCGGAATATCGTCAGGCCTTCCAACCTTGCGTCATGCCAGCAGTCAAACCGGTTTGAAAATAAAGGTGTGCAAAAGTCGAGACTTGCCTTTAGGGCCTTGATTAGCTTGCAGACATCCGACGAGAGGAAGATGATGGAGGCCACAGCTACCAGACCCTGGAAAAACACCTGCATCACATGGTGGGTGGAGCATCCTCCATAAGGGTCCTCCACAAAGCTGCTTTTGAAAGGTGGGAGGTCTCCAAACTGTAGCTTTGACTTGGCTGAGGTTTCGGACCATCTTTCAGGGACTTCAGCATGGGGGATGGGAGCTTTGAGCTGTGGGATGAAAGGCAGCAGGAGGCACTGATGGGTGGTAAAGGGAAGGAGGGGGTGGAAATGCCTAGGTCTGAACTGGGGGGTTGTGGGGGTGTGGATGTCCAGGTGAATGTGCTCAAAGGGAGGGGTTGGTGAGTTAGCTTCTGTATTTTGGGGTGCGAACTCAGGGTGGGTGTGATAGGAGGGGATGATTAAGGTAGAGGGCAGAGGGAGCTGGTAGAGTGGGAGGGCTTGACTGTGTTGGGTGAAGGAGCAGTAAGGATTGTTAGTTGGGACACAGAAATAGTCAAAGACACGGGGAGTAGGAAGGAGGAGGCCGGGGATGTCAATGTGAACAGGGGTGGGATGCTCTGGAAGGAAGGGAATGTGCATGTTCACCTGGACATGCTGGAAGAAGAAAGGTTTGGGCTGGAGGGTGAAAGTGGAGAGGTCAAAAGTGATGCCGGGGGTGTGGGGGGTCAATGGTGATGGGGGAAAGGGCACTGCTGACTGAGGGACGGGAAATGGTGGGGAACTCATGAAAAAGTCGCTACGACTATAGTTCTCAAATTGAAAATGAACAGAGCCTCATGTTGGATGGGCACTGGTGCTGCTTGGGAATTGGGTCAATGTATGGGCAGAGATGCAGGTCATCTCAGCTGGACAATAGAAAGGGAAGCACAACAGGCATTATTGAATATCATAGGGACCAGTGAGATGAGTTTCACGCATGAAGGCTATGTGTGCACGGGATGGTGCTTGCAAAAGGCTCTGACAGGCACTGCCACAGAACCTTCTCCCTGCAGATTTAGTCATGGGGCCAGCTGCATGCAGGGAAACTGCTAGGGGATGGGGGAGGGGCCTTACAAAGTCTTTAGAAGGACGCTGAAAGGGGACAATGTGCATTGAAAGTGAATATATTTGCAGATGTTCAATTAGTGACAATTATTGTCTTCATTCTCGCAACAAGCTGTGATCAAAAGTTTTTCATTTTCTAGGCCTTCCACTTCTGGGTGCTGCCCTGACATCCACAGGGGTGGAGGCAGCCTGCAGAGCTGTTTGCCTTCTTGCCTTTGATGACTTCAGCAGTCATCCTCTTTGGTGTGTGGCAATCACATACACACACTCTCTTCAGGGAACTCACACGACCATCACCAGGGGACACATATGAGCACTGATAGACTAAAGGAACCTTTTACATTACCACCACCCCAGCTACCATGCTGTGCACTCTCCATCCTCCATCAGACCTGCTCACCACACACAGGGGCCATGAATCTTTCCCAACCTCTACTCCATCCTTTCTCATCACATACCTTTCTTGTGTCTTCATCCAGGCCAAGCTTGCCCTCAACAGGCAGGAAAGTTTCCAGACAGGGAAGGCACAGCCGACATCATTGACCTCACAGAGTTCGAGGAGTAGCCCAGATCACTGGGGAGGACAGGGATCGCTCCTGTGGGAAGGGGAGATCGGATTGTCTCAGCAAACTAGATCACAGCTCCATGAGTTCATCACATCCTGGCAATCACAGTGAATGACATGCAGCCTTATATTCCTCATGCTCATCTACTAAAATTCCATTCTCTATTTTATATGCACCTGCAGATTGAGGCCTACAAAGGACCCCAGCAGAATTTTCTGGGTGAATGCATGAATAAATAATCCTCTTTATTTAAATCCACAAAAAGCTTGCTGCTGGCTATTCAATTTGATCACACACTCAGGGGTTAAGAAACATACATTTCTTCCTTTTCAAAAAACTCAATGATTGTGGACTATAAGGGAAGGGAACAAGGGTTTTAGTTCTCTCTCATCTCTGTTCATAACACCTCTCTACCTTACCTAAGGCAGTCATAACCTTCTAGCAAATCTCCCCTCAATCTCCTTTGTTCCAAGAAGAATGACCACAACCTTTCCCACCATCCCTAGAACCATTCTGGTAACCCTCCTCTGCACCCTCTCAAGGACCATCACATCTTTCCCAAAGTGTGGTGCCCAGAATTGGACACAAAACTCTTGCTGGGGCCTAACCAGAGCTTTATAAAGGTTCACCATAACTTTCCTGCTTTTGTACTCAATAGTTCTATTTATGAATCTCATATCCCATATGCATTGCTAACTATTCTCTTAGTATGTCTTGCCATCTTCAAAGATGGATGCACATGAACCCAAGTTCCCTCTGTTCCTGCACACTCTTTAGAATTGTGCCATTAAACCTATCTTGCCTCTCCCTATCTTGTCTGCCAAAAGGCACCACCTCACACTTCCCTGTATTGATTTCAATCTGCCACTTGTCTGCCCATTCTGCTAGCCTGTCTATGTCCCATTGCAGCCTCACTCTTTGCCACCTTATATCAGCAAATTTTGAAAATTTTCAATGTATTCCAAGATCCAAGTCATTTTTATATATAGCACATAAAGCAGTGGCCCTAGCACTAAGCCTTGGGAACACCACTGTCTACCATGATACAGAACAACAAATAATCATCTACCAGAACTTGCTGCTTTCTGTCAAGCCAATTTTTAAAATTCAATTGGATACTGACCCTCCTATTCCATAAGCCTCAGTTTTGTTAACTAGCCTTTTATGTGGTACTTTGTCAAATGCTTTCTTAAAATAATACTAAGCAGACTAACAACAAAGTGAGATCTGCTTTTAGAGATGATCAAGATATCTTTGTTAAGTATAGCAAATTAGAACAGACATAGGTCAAATAAATAAAAACAGAATTACCTGGAAAAACTCAGCAGGTCTGGCAGCATCGGCGGAGAAGAAAAGAGTTGACGTTTCGAGTCCTCATGACCCTTCGACAGAAGGGTCATGAGGACTCGAAACGTCAACTCTTTTCTTCTCCGCCGATGCTGCCAGACCTGCTGAGTTTTTCCAGGTAATTCTGTTTTTGTTTTGGATTTCCAGCATCCGCAGTTTTTTTGTTTTTATTTTTAGGTCAAATAAATGTTTGCAGTAAGCATTCAGAGTCTTAGACCAATTAAGCAGACAGGATAAGGAATGAAAGATGAAATTCAGTACAAATTAGTAATGCATACTTGAAATAGAAAACAAAATATGTTTATGCAACAGAGAACCCAATTTGCAATGGTGGACTATAGCTTTACCAAACCAAATCCATCATTGGAGGCCTCTCCTGGTATGAAAAACACAACTAATAGCACAAAGAGAGATGTCTTATCCCATAGCATAATAACACAAAATTTAAATAGGAAGCTATATTATGAAGGGGAATTCATCAAGAAATGTGAAAGAAGAAAAATGATTCCAGCATGACTATTGATCATCCACTGTAAGTTTCCTTCAATGTGAAATTGGTACCAAGTACAGTAATCAAATAGAATATCATGTATAATTGTGGGCACCCTACCTTCAAAGGAAATTAATGTGTGGAAGAGAATTCAGGGAAAACTAAATAAGGGTGATTACATGGCATGAACCTTCAAGCTATGAGGATAGTCCATGGAAAGCTAGAATACATTGTAATTGATTTAGGAAATAAAGCAGACTTAATGGCTAAATTATCTTCTGTAGTTTTTTCATATGATTGTGAGGGAAATCCAAACATTCCCCTTGAAGAGAGCAAATAATCTCAACTCGTGGTGAAAATACATGCACTAATTGTGCATTATTATCTGTGGATTGATTCTGATACATCTTCAGACTTATTCCGTTGATAAGTAACAATGATGTTGGCCGGAATTTTCCGGCCCCGTTGGCGTTGAACGTCATGGTGGGCATCAGCAGAGGACATGATGAGAAGGCCAAAAATTGGTTTCACGCCAGTTTTCGATCATCCACTTTGCCCGTCAATGGTGGGCTGCACTTTCTGCCACCAGAAGTCGGGAACCTAACTTTAGTGCATTTGCATCTCAGCTGCCCACTGAAATCATTCCCCCATGTCAAAATTACTGCCTATGTTGGCAGGAAAACAAGCCAGACCAGAAAATGTCTTGACAAGTGTGACGTGCAAAAGTCAGGACTTACTGTTAGGGCCTTGCTCAGACTGTGGACATCCGAGGAGCAGAAGATGCTGTAACCCTACAGCTGCTAGATCTTGGAGGAACACGTGCATCGCATGCTGGGTGGATTGTCATGGACATGGTTGTGCAGCGAAGCAGCTCACGAAAGGTGGGAGGCCTCCATCGATGTCTGGGGTCCGCTTCCGAGCATCACAGTCTTGGTGATGGGCTGCTATCGATGATCACTGGGGGGAGGAGTGTGTAAGGGAGGATCCCCAGCTGTGAGTGGATGAGGAAGGTGTACCAAGGGTTGGGGGCTGGTGTGGGGTGGGGGGAGGTAGGTGGTGGAAGAGGAATGTCTAGATTTGACAGGAAGAGGAAGGTGTAATGCGGGAGTGAGTTTGGGAGGAGGAGAACAAAAGTTGTCGGGCGGTGAGGTTGGGGGGTGGGGGCAAGGAGCATAGGGCAAGGAGGGCATAATGGGGGAGAATGTGGCATTTGGAGTGGTAGATGTGAAGGACAAGGAAGGTGTAAGGGAAGGAGTTTGGAGGGCTGTAGGACTTTGCAGTGAGAAAGAAGTCCAGGGAGAGGAAGAGGTTTGGAATGGGGAAGGAGTCCAGAGGGAGGAAGGAGTTTGGAGGGGGGAGGAATCCAGGGGGAGGAAGCAGTCCGGGTGGTGGAGTGAGTAAGGGTGGGGGAGGGAGTAAGGGGGGGGGTAAGGATGTCCAGATGAACGTGCAATGGAGGGATCTGTGGAGTCAATGTCTGGCTTCTGGGGAGTGAACTGAGGGTGGACATGGTAGGAGGGAATGGTGAGTATGACAGGGAGAAGAGGGGTCTGGAACTGTGGGCGGGTAAGGGTGCAATGATAGCAGTAGAAGGAATGGTGAAGGTGGTTGGTGGGGACTTGGAGGCCGACATGGACCCTGGGGGTGGGAAGGAGGAGTTCAGGGAAGTTAATGTAGATGGGGTTGGGATTCTTGGAATGGTAACATATGGATATCCTAGAAAGACAAGGGCTCTGGTTGGTAGGTGACAGTGGGGACGTGGAAGGTGATGCTGGGGATTAACAGTGCTGGGGGAAAGGACATAAGTGACTGTGCAAGGGGGAAGGATGGGGGAAGCTGAGAAGAAACATTACTACATCCATGTTTTTGAAATTGAAAGTGAATGGAGCCCCGTGTTGGGTGGGCACATGTGCTGCATGGGAGTGAGATCAGTGGGTGGATGGAGAGGCAGGTCAGCTCAAATGGACAAATGAAAGTGAACCCCAGCAGGCAGCATTGTGATGAGTGTGATGGAGGAAAGCTTCGCGTGCATAGGAGAGTTCTTGCATGTGGCTCCGAAAGGCTCTGGCACACACACACACCTCTCCCTCCAAAATCACTCATGGCCCGGCTGTGTGCAGGTGAACTGCTAGTGGGGGGGAGGGGGGTGCTGGCGGGATGCAATGGGAGGACTTGTGGAGCCAGTAAATGAAGCTGAAAGACACCATTACATATTACTCAGTGAAAGTGAATATATTTTCCACTTATCTAGATGACAAAACGTGTTCACTCATGCAACCCCTTGTGATCAGGATTTCTTAACTTTGAGGCATACCACTTCTTCTAGGTGCTGCCCTGACATCTGCAGGAAGGGCAGAAACAGCCTGTGCAATGGTTGGCCCTGTTGCCTCTGATGACTTTGGCGTGAGCCCCCTGGAGAGCCGAGGCCTTGGGGGCCTTGGTTTGCTTTGGCTGTCCTCCTGTGAGCCAGCTGCTCTTTCTGCAGAGGATGATGTTGAGGGGGTCACGGACAAAGGGGAGTCAGGGGGAGAGGACAGACCCTGAGACTCCTGAATGGATGACCCAGGGGTGTCCAGTTGCTGCTCCTCCTCCCTTTGAGTGCTCGAGGACACTGGCCTGACTCCTTGAGGGGAAGGAGCACCAGGATGAACACTGAGGTACCCCATTTCCCTCTCATGTTGCCCCTGCAGGAACTCACCCATGGCTAATGCGATGGAGTGCCAGTCTGCACGCATCTCTGCGTTCTGCTGGATCAGGGTCTCCATGGCATCCACCATCCTCCTCATGGAGACCTCAATGCACGCACATGTGGGCACCACTTCATCAGCGAGCAGCTGGACACCAACTCATGTGGCACCCTGTTGAGGACTTCCAACAGCTCTCCGCAATCTTCCCCCACCTTCTGCTGACTCTGCACAATGAGTTGGAAGGCCAAGTCCAGAGGCTTGTCACTTGACTCGGACCTCACAGATGCCTCTTCCACAGTAGTCCTCTGAATGCCAGGGAGCTTGGCCAGACAGACAGGTGTCTGTGCGGTGACCAACAGAATATGAACCCAAGCTTGCTCTAGATATAAGTCCCACCGAAATGTGTGTCTCTGTGCTGGTGGAGGGTATGGGTAAGCACTGTGACTGGTCTTTCAGGCTGATTATTTCCAGCTCTTCAGTGGGAGAGGTGCCCCCTTGGCTGGAGGTGAGGAACTGGATGGAGCTGAGGGACTGGCTGGCTGAGGCCTTTGGTGGCTTGGTAGTGCTCCCTGTGAACCAAAATAGAGATAATTGGTGCATGGCAGCAGAGTCAAAAGCACAAGAGGGAGTACTCACAGTCACGTTGAGAGAGGGATGATGTATTGCAGGACCCTCAAGCGGGTGCTCACCACTGACCTAACTGGCATGATGGCACAGCCCATGTCCTCATCAGTCAGCATGATGGCATGCTCCTCAAAGTGAGTGAGGGGCCTAATGTAGGCCAATCCACCCTCAGTCTGGGACCCCTCCCTGCTGTTGTGAGCCAGCTTCTCCTGCATGAAAACAGATGGAGTGAGTGTGAGCAGGACACATGGCACTGCATGGAATGTTTGTGTGGCGAGTGGAGCCATTGATGGGATGAGGACACGAGCTTGAAAGGATATGAGCCTGATGGAGATGTGAGGGTGTATATGAGATAAAAACAAAAAACAAAAAACTGCGGATGCTGGAAATACAAAACAAAAACAGAATTACCTGGAAAAACTCAGCAAGTCTGGCAGCATCGGCTGAGAAGAAAAGAGTTGACATTTCGAGTCCTCATGACCCTTCGACAGAACTTGTATATGAGAGTTAGTGGTGTTGTCCCTTGAGGTGTGAGATCCTTGTGAACATGTGATGGGTTTATAAGGGGTATTTGTGGAGCCTCCTCCTCCAGTGATTTGTTTAATTGTCCACCACCAGTCATGACTGGATGTGGCAGGACTGCAGAGCTTGGATCTGATCTGTTGGTTGTGTGATCACTTGGCTCTATCACTTGCTGCTATGCTGCTCTCTGGCGCTGCTCTTAGCATGCCCTCCTGCAATCTTCAGTGAACCAGGGTTGATCCCCTGACTTGATGGTAGTGGTAGAGTGGAGGATATGCCGGGCGATGAGGCTACAGATTGTGTTTGAGAACAATTCTGCTGCTGCTGATGGCCCACAGCACTCCATGGATGCCCAGTCTTGACTTGCTAGATTTGTTTGAAATCTTTCCCATTTAGTACAGTGGTAGCGACACACAATATGATAGAGGGTATCCTCAATGTGAAGGCGAGACTTCATCTCCACAACAACTGTGCGGTGGTCACTCCTACCGATACTGTCATGGACAGATGTATCTGTGGCAGGCAGGTTTGTGAGGACGAGATCATGTTTTTCCCTCTTGTTGGTTCCCTCACTATCTGCCGCAGACTCAGTCTAGCAGCCATGTCATTTAGGACTCGGCAGCTCGGTCAGTCGTGGTGCTATTGAACCACTCTTGGTGATGGATATTTAATTCCCCCACCCAGAGTATATTCTGTGCCCTTGCCACCCTCAGTGCTTCCTCCAAGTGGTGTTCAACATGGAGGAGCACTGATTCATCAGCTGAGGGAGGGCATACGTGGTAATCAGTAGGAGGCTTACTTGCCCATGTTTGACCTGATGCCATGAGCCTTCATGGGGTCCGGCCTTGATGTTGAGGACTCCCAGGGCAACTCCCTCCTGACTGTATAACACTGTGCCGCCACCTCTGCTGGGCCTGTCCTGCCACTGGGACAAGACATACCCAGGGATGGTGATGGTGGTGTCTGGGGCATTATCTGTAAGATATGATTCCATGATGATGACTATGTCAGGCTGTTGCTTGAATAGTCTGTGAGACAGCTCTCCCAATTTTGGCACCAGCCCCCAGAAGTTAGTAAGGAGGACTTTGCAGGGTCAACAGGGCTGAGATTGCCATTATCGATGCGAAGTGGTCCATCCAGTTTCATTCCTTTTAAATGTTTGATACAACTGAGTGCATTCAAAAGGCATTGCTGTGGGTCTGGAGTTATATGTAGGCCAGACCAGGTAAGGACGACAGATTTCCTTCCCAGATGGGTTTTTACAACAATCAACAATGGTTTTTATGGTCATCATTAGATTTTTAATTTTTATTGAATTTAAATTCCACCATCTGCTGTGGCAGGATTCGAACCCGGTTCCCCAGAGATTACCCTGGGTTTTTGGATTACTTGTCCAGCTACAAAACCACTCTGGTGTCATCACCCATGTTTAAACGTAATTCAGGAAGAAGAATGTCCAAAATTTAATGTCCTTCAAATTTTTCCAAAGACAGGCTTCTCACACAATCAGTGATATTTTCATAGTCACCACTACTGAGATCAGCTTTCAGTTCCATTTTTCCTTTTTATTAGTTGAATTAAATTCCACCAGTTGCTATGGTAAGATTTGAACATGTTTCCTAGAGATTAGTCTGTGTGTCTGGATTACTAGTTGAGTGACATTACCACTGCACCACCACCTCCCCTTAAAACATGAAAACATGTCCAATGATGGTGGGGTGAAGGGAGGGAGCATGTACCAGAAGTCAGAGTCAGAGAAGCTGAAAGTTTTGTGAAAGGTTTAGAGGGCTAAAAGAGATGACAGAAGTAGGGAGGGTAACACTGAATGGATTCAAAAACAAGGATGGGGTTTTAAGTCTGACGCTTTGTCAGAATGGTTGCCAATGCAGATCAATGAGGATACGGTGACAGGCGAGTGGGACTAGGTGGGAGGTAGAATATGGATGGCTAAAGTTTATGGACAGCATTTTCAGTTTGAGGGGTAGGCGCGGTCTGTGGGCCTGGGATTGGAGCTAATTAAGCCCGCCCAGCGTGAAACGTGGCTCCCCACTCGTTGGGAAGGGCCGGCTGGAGGTAGGGGCCTGTAAGCCAATGGTGATCTGGCGGCCAGTTTAAGAACAGCAGAGGCAGCCCATTGTAGGCCGCCACAGAAGAACAACTCTTCTGTCCCTCATTACCTAATGTGCTGGAGTCGAGTGTGGTTGGAGACACCAGGTGGGAAGGCAGTTCTTGTAGTCACTCGGCCACCTGCTTTTGGGTGAATGCCTCACGGCCCTCTTGGAGGAGCTGGCTGCCAGGAGGGATACCCTTTTCCCCAGAGTTGGGATGAGGAAGTCACTGCACCTCACAAAGAGGGCATGGGAGGAGGTTACAGCACAGGTTAGCAGGCATGACGTGGTGCAGCACACATGGGTGCAGTGCTGGAAGTGCTTCAATGACCTGCTGTACACAGGAAGGGTGAGTATCATGTTGGTTTGGGTCAATGTGCAGAGGTTTTAAGGTGTGGCTGCTCCCCTGTGAACCTCAGGTGTGTTAGAGTCTGAGTGTAAACTGTGAATGATGCCAGGGCTGGCCAAGGGGGTGGGCCCTGACTGCTTGGACTGAGTGCCATGCGGCTTGAGAGCCACAACTCAGATGTGCCCTGCGAGGTGCTCCTCAGGTGGGGTTGGCCAGGCTGCAATGATGCTATAGGTAGAGAGTGGACTAATCAATGCTCTTCTGTCCTTTCAGGAGGCTTAGCCAATCAGAGAGGTCATGTGCAGGCAGAGGCCTGCCCAACCTGCTGTGGCTTACCAGATTCGAATGGGATGCCCTTGAGCTAGAGGGCTAGCACGCTCCCCGTGCAACTGGGCGTGGAGAGGCAGTTGTGCTAGAGAAAGGTAAGAATGCAGTGCACAGAGGTGAGAGTTTCAGATTGTGCAACCATTCTAGTGTAGTCTCTTCATTGATGGGAGCCTCAATTCTGGAGTCCCAATGATCATTGAAAGACGATGGCACCGTGATGCAGATCTCCATTGTCTCACCAGGGTGTCTGGCATACACAGTGACAGTGTGATGACTTTAACTAATGATGTGTCCTTGTTCTCCCTTAGATTTTCCAGCTCGCACTTGCTCCCTGGACCCCGAAGGGCCATCCCTGATGGAGGACCACAGGGCTTCACTTACACCTGCATCACATCCGCTGTCTGAACCAGGCACCAGCGCAGATAGCAACACCTCGATGGGCATTAGATCGGTGACAAGAATACCAGTGCACATTGGTGAGGGCACTTCACACTCTCTTGAGGTACAGGTGGAGGCAAAGAATGCCCAGGGCACCGGCAGTCAGAGGGCTGCTGGGAAC